>NC_042997.1:125193767-125248767 GCF_006345805.1 Octopus sinensis | reverse complement strand
ATTATGTCTACAGATTCATTCCCCATTTACCCATCTTCCGAGGACTCGTCATTGCTGCTATTAACAAACGAGACCCCTAACCAATCCCACAACCACAGTTTTCCAAACAGAACTCTTTTTCAGCCATTATGAATCTGGCGAAAGAGCTACAAAAGAACATTCTAGCCATCACTCGATGCCACCCTCCACCACCACCCTATTGCACAAAGTACATTGCTGCTATTAACAAGCAAATCGCCAAAACAGTCAAAATCAGTCACCACTATCGCCTCAGCATTTTTGCTCAATGCACAAGGCATCAGCCCTTCCACCAATGCTCAAAAATGGAAGATCCAATTTATTGAGGACTGGGTTAATGACTACCCTCACCATATCCCTTTCTTCGTCCTCACAGAGATCCATCTTTGTATCCTCCACTAGGAAGCTGAGGAAAGAATGAAGAATTTTGCAGCTACCCTTGCAGATCGTATCAGCAGAAGAAAGGGTGGAACCGCCATTTTTGTGCACGTTTCTTTTTCAGCTGAAGCAATGGACGTATCTATCAATGGCTACTGTGAAGCAGCTTATGTGTATAGTAAAACAAACAATCTAATAGTAGTTGGGCTCCTTTACTAGGCTTCAAGGAATGCTTCAACAGTATTAAGTGTTTCATCCATCAGTGTAATGCTGACAACATATTAATGATGTAGTCTTCAACTTTCCCAGTGTTGATTGGTCCTGATAAGGAAGCAATCGAATTAACAAGAAAATCAACCAACTTAGATAATGACAGCAGCAACACACCCAATTGACTGTCATTGCGTCATTCGAATCGAAAAAACATAACCTCCAAAAAAGCATGATGACCATCATTAACAAATATCAGCAGAGGAGAATTAGGCCATTGAGAAAATATAACTCAGTCTTTTTCATTTGCAAAAAGACATAAAAACGCTGTTTCCATTGTTGGTCCTCTAGTTGATTAGAACAACACTCTACATGATGATGCAAAATCCATGTGTGAAATACTGCAGAGACAATACTGCTCTGTCTTCAGTAACGATAATGCGGATGGTCTGGCTAGTATCAGTGATGTAAACCCCCAACTAACCATACCTGACATAACTTTTGGTGCTCCTGATATCCTAACAGAAATAAATAAGAGCAAACACAACCCAGCTGTAGGTCTCGATAAGTTCCTCGCCAATGTCTTGAAGAGGTGTCGACATCAACTTGCACCCACTTTCGCTGAGTTCTGGAGAAATTCATTTGATGTAGGCTACATTCCTGATTATTTTCTTTCCCAGTCTGTCGTTCAAGTCTTCAGAAAGGGGAACAAATCTCTTGCAGTGAACTACCGTCCGATTTCACTCACCTCTCATATCAGTAAAGTATTTGAGAGGGTGGTGAGATCACGAACAACTCACTTCCTCGAAGACAACAATCTGCTAAACCCCAGTCAGCATGTTTTCCGTGATGGCAGGGACTGCCTTTCGCAGCTCCTGCACAATTTTGATGACATCTTAAAAGCGTTGATTTCAGCAAGGCATTTGACAGAGTGAAGAAACTGTCCAACATGGAGTCCGTGGAAAGCTGCTGTAGTAGATTAAGTGTTTCCTGACGAACAGAACCCAACATGTTGTTTTTGAGGGAATACGATTCAGCTCAGCCAAAGTCCGTACTGGTGTCCCACAAGGTACTGTGTTGGATCCACTCCTCTTCATTATTTACATCAACAACATAGTAGACGTCATCCAACATTCTACATTGAAAATCTTTGCAGATGATTCCAAACCCCAGAAAGCCATAAACGGTATAGGAAAATGAAGATGCCTTCAGTCAGAACTGTTTGCTATTGTCCAATGGGCGGAAAAAACAATATACTTCTAAATGAAGGTAAGTTTGATTTGATCCACTTTGGAAAAGAGGATACTCTGTAATTACCATATGCTCTTCCCTCGGGCGACTCCCTGGTGTCACCCAACAACACCAGAGACCTTGGAGTAATTGTTGATAGCAATCTAAGCTGGAGTTCCCACGTAAACAACAATGTTGACTTGGCCCGCGAGATGTGCTCCTGGATTCTGTGAACTTTCCGGTCTAGAAATGCCTACACCATCATCCTTCTCTACTTCTGCCCTACCCCACCTTGAGTAATGTTGCCCATTGTGGTCTCCCCATACGAAGCAACCCATTACGAAAGTCGAAGCACTCCAGAGGTCAATAACAAGAAAGATAGACGGCATGAGAGGCACTGACTATTGGGGTCGACTAAAAAATCTCAATTTCTACTCTCTTCAACGCCACCGGGAACGCTACCTCATTTGTGTGATGTGGAAAATATTCCATCAATATTGCACAAATGATGTTGGCATCAGTTTTAAAATCCATCCAAGACTTGGCCCCCATGCTATCTGCCACTACACCCGGATATGTCTCAAACAATAATAACTCTTTGCTAGATTGGGCCATGGTGCCCCATATATGACTAAAAGACTTCACCAGGTGCTGCTATTAAATTAGACATGGCCTGGGCCTATACTGACCGAAACCTATCAGAGTTTTCAAAGTTAATACATTTTATATTTTATGTACATGTGAAAATTGTATATATCACGGAATCTAACACAATAGTAAGTACATACCTGCACACAGATTTAGACAGAATAGCCCACAAATAGGTGATGGAATTTAGCTCTAAAATGAAATAAAACAGGTTTACCTGATCCACGCCATTTGGCCATATCAGACCAATGATGAGAACACCCAACACGATCATATATTGTATAACCATTATTATTCAGTTAATGTTCCTAATTTTCCCATTCTATCTCGGTCAATAACTAACAGACAATTATTTCACCGGTGATATAGCATAATTTAATTACGTAAGTACTGTTATTTGATATCTGTAAACAACGCCATTTAAATCGAACTTTAGACACACAAATTGTATATCAGTTCTTCAGATATAGTGGAAATCCGTAATCATAAACGGAATCTTTTCTTATTACTCTGAAGAGAATTGATTCGAGATTCTTATCTCTCTTTTTCTTTATTTTTTTATTTATATAATTATTGTAACTATAGGCTAGGTATCAAGGTGTTGATGTAGTTGTGATTACTGGTAACGTAGAGTTAATATCATTACTAATTCTGTATTAGTTACATGAGTCATATCATTATGCTTCAGGAAGGGCTGTGCCTGTAGCTTACTAATATCTGTAGAACAATAATTGCAGTACACTTCAGTCAGAATTAATTTCAAGTTTGTTTCGATAAATTAAGAAATCACTTTAACGACGTCATCTAACCAGCTCAGCCCAGCCTACCAGGCCCACAATCAAAAATTTAAATATCGAATATTTTGGCCTAACTCCTTCTGCTGCTGGAAAATTTCGACGTATTTTAATTCTACAAAGAAAAGCACTAAAATTAATTAGATTATAGTCTTCAGGCCTCGCTGTTCTCATACGGGGACACTTAACGGCATTAAACATTAATAAACTTTATTAGATTAATTTTCTTATCTCCACAGTTTCCTAAACCGAAATCATTTCTGAAATAAGCGAGAGGCGAAAATAAAATGAATCAGATTAATGTTTAAGTAAGTTTGATTCCAAGATAAAATAGTTTCTAAGTAGTGGCTGACATTGCAGGAACAAGCAGTTTATTAGATTTATCTAGCTAAATAACTCGACTAATTAATTCTCCTCAACTACGTAGCGGCCAATCATGTTTTCTCACCAAATATAATACAATTTAGGGTTAGGAATAATAAATTTTTACTGTTTACGTTGATGATAATAACTAAGGTCTGACTGCATTAAAACGAGTGTATGGAAAAGAAGGTGTGTATATATATTTATGCATATATATATATATATATACATATATATCCACACATACATACATACATACATATATATATATAACATGAATGTTTCTGTGTGCGTAAATATAGGTTTCTACCTCCCATTATATATATATATATATATATATATATATATATATATATATTATATATATATATATATATATATAATATATATATATATATATATATATATATTATATATATATATATATATATATATATATATATATATATATATATAATATATATATATATATTATATATATATATACTTATACACACATAAACATACATACGTACATATAAGCATACATGCATTCAAACTTTCATGCCAACACCGAGAATGCTTTGTAACGTTAATGGACTAATGGATTTACAAATGCTGTTTTTCCAAAGGAAACACACAGGACTAATAAAGACATGGAAACATTCTGAGTAAATCGTTCTGAGGGAATGCTTTGCTCTAGTCTTTTGATTTCTTGTGCTCTGAGTTCAAATCTCATCGACGCCATGTTAAATAATAATACTAATAATTTCAACTTTTGGCACAAGGCTAGCAATTTGTTTTGTTGGTGATGGTGGGAAATCGATTACATCGACCTCAGTGTAATGATGAATGAAAAAGTCGACCTTGGAGACATCTGAAATCACATTGTAAATATGGACAAAATGCCGCTGAGCATTTTGCTCGGCGTGCTAAGGATTCTATCAGCTCGCTGACTTAATAATGATGAATGAATGGTAAGTTTAATATAATAGTATTAATGTTTGCATCGGCAAACCCACCAAACAGGCTTGAGGAGGATGGTGATGTTTGGACACCTTGCGGGAAGTAAAACAAGATCCGACAAAGGACGCACGAACTCATGGCAGTCAATGTCCATTCAAGAGAGGGTATATAAAGGTAGGTGGACTCTCTGGGCCTTGTCTGGCAACACATCTAGTGATGGTGCTACGATAAAAATACAGGTGGTTGCACAACTTTATAAACGCTATCTTAAAATAAGTGAAAATATCAATTCTATATAATTATAATAATTGCGCTAATGAGCCGTGTCAACAGGGAAGGTATCATGCATGGTAGGCAACGAATGTATGATCAAACCCCGACAGATCGTTATCAATCCATAGACAAGATCAGCATCGAAGTCAAAAGTGGAGTGGGATAAAAATGAAATGGGGAAAAAGAGTAAAGAAGTTAGTGATTGAATATTGGCTGAGAAGTGAACCGAATTAAAGATGTTTCATGAAACGAATGAAGAAAAAAGAGAATATGGGATGTAAAGAGGGTCTTTGAAGCTTTGAAGCTTTTATCCAACGACCAAGCAAGGGCAATTCGTATAGCTGTTTGGATCACATAATTAAAAGTTGAAGAAATTCAGGGAAAAATAGAAAGTGATCTGCAAGAATGTGAAGCCACAATAGTAGAAAGAGGTAACGTAGAAATAGGAAATAAAGAAAATGAAAATGAAGAAAATCACTATGTGTCTGTGAATACCACTGAAGAAGAAATAGTGAAATAGATGAAGCTGAACGACAGACAATAAATGCTGAACGAGACTTGAATGACAAAGAAAAGGAACATTATTTACATTTGACGGATATTTGTTCTCATCCTGTTTGTTGTTAGCACAACGTTTAGGCGGATATACCCTCCAGCCTTCATCATGTGTCTTGAAGAAATTTCCAACCTGGGTTCTCATTCCTTAGGTGTTTTTCGATATATAATAATAATAATAATAATAATAATAATAATAATAATAATAATAATAATAATAATAATAATAATAATAATCATAATATCGAAAAATACCTATGGAATGAGACCCCAGGTTGTAAATTTCCCCAAGACACATGATTAAGGCTGGAGGGTTTGTCAGCCGAAACGTTGTGCTAATAACAAACAAGATCAGGACAAATATCCGTCAAATGTAAATAAAGTACATAATGCCTCATCTCTTAAATATAGAACTGGAAAGAAAAAGAAATTCTACAAATGTTACAAATTAAGTAACAAAATGCCAGCTATATGGACAGAGGAAAATTAAGGAGATCCAGGCAAATTAAACGGCGTTTTGAGCCTGGTTGAAACAAAGAAGATATGTGAAACACGTTAGATAGATGATCATAATCGCCGCTAATGTTGCAGTTTCGCAATAGGATACAAGCAAAAGGCAGTTGAAAAAAAGCAGGGAAAGAAATGAAGAACCAAACTGGAAGAAGAGCATACGAGTGAGAAAAAGATATGAAAATAATTGAGGCAATTATATTGGATAATGTGAATGGGAACTAAAAAGTGAGGCAATACTCAGAAAATTGAATGGGCAGTACAGGTTAAAAGTAAGGGGTAAGAAAAGCAATGACCATGTTTGGAGAAGCAGAAAGTGTGGGAAAAAATGGTCAATGAAAGTATGAAACATTGCATTACTAGATTGATTGGAGGAAAATAAAGATTTGGGAAGGTGAATATCAGATGTGATATATTCCAAGGTGATAGCATATCTCCATTACTGTTTGTATTGCCATGATGCCACTCGGATTGATATTACGGTAAGTGAAAATAGCTTATGACTTAGGAAAATTGTAACATTAGATAAATCCTATTTTTATGGATGATATAAAGCTTCGTGCCAAAAAAGTTTCGTGCCCAAAATATGAGAAGCAGCTAGAAAGTCTTGTACATACTGTTCGCATTTTCGTTAATGATGTCGGTATGCTATTCGTGATTGAATAGTGCACTATATTACAAATAGGGAGTATACAAGGAGAGAGAAGAAAATATTAAAGTCAAGATTGAATTTGTAAATTTTTTCTTGAAGCAATAAATTCAAGAGCAGTGCTGCTTATCAGATATTGTGCTGGAATTGTGGATTGGATAAACAGCGATATTCAAAATCTTGGTGGAAAACTGTTGGCAGTGTATGAAGCCCACCATTCGAAAGTTGATATTACCCGTTTGTTCTTGAAGAGAGACCAGGGTAGAAGATGCTTAATTGCCGTGAAAGAGTGTGTGCCGATGGAACAAAACAGCTTAGATTATTTACAAAAGAGCACAGAGAAGTTATTAAATGTAGTGAATAAAGTATAGGTGATACAGCATGGAAAAGAAAAAAAAAGAGCCTTAAGGAAATTCAAATAGTACATGTTAAGCAGGTTGATATTGATGAGAAACATCTATCTGGTCAGTTTTGGAAGGCCAATGAGGATGTATGTGCTGGTTGAAGAAAGAGCAATTGAAAAGAAAAACGGTGAGCCTCATTATAGTTGCTCAAGATCAAGTGCTGCAAATAAACAACTTGAGAAAATATGCGCATGGGGAGGAGGTGTCTGCAAAATATGTATGTGGAATATGGGATGAAATAATGGCACATAATGCCCTAAGTTGGTTCATGGAGAATATAAGAAATGGGGGCATGACTAAGTTACGAATGTTTTGCACTGGAAGCTTTGTCAGAAATGGGGATTTGAAGCTAGATGTACATGATATAATCATCATTTAGAAAAATTACTTGAGCCGGAAAAATACAAGATTTCTTTTGATTTTTCGATTGAAATGGATAGGAAAATATAACATACCGAACAGTGTTATTAGGGACAGTTAGGATACTTAGGAGGGTTCTTGGCATCTAAGGTTACTTGTTGTAGACTGATGTTAGGATTTTTTCTTTTCCAGCAGTCTGATCTGTTCTGTGTATACGAAAATATTACTACTACTACTACTACTACTACTACTACTACTACTACTACTAATAATAATAATAATATAATAATAATAATAATAATAATAATATAATGATGATGATGATGATGATGATGATGATGATGATGATGATGATGATGATGTGATGATGATGATAATATAATAATAATAATAATAATAATAATAATAATAATAATAATAATAATATGGTCGACGAGCGGACTACAAAAGACCACGCACCCGAAAATTGAACCAAAGTCTGATTGAAAAATCACCTACTGGATCAAATCTTCCCGACACATGATGATGATGATGATGATGATGATGAAGATGATGATGATGATGATGATGATGATGATGATAATGATAATAATAATAATAATAATAATAATAATATAATAATAATAATAATAATAATAATAATAATATGGTCGACGAGCGGACTACAAAAGACCACGCACCCGAAAATTGAACCAAAGTCTGATTGAAAAATCACCTACTGGATCAAATCTTCCCGACACACAGGAGCTGGACGTACCCCGCAACTGGAATATTCCAACAGATGGCCATCCATGCTCGTCACCAAACACTCAAAAGAAAAAGAAGGAAAAATGGACTAGGGAAGATAATAAAGAAGTACTTGCAGCCTTCTATCATGCTATATATTTCCCCACAGATAAATCGAACACTATACAAACCTACATAAACTGGAGACAGAAACACCCTGAAGTAAGACCCTACATAGACAGTAATAAACTTGCCAACGTCAGAAGAAACATTATAAAAAAAAAAATTACTGACTGAAGTAGAGATTGATCAAATTAGACAAGCAGTAACGGATAGAATGAACGAAGCTGCAGCTAAAGAAGCTAATACAGAGGAAATAATTATAGACCAGCTCAGAGCTAATAAAAACGAAGTAAGGATTGAAAGAGTTAGTATAAGTGATAGGCAAAGTGAAATACTCCCTGAACCAAATATAAACACTAAGACAGATGAACATCAAATAGATGAAGAAAGTCACACAAGTATTGACCCGACAGAACTACATGAGCTAAAAAGTCAAATCATGATTGAATGGCTGAAAATTAAAGAAACCAGTATGGATGAACGTGATACACTCCCTAAAAATCCACAAATCTAACCAAAACATGAAAATAATTGGTAAAATCCGGCTTGCACTTAAGGATATAATTTCAGCTAATGATGTTGATATCACAGATCTCAACCACCTATACTATGCATCTGCAAAAATCTCAACGATCCTATGTGGTGAAAAGATTAGAAAACGGCAACATTTCCACAAAAAGCCTTCTTGGCAAGAGCGTTTGCAACAACAAATTAAACTATTTAGATCTGACATTGAATATTTGAAAAACCTTAAGGTTCATAAGACTACCAAACCTGCTGAAACCCAAAAACTAATGAAAAAATATAATATGAAAACTATACTTGATATTGATGCCACCATAGACACCATCAAGCAAAAGGTATCTGCTAAAGCCGCCCGCATAGCGAGGTATGAAAAGCGTATTAGATTCTTCAGGGACAACAACATGTTAAAAAATAACCCCAAAAATTTTTACAGGAAGATAGGAAAAACAACAGTTACTGTAAAGTCTGTACCATCAAAAGAAGAAGTGCAGGGATTTTGGAATAAAATTTGGGCAGAAGAAAAAACACACAGCGAAAAGGCCCCCTGGATTGATAGAATATCTAAAGAACTGGACTCCTTAGAAGAGCAAAAGTGGGAGGGTGTCAAGGTAGAAGATATAAGATCTGCTCTCAGGAGGTCAAGCAAATGGAAGTCTCCAGGAAAGGATAAAATCCCTAACTTTTGGTTGAATGCCTTCCCAGAGAGCCATGAACTGCTAACAGAACTTTACAATGATGTTTTGCAACACCCTAGTAGGATGCCTCCTTGGCTAGTTAATGGGTTAACATTCCTGCTTCCAAAAAGTGAAGAAACAAATGAACCCAAAAACTATAGACCCATAACCTGCTTAACAACTATGTATAAAACACTAACATCTGTCCTGACGGAATATACCTATAGTTTTTTGACAGACAGCAGCATATTCCCTAATGAACAGAAAGGATGTAAATGTGGATCCTACGGTTGTAAAGATCAACTACTCATCAATAAGATGATCTTAGAAGATTGTCACAAACGACACAAAAACTTATCAATAGCCTGAATAGACTATAAAAAGGCTTTTGATAGCCTACCACATAGCTGGATTAATAAATGCCTAGAAATGTATAAGATAGCACCTGCTCTGCGAAACTTTTTGTCTGTAAGTATGAGATCATGGAGAACCACACTAACTTTGAACAGTGACAATGAATCTCTAAATGCTGGTGATGTAAAAATTTCCTGTGGCATTTTCCAGGGTGACTCACTATCACCGCTCCTCTTCTGTTTAGCCTTAATACCTCTCTCAAAACTGCTCAATGACGCGCAGTACGGATATAAAATGTTTGATAAAAATATAAATCATCTCATTTACATGGATGATTTAAAGCTCTTTGCAAAAAATGACCAACAACTCAAGGGCTTACTAGCGATTGTCAAACAATTCAGCGATGACATCAGAATGCAATTTGGCCTCGATAAGTGCGCAAAAGCTACCTTTATCAAAGGGAAAATGACAGAAACATCTAACGTTAACCTTGACCAGCAGAATGTCATAAAAGAATTAGACCCAGCAGAGAACTACAAGTATCTAGGGGTAATTGAAGGAGAAGGAATAAGGCATTCAGAGATGAAGGAAAGGATCAGGAGAGAATGTTATCGCAGAGTAAGAGCAATACTCAAGACAGAGCTGAATGCGAGAAACAGGATCGAAGCGATCAATGCATTAGCCATACCAGTCGTGACTTACAGTTTCAATATCGTTAACTGGTCAATTACTGAAATATGTAACCTTGACAGAAAAATACGAAAACTGTTGACAATGCATAGAATGCACCACCATAAGGCAGATACAGAACGACTCTATCTGCCAAGAAAAGAGGGAGGCCGTGGACTTTTACAACTGGCAATAACAATGAAGATTGCTACAATTGGCCTAGACACCTACCTGAAAAACTCTGAGGACTGGATGTTAAAACTTGTCTCAAAACATGAAAACAAGAAAGCATCATACTCAGTAACAAAACAGGCAAAGGAATATCTAAGTGAATTCCGAATACAACAAATTTCGGAATTAGAGATAGACATACAAGAAACAGGCACAGAAAAAGCTAAGCGCATGAAAACCCGTGCTAAATCTGCGGCCTTAGATATTCTGAATGATAAATAGCAAGAAAAACCTCTCTATGGCAAATACCCAAAGAGAGCAAATAAAGCAGATGTTGACAAAGCCCTGACCCATCAATGGCTAATGGCCTCTGGCTTAAAATTTGAAACAGAGGGGTTTATCATAGCAGCTCAAGATCAATGCCTACCAACAAGAAACTACCAGGCCAACATATTAAAGATCAGAAGCAGTCCAACGTGTCGTGTATGCAAGCAACAAAATGAAAACATTGACCATGTGGTCTCCAAGTGCAGTCTTCTAGCGCCTACAGAGTATCTCAACAGGCACGATAGAGCTGCACAATATATTCACTGGGTAATCTGCAAAAACCTGGATTTGCCCCATGAAAAAAACTGGTGGGAACACAAACCACCCCCAGTGCTTGAAAATGACCACATCTCACTCCTCTGGAACTTCACTATTCAAACTGACAGAAAGATAGATGCAAATAGGCCAGACATCATATTGAAAGACTTCAAACAAAGAACATGCCTTCTCATTGATATGACTGTCCCAATCGATATAAACGTATCTGTCAAGACCTACCAAAAATTGAGCAAATATAAAGATCTTGAAATAGAAATCAGCAAAATGTGGAACCTGAAGACTAAAACAATACCTGTTGTCATAGGTGCCCTGGGAATGATAGCAAAAGGGGTTGATAGCTACCTAACTCAGATACCAGGAAACCCAAAAATGGCAGAAATTCAAAAGATAGTGCTCATGGGAACTGCTCATATCCTACGCAAAATACTTTCTATCTAATCTCAAGGTTTAAAACAAACATAATTTTCGGTTTAAAAAAAAAAAAAACTTTTTTTTAGACATTCATTAGTACAACACCCCACCCTCCAAATATATGGCACACTAGGCATAACAACAACATGAACTTCCAACCCTGTTGTCTCTTGAGGTCTCTGGGTGAGACTTGGAGCCAACTTGTACAAATATAAAGCAAAAGTCAAACATAGAATAATAATAATAATAATAACAATAACAGCGATGAATGACTTGATGCAATACCAGGCAGTGGATATCATGGCTTCTGATCTCAACTAATAAAATAACTAATAAAAATAATAACTAATAAAAAAGGAAAATCGAATTCGCTTACTGATCGATCTATCATTTGATTCCAGACTTGTGAAGAAAGAAAATGAAACACTAAAGGAGTATAGCCCCTTTAAATTTCAGATTGCGAGGATATGGAAAATGAAATATGTGAAGGGTGTACCAGTAATATTTTCTACGCTAGGAGCAGTAAGTAACGATATAGGTAAATGGTTAAAGGAAATTGAATGGAATGCTCTGTCACGCCTTTACTGATGGGCCTCGTCTGAGGAACAGGAAAGATAATCAGATGTGTTTTTAGTAACACATTACCCACGTTATTTCTACCAGTAATAAGACCAATTCAGGTTGAATAACAACAACGATAACAACAATGGAAATAATAATAACAATAGTAGTAGTAGTGATGATGATGAGGAGGAGGATGACTACTACTACTACTACTACTACTACTACTACTACTACTACTACTACTACTACTACTACTACTAATAATAATAATAATAATAATAATAATGGAACCCATAACAAACCAACTAAAAGGAAAAGAACGGAGGGCAGGTAATCATAAATTCTATGAAATAGTTGATTTAAGATTTATACACACTACTATGCAACACCCCTCCCAAAACACAAGAATAAACTCATACTGTAAATACCCACAAAATCAATAAAACCCACAAAATCAATAAAACCCACAGCATGTGCCATAGAAGGCCGCTACTCGAGAGAAGAATAGAACATGTGCTGCACAAACAACACAATACAATAACTTAACAGAAGACTCAAACCAAACCCCATAACAAAACATGCTGATAGAATACAATATCCCCCTCCCCACCCAAATTCAGAACACACTGCCCCACCAGCATAAAGGTGCAACAAATGATGCAATAGAAAGTTGCTTGAAACTTTCAGATGTCGAAAAATAATAGTGGTGATGACGATGGTGGTGAAAGTTACCTTACCTCAGTTTAAGAGAAACAGGAGTTTTCGAAGAAACTCTGGATGAAACAGCAAAAATAAAGCTGAACCTTTATGGGAAGGCCTCTCTTTCGGCAGTGGTTCAGTAACGATGCAGACTGATCACAGCTGTCATCCTAATACAGCATCAATAGATAATACAGTAATGAGGATGAAATGGACCAGCGAAGAAAACGGGATGTGATGCAGTGCTACTTAGAAAGTGAATTAAAAAGGGTGGGGGCTATAGAAAACAGTTGTTAACATTTGGGTAGAGAAGGGTATATTTAAAGTGACTGAGCAGAGAATGTGGAATCTAAAAACAGAAACAATTCCTATCATAGTAGGTGCATTAGGCATGATAAAAAAATATTCAGACAAATACATAACAAAAATACCAGGACTTACAAACACATATAACATACAGAAAATTGCATTACTGGGTACTGCCCACATCCTGCGCAAGACACTTTCAATACGGTAACCATCAGAGCATCACAACAAATCACAGCACATACCCAAGGCACACATAATAATAATAATAATAATAATAATAATAATAATAATAATAATAATAATAATAATAATAATAATAATAATAATAATAATAATAATAATAATAATAATAGTAATTAAGTAACGGAAGAAAGAACAACGATGCAAGTAGTTGGAACGAAATGGTCAATCTATGTGACGAACCGAAGATGTCGGAAGTAAAGAAACGACCAGTTTATACAATAAACCGAAGATGTCGGAAGTAAAGGACGCTGGCTATGACTCACAGACGAAAGCGTTAAACGAGAGTCTGAAGCGCTAATTATAGACGTCCAAGAGCAAGCTATTAGGACGTATCTGATAAAAGCAAAAATAGACAAAATTCAGTTATGTAGTGAAAGTAATATTTGTGGGAAATGATTTGAAAGTATAAATCACATATCGAATGAGTGCAGTAAGCTAACAGGAAAGAGCAAACGGAGGCATAACTGTGTAGCTAAAAGAGTGCATTGGTATGTTAGAGAGAGAATGAGAATTATAGGATCTTATGTGGCTTCCTGTAAAAAAAATGACCATACTATTGAAGCAAGGATTCTAACTATGATTATAGATGACAAAACAAACAGTGTACGATCATAGTTTGCAATTCCCTATGATATATGATAACAGAGTCGATACAAACAAAATTTAATTAGAATAATCTGTATATAAAATGATATCTATCTATCTGTCTATCTATCTATCAACACACATGCACATGCACAGGCATCACCACTCGTATATATGTATAAATATATATTCAGTAGAACCTCGCAGTACGGGTGCCACATTGTGCGAGTAATTTGCTGCACGAGCCGAGGCTCGAGCGAATTTTTATCTTGAAGTACAAGCAAAAATCCGCTGTACGAGCAAGTTTCATTGTATGAAACTGCTCTTGTGCATTTTCCTAACATTTGGAAGGCAGGAAGAAGCAGAATTTTCTTGATATGTTTCTAATGAAGCGTCCTGCAAATGTAAAAAGTGAAGAAAATGTGTCCAAAAAGCCTAAATTAAGCAAAGTGTGACAGAAAACGCCAGAAATTGTTCTTCCTGAAGTCTTATGGAAGGTGAATCTCCTTTCAGACAGTAATCCTCCTCCCACCACCGTCTTCCTCACGCAGAAACCGTCCCATCTGTAAGGTAATTCTGTTAATAAAACCAGTTTACATATTCCTTTTGCATTCTCTTTTTTATAATTGCCGTTTTACTTGTAACTACACCTTTTCTGTTTTAAAACCCATAAAAATTATTTTTGGGTGATTTTGTAGGACTGGAACGGATTAATTATATTTTAGTTAATTTGAACGGGGAAAACTGATTTGTAAAACGAGTAAATCATAAAACGAGCTCTGTCATGGAACGAATTAAGCTCGTACTTTGAGGTATCACTGTATTTGGGTATCAAAAGAATTTCATCTCATCTGCATACATGCTGACAAATGTAAACGTTTATGTGATCCGAAATTCTTCTATGACAGAAGCAATAAATCTGCCCCCAGTTTCAATTCCAATTAGAACGGCAACGTTCAGAGAGGCTTAATTCTGTCACCTCAGTCCATGGACAAATACACAGTTAATAGGTGTATAAGGCCACAAAATATTCTATCAGCAAATTGGAAATTTTAATTAGCATAATATTAATACTTACGCCGGTAGCTAATTAAATTAATTACGGAAATCTGCACAAAGCAACTCAAATATGATGGAAATTCATATTCCTACAGACAATGTTGCAATCTGCAACAGAATCTGCGTGAATTGCTAGATATACACGGGGATATATAACGTGTATATAATAAATAAAATAAAAACAGTGTCGATACAAAATATATAAAACAACAATAGTGTCGACACAAAAGATGTTGAATTAAGATATTCGTGGAAAAAATAATGTGAATTTTTATCATTAATTCTGTGAATGCGGAAGGCGGGAAGCTGGCAGAATGATTACTAGTATTTCGTCTGTCGCTACGTTCTGAGTTTCATTCATTTTCGGGAAAGAACTTACATGTCCGATTAATACACAGAGAACGTGATGGACACTGCCTTTAAGGAAAACTCCAGTCAACGTCGAAAATTAAGGATGGTCCTTCACTGTTTTAGCCTACGAAGACATTAGTAAAATCAAACATATCTATATTTTTCTTAGATTTGTTATTAATATATGTTAACTGTTATTTGTGCTGCTTTCGGTTTAGCTATAATTTTAACCTATATATCAATTGACTACAGTACCAATTAACTCTCTCTCGCTCTAAATATATGTGTGTGCGTTTTCATGTATGAGTGTGTAAGTGTGGTGCGTGTACATATATTGTACACGCATATATGTAGGGTATATATGTATGTGAATAAGTTTAATGAATGTAGAAGTGTGTATATTTCTTTCGATATCGTATATGTTATACGCTTGTTTTTTCATATTTGCTGAATTTAGAAAATGTATCGAGAAAAAATGATCATATTAATGCTATAATGAAATAAGAAAGCTTGAGGAAAAAGAACCACCTAATCATTGTTTGCTATACAAAGCTATAGTAAATGTGTTTATATTTTTCTTCTGATATTTCTGGAGAAGGTGTTTGGTACACGAATATATGTTTTTCATTATTCAGCGTTACAATATGTATGTATGTATATATGTATGTATGTATATATGTATGTATGTATATATGTATGTATGTATATATGTATGTATGTATATATGTATGTATGTATGTATGCATGCAGGTAGGCGGGTATGTATGTATGTATGTATGTATGTATGTATGTATGTATGCATGTATGCATGTATGTATGTATGTATGTATGTATGTATGATGTATGTATGTATGTATGTATGTATGTATGCTTGTATGTATGTATGTATGTATAAATGTATGCCTGTATGTATGTATATATGTATGTATGTATCTATCTATCTATCAATATATCTATCTTTGTGATTGGCTACGTATATACCTGCATCTATATCGCTATATATATGTACACACACAGTTATATGTGTATTGTCGTATATGCTTACATATGTATATATATGCCTACATAAGGATGTATATATATATATATATATTTATATATGTAGATATATGTGTGTATATATAGGAATATATACATAAATATGTATACATAAATACATACATTCCTACACACATACACACACGCTCACACACGCGGACACATGCACATGCAGACAGAAAATGCACACCATATAAAAGCAACTGTTACGCAAAATATACATAAGTGCAACGAGAATTGAATGGCGTTACAGCATAAATATTCAACGACACACACAACACATATGTATGGAGGGAGAGAAAGTGAAGAAGAGAGAGAAAGAGATAGAGAAAGGGGGAGAGAGAGAGGCAGACAGAAATACGAAAATAAAAAGGATATAAGTTAATTTAAAACAATATGGCTTACAACGAGTGCATTTAATATCTGCTGCAGGGTGTATATGATTCCACTTATGAAAACACCTGGATAGTATCCGGGAAAAATAGAATAAAAGCAGAATTCGAAATGTTTTTCTGAGATGTTTGTACCGATAGTTTTCCAATAAAACCTTGCTGATATTAGCTTTTATGTAAGAAATGATTGTCTATCTTACCTTGTCGCTGTTTTGTTTTCTGTTATAGCCGTGTCTTTGTCTTTGCTTTTCTTTTAACAAATACACATACATATTATATGATCATGTGTGTGCGAGTGTTTTTGCGCGTGTACGTGTATGTGTATGTGTCTGTGCGTATTTGTGTGAGGGCATGTTTGTGTGTGTGTGTGAGTGTGTGTGTGTTTGTGTGTACTATATGAAGCTAGCGATTTTTGTACCGTAACTCTGATATTTGCGATTGTTCCATCTTTGAACAATAAGAAAAGTGACAAATCCAGTTATGATCCAAATCTTTTTTGAAATATTACAAACATATCTATGAGCACTCTACTCCATGTATTGGCAACGTTTGATGGCGTCTGTGTGTACAAAGATAGACTAAAAAGTTATACGTAGATGCATTCATATACACTTATATGCACATATAAATACAAATACACATAAGTACCTAATGCGTATATAATGCATACATGCATATAAACATGTATATGTGCACAAACACACATAGGCGCCGGAGTGGCTGTGTGGTAAGTAGCTTGCTTACCAACCACATGGTTCCGGGTTCAGTCCCACTGTGTGGCACATTGGTAAGTGGATTTCGCAGACGGAAACTCAAAGAAGCCTGTCTGTAATTGTCTCCCCACCATGGCTTCACAACCGATGCTGGTGTGTTTACCTCCCCGTAACTTAGCAGCTCGGTAAAAGAGACTACTGGAATAAGTAGTAGGCTTATAAAAAATAAGTCCTGTGGTCGATTTGCTCGACTATACATTTGCTTGTCACTTGTTTGACCATAACCAGTTGATCATGTCCCTTAGTGGCTGACGATATGTGCATTTTTGATCACGAGCAGAAGTAGTGGTGTAGCATCATAGTCGTGTGTTGAGAGGGATTCTTTGGGGTTTGAATAATTCACCTCTGGAAACGGGTGTTTTGTTCAACATCCTTAAACAACCCTTATTCAGGGACCTTTTTAGCGGGATGGGCTACTCGACCAGAAGAATATTCTAACTGGGCCCTCACCTGCAAGGTGATGTGCTGTGACCGTGTTATGAGATCACCCTGTCGCGCACATTTGGTTGTGATGCATGTGCCTGGTGTACCCTTATCAGACGGGTAGTCATGATGGGTATACTGGGCTTCGTATATTTTACCCCGGTGTCACTTTGATGGCATGCACTGCTCTCTCACTCAACAATAATAACAACAACAACAACAACAACAACAACAACAATAATAATAATAATAATAATAATAATATAATAATAATAATAATAATAATAATAATAATAATAATAATAAATGCCCTGATGCAGTACCAGGCAGTGGCTCTCATGGCTTCTGATCTTAACTGATTGGAAGTGTTATCATGTACATTGTTTTGTCTTGGTATAAAAGATGGGCTACAGCAAATATTCTGCTCAATACCACAGATTTGCTTGTCAGTTGTTTGACCTTAACCAGTTGAGCATGTCCTTAGTGGCTGACGATATGTGCATCTCTGATCACGAGCAGAAGTAGTGGGGGAGCATCATAGCCATGTGTTGAGAGGGATTCTTTGGGGTTTGAATAGTTCACCTCTGGAAACATGGGTGGTTCTTTCAACATCCTTAAACAACCCTTATTCAGGGACCTTTTGAGCGGGATGGGTTACTCGATCTGAAGAAAATTCTAACTGGGCTCCACCTGCAAGGTCATGTGCTGTTTATCTTGATATGAGATCACCATGTCGCGCACATATGGTTGTGATGCATGTGCCTGGTGTACCTTTATCAGACGGGTAGTCATGATGGGTATATTGGGCTTCGTATATTTTACCCCAGTGTCACTTTGATGGCATGAACTGCTCTCTCACTCAATAATAATAATAATAATAATAATAATAATAATAATAATAATAATAATAATAATAATAATAATTATTATTATTATTATTATTATTATTATTATTATTATTAAGAGCGGCTGGACGTGTTCCTCACTGCTCTGACAGTTCGGTGGCCGAAAGCCATAGAAACACTAATATGGGCCAGTTTAGCAACGGGAAAAATAACTCTCAAACACTGGAACATCTACAATACCTCGTGAGTATTTGAAATTCTCTCCAAAGTGGGTTAAGAAATTTACAAATTTACATATCTGCAGCTTTCAAACATACATCCGATCGGCTTTAAAAACTTTAATACCCACAACTGCCTCTGTAAGCACCCCCTTTTTTTTTTTTTTTTTCCTCTCTCTAAAAACATCACGCTTTTCTTTTTGTGGACTTACAAAACCCTAAAACTTTCTATGAAAATCTGACTTTTCTTTGCTTCCTCCCAGAATATTCAAATATAAATGTAAACATATACTTTTTATTGCAAAAACACACCTGTTCTTCTAACTGGACATACAAACATCTCTAGAAAAGTCAACTTCAACCTCCACAATATTACCTTACACGAAATATACAAACACTTTTTATTGCAATAACACAAACGCACATGGAAAAAAAAATGATGATGCTAAGATTCTCTCTGGTCGAACACAACTTCTCTATTCACAAACAATACAGAACAGCCCTTCCTTAATTTTTCTTAAGGCTAATAGTAGTAAACATCTGAACTTTTTCTGACCCCACCTAAAAATAAAAAAAAAAATTAAATATATCACTGGTGGTGATGGTGATGATGGTGATGATGATAATAATGATAGTAATAGTGCTGATAATCTATCTATCTACACACACACACACACTCAAAGAGTTCAACCAACACAAACCTCACCTCACCTCTATTGTTAACCAAATATGAAAGTATTATTTGACAGGCAAGAACTCTGGCATTGAAGACAGTCAGCCAGCCAACCATCAAGCCAGCCAACGAGACAGACAGACACTACTGTGATGGTGATAAGGATAAAAAACAAAAATAACAATAATAAGATACTGCTGTGACTACACATAAAACAATATCATTGATGATGATGGTGGTGATGGTGATGATGATAATGATGATGGTAATGGTGGTGATAATGATGATAGTGATATAATGGTGATGATAATAACAATAATAAGCCGACTACGGCTGCTATAATGGTACGATTATAATTGTAACGGCAATGATGGCCGTCTCCCCACGAGCCAACCAAAGCTAAAAAATGATAACATTATCGTAGCACCAAAATGTTTTTGGAAACTAAAAGGAAAACTAAATCAGTATACCAAATCGCTTGTCCTATGGTTAATCTGGAAGCGCGTCCCCCAGGGAAGAGCCAGCCTGGGATCGAAAAGTCATCAACTGGCACAAACTCTTCTCCGAATACGGACATGGATGGTCACTTGAACGGGAAATCCCCCAACTCGAGCCCTCCAAGTTCACCACCACAACCACCACAGAAAGAAAAATGTAAGCGGAACAAATGGACCCGAGAAGAGTATAAAGAAGTAATATACGCTTATTACTATGCATTAGGTAGGCCATCTCAAGAGAGACACACCGCAAACTCTTACAGTATATGGAGAACACGGAATCAAAACAGTAGGCCCTATTTGGACGAGAACAAATTAGCAAATGTGAGGAGGGATATCCTTAGAAATAACAGACTCACAGACAGTGAAATAAGTGCGATCAAGCACGCAACGGAAAATGACATAAATATAAGACACAAAGGAAATGAAGAATCAGATGAACAGTATAGCCCGCCACGAGGCTTAATTGAAAGACTGCCATCTGACCAAAGTACGCAAAGGCCTGAAGATACAAGAAATTCTATTGTACCTGTTAAAGATAGCCAGGAAAACGAAAAAACAACAATAACTGAAGATCTCGCATTTGCTGAAGAACACAGAGAGTCTATGGCAGAAATGAGGCAGAAAATCCTGAATACACTTGAAGTTGTAAGACATACAAGTATGAATGATAGAGAACCACTTCATAAACTCTCAAATACAAACCAAAATAAAAAACAAATCCAAATTGGCAGCTATGTAACAAATGAAATAATATGAGAATTAAAACCTGATTTTACTGAGTTAAATGAAATTATTTACGCTTCTGCTAGGGCAATTGAAACCAGCTGTATGCCCCCGAAAAAACAAAGAAACCAACCTGGGAAGAAATCAAACCTGGAGAAGTAAAATTGAAAAAGAGATTGAATTTATGAGAGGGGAAATATCAATATTAAATTAACTAATATGTGGAAATGATGTAAGATCCAGAACAGGAAGAAAGATGAAGAGAAAATTTGGATCCTCACCAAGAGAAGAACTGATATCAATAAAAGAAACGCTGAAACAAAAAGTCCATGCAAAAGCCCAAAGAATACGAAGATTTGAGAAGAGAAACAAGTCTTACAAGCAAAATAAGCTGTTCACATCCAATGCCAAAAAATTCTACAGAGAAATAGGGAAGGAGAAAGTAACCGTTAAAGACCCCCATCCCATGGAAGAAGTTCAAAACTTTTGGAAAAGTATTTGGAGTGACAAGAAGACGTACAACATAAATGCAGACTGGATTATACAAACTGAAGGATCCTACCAAAATTTACAACAACAAGCATGGGAAGACATCACAATAGCAGACCTAAGAAAGGCACTCACGAAGGCCCATAATTGGAATTCCCCCGGTAAAGATAGGGTGCCGAATTTCTGGCTCGCATCGCTCCCATGCGCACACGGTAAGCTAGTTCAGCTGCTCAATGGAATTATGAGAGACCCAAAGAAAACACCTGAATGGTTAGCAAGTGGCATTACTTACCTACTCCCAAAGAATAAGGAAACCAACCTTCCAAAAAGCTATCGGCCTATAACCTGTCTATCCACCACGTATAAAATGATGCAAAGATCAACTGCTAATCAATCGTATGATCCTTGAGAACTGTCACAACAAGCGCAGAAATCTCAGCACCGCATGGATTGACTATAAAAATGCCTTCGACAGTATACCGCATCCATGGATCTTGAGATCGCTGGACATCTTCAAAATTTCCCCTGTGATTTCAAACTTCCTGAAGCACAATATGTCGTTGTGGAATACGAATCTCCAATTATACCACTCTAATGGAGTACTTGCCTCAGAAAATATAAACATCAACTGTGGAATTTTTCAAGGTGACTCACTTTCACCTTTAATATTCTGCATAGCCCTAATACCCCTTACAAGTGAATTAAACAGAACAGGGTATGGGTATAAAATTGCCAAGAAAAAAATAAGCCATCTATTTTATATGGATGACTTAAAACTTTATGGTAAAGACAATAATGAACTTGAAGGCCTATTGCGCACTGTGAAAGCATTCAGCGATGACATCGGGATGGAGTTTGGACTTGAGAAGTGTGCCAAGGCCACGTTCCAGAAAGGGAAAGTGAAGACCACAAACTCAGTCGTGTTAGATGTTGACACAGTCATAAGAGAGCTTGAGCAAGAACAAACATACAAATATTTAGGGATAAATGAAGGCTCTGGTATTCAGCATGAAAGAGAAGATCAGGAAGGAATGTTATAGGAGAGTTCGTGCAGTCCTGAAATCTGAACTAAATGCACGTAACAAGGTGTTAGCTATAAATTCCTTAGCAGTTCCAGTTGTTACTTATAGCTACAATGTGTTGAACTGGAATATGAGTGAAGTAAAAAATATAGATAGGAAAATACGCAAGCTGCTGAGTTGTAATAGGATGCACCACCCAAAGGCAGACGTAGATCGCCTTTACCTTCCCAGAGCCCAAGGAGGTCGAGGCCTGATCCAATTTGAACTAGCTTACAAAACAACCACAATTGGACTGGCCAAATATCTCGAAATATCGAATGACTGGATGCTAAAGCTCGTGGAAAATCACGAGAGACGAAAGAAGCTTCATTCTATCATAAAGGAAAGCAAAAAAATTGCTATTGATCTCGTGCAGGATACCCAAACAGAACAACCCGAGGGAAGTACGGCAATTATTGTTGCAAAGAAGGTGAAAATAATGGCAACGAAAAAAGCGCACGAGCAATTGGCTGATAGGTGGGAGGAGAAACCTCTGCACGGCAAATATGTGACCCGCAGCAAACAAGCTGATGTTGACCAGAAGCAAACCCATCAGTGGCTACGGAGCTCAGGGCTAAAAGCAGAGAGCGAAGGTTTCATCCTGGCTGCTCAAGATCAAAGCCTATTAACCCGGAACTACCAGGCCAATGTGATGAAAAATGGAGCAGACCCAAAATGCCGATTCTGTAACGACATGATTGAAACAGTGGACCACCTAATCTCTGGATGTAAAGTCTTAGCTCCAGTGGAGTATAAATTAAGACATGACAGAGTTGGCCAATATCTACACTGGCTAATAAGTCGGCATTACAATATCAAAACTGCCGACAAGTGGTATAATCACCACCCTGAGGCTGTAACTGAAGGAGAAAATGTAACCATTCTGTGGGACTTTCCAATACATACAGACCGAACCATCAAGGCCAATAAACCAGATATTGTTGTGAAAGACCAAAACAATAAAGTTTGCTTATTGATCGACATGAGCATCCCCTGTGATCATAATATCTCAGCGAAAGAGTTTGACAAGCTCAGAAAATATAAAGACCTACTCATTGAAATTGAGAAAATGTGGCATCTCAAGGCGGTTACAATACCAGTGATCGTAGGAGCACTAGGAATGATCAAGAAGGAAACCGAAAATTATATGAGAATGATCCCTGGCTTACCATCCCTGCAAGAAGTGCAAAAGATTGTCTTAACTGGTACATCACACGTATTGAGAAGAGCATTGTCGATGTGAGAACTGTTGCTGCTCATGTATTTTAATTTAACTTTAAAAAAAAATAAAAAAATGAACGAACTATTGAGTTTGGTTTAATGGCCTACCAATGTATACTATGAGTTTCTTTGCCCTAGGAGTCGGGAAGACACTCGGCAAGAAATGGAAGCAAATTTGAAAGAAGAAAAAAAGTAATAATAATAATAATAATAATAATTATAATAATAATAATAATAATGTGGCTGTGTGGTAAGTAGCTTGTTTACCAACCACATGGTTCGGGTTCAGTCCCACTGCGTGTCACCTTGGGCTAGTGTCTTCTACTATAGCCTCGGGCCGACCAAAGCCTTGTGAGTGGATTTGGTAGACGGAAACTGAAAGAATCCCGTCGTAGATATGTATATATATATATATATATATATATATATATATATATATATATATATATAATAATAATAATAGTAATAATGATAACAATAACAATTTCGTCTGTGGTAGATTTAATTTGGTTTCTATCCCCCAATTTAATGCTTGAACCTGGACTGTGGTTGAATTTCATTTGAGTTCGGTTTGTTGAAAGCATTCGGACCACATCTGCGGTCAGAGAATACCGAAATATATCTTCACCTACCTTTATCACTCTCAGTGGCCCTGTAACTGGTGGGTAATAATAGGTGCTGTCGTTCTACGTCTGACTAAGCCATAAACCAAAACAAATAGCAACAATAACAACGACAACAACGTCAACAAAAATAATGACAGGGGATGATGAATTGCTAAAACGTGGTAGTAAAAGCAATCTCATAAGTTAATGGGATATTTGCTATCAATTTAGAGCAGTTCCTTTTACCTCTTGACATCTGATTGATCGTATTATATGCTTCATTGAACAACGTATATTTTAGCAGACAACAGGGGAAGTGGACACTTTATGACGTTTACACTGTGACAGAATCATTTCTCCATTATTATTTCGCATCAGTGTTTAATTCTGAAACTCGTTATTTATTGTTATTATTATGTTATTATCAAGGGCGGCAGTTTGACAGAACCGTTAGAGCGTCAGATACAAAAACAAACAACAAATAATGTTAGGTGGCTGTTCCCGTTGTTTAAATTTGGAGTTCAAATCTCACTGGAGCCAACTTTGCATTCATCCCAACGAAGTCGATGGAATAAAGTGCCGGTCAAATATTGGGATAAATGGTATCAACTACACCCCGCCCCTCAAAATTGCTGGCCTTTTTCCCTATACAATAAAAAAAAACTCCGACGTTATGGTATTATGAAGGGTGGTGGTGTGGCCGAATTGTTAGATCGTCTAAAAAATACCTGGTCACATTTGTTCATGCTCTTAACGTTTTGAGCTCAAATTCCACCGATGTCAACTTGGATTTCATCGATCTGGTACTAGCCAAATAATGGAGAAGATACAGTCAACTGTAACACACACTCAAATTTCCAGCAATCGGAGACGGAAGGTAATGTGGTGAAACGAAAGTTAACGTGGTGAAAAGTTTGATGGTTTACTTAATACGTTTCAGATTGTCTGGATCTGAAATTTTACTGAACCGAGCTCTAGCTTTGGAGAGGCCAACCCATAAGAATTTGTGTTCCAGTATAATATATATATATATTATATATATATATATATTGACTACAAAAGATTTTTTATTCCCTCTTTGTTTATTTCCTCGTGTTCCTTTCTGCTGAAGAGCGAAGGCTACAAACGAAAAAAGACTTTCTCACCTTCGAGGGCATCAAACTAATACATCTCCTTGTTGTTTATACACCTGTAAATTTCAACTATATATATATATATATTTCGTTTTTGGACTATTGAAAAGGTTGCAAAGAAAATGACTCTCCCCAGACACAACAGTATATATATATATATATATATATATATATATATATATATATATATATATATATATATATATAATATATATATATATGTATATATATGTTGCAAAGAAAATGACCCTCCCAGACACAACAGTATATATATATTATATATATATATATATATATATATTATATATATATATAATATATATACATATATACTGTTGTGTCTGGGGAGAGTCATTTTCTTTGCAACCTTTTCAATAGTCTTGACTCTTGCAAACCAAAGGCGAGCTGGCAGAAACGGTAGCATGCCGGACGAAATGCGTAGCCGTATTTCGTATGACGTTACGTTCTGAGTTCAAATTCCGCAGAGGTCAACTTTGCCTTTTATCCTTTCGGGGTCGATAAATAAAGTACCAGTTTCGTACTGGGGTCGATGTAATCGACTTAATCCGTTTGTCTGTCCTTGTTTGTCCCCTCTGTGTGTAGCCCCTTGTGGGTAGTAAAGAAATATATATTATATATATATATATATACATATATATTTCTTTACTATATATATATATATATATATATATATATATAATTGATTGATTGATTGATGATTGATTGATTGATTCTAGTTTCAGCTTATGAGCTGTGGCCATGCTGGGGCACCGCCATTGGTGTTGCTACTTGGTTTTACTTCATGGGGCTTTCTAGCAACTGCTATTTGGTGCATGAGAGAGTTCGATGCAGCTGCCCTCATCTGCCCCTCCTGCCGTGAAGTTGGTCATCTGGGACACCTGACAGGAAGAGATCCAGCTTCATTTTAAAGACATCTGTATCCACCCCATGCAGTCTCTCAGGTTCTTCGGGAGGATATTGAAGAGCTGTGGGCCTCGGAAGCCCAGGCTATCACAGAATCTTGTCCTACATCTTGATGGCAGGTTTGGAGTCCTAGGCACCACGCAGTGGCGCCCAGTTCTGGCATTGCGTAACTCTCGATGCCAAAGTTCAGGATACTTCCCTCCAGGCTTTCAGATGTATATATGGCATATCTTCCCGCCTACGCTCCAGGGAATATAATTTTAATCTCTTGAGTCTTCCCAGTAGCTTACATTCTGCATAGAGGATATTCTTCGTGTAGCTTCGTTGGATCGCCTCAAGTTCTGTGATCAACTTGACACTGGATGGTGACCATAGCTGAGAGCAATAGTCAAAGTGGCTTAGGACAAGTGTCTTCCAGAGGACCATCATGGTTTCTTGTTCTCTTGTTCTAAAGGTTCTAAGAATCCATCCAGCCAGCCGTCTACATTTCATTGTCAGTTTAGCAACATGTACATGAAAGGTCGCGTCATCACTCATGTGAATACCCAGGTCACGCACTGATTGTGCCTCTGGGATTGCAATCCCTCCGGGTCCAGTGTATTCATTGGGTATTGCATTCAGTTTTGCATGCTGATAGTATAAAGCTTGAAACTTTCCAGCATTGAACTGCATGCTATTCTTTTCAGCACACTTGTATATTTCGTCCAGCTCACATTGCAGGTGTTTAGTGTCCTCAGGGTTCTGTATTGCCTGTGAAACTTTTGTACCATCTGCATAACTTGTGATCGTGGCTCTCTGCGTGGCTGAGAGCATGTCTGAGAGGGCCATTATGAACAGTAGTGGTCCCAGAACAGTGCCCTGCGGAACACCGCTCACTATTGTGTGTTAATGGAGGTGGCCCCATTGGCTATACCACCTGACTTCTATCCTTCAGAAAGTCATGAAGCCATTCTCCAGTTTTCCAACTATGTTGAGATCACGCAGTTTGTGACATATCATTCCATGATCGACTTTATCAAAGGCCTTTGCAAAGTCGAGATATATGACTTCCACATTTGAGTGGTTGAGCAGCCGTTTCAGCACCCAGTCATAGTGTTGTAGGAGCTGAGTTAAACAGCTTTCCCTGGTCGGAAACCATGTTGGGTGTCGGGCAGCAAGTCATTCTCTTCAAGGAGGTGATCAGCTTCCTTCTGACTATTCGTTCCATGACCTTGCTGATGTGTGAGGTCAGAGAGATAGGTCTATAGTTCTTGGCTTCCGCTCTGCTACCTCCTTATGAATGGGGCATATTTTACCTTCCTTCAGTTTTCCTGGAAGTTTGCCAGCTGCAAGGAAGCTCTGAAAGAGGAACTGCAGTGGTCTTGCTAGGACTCTCTTACATGCTTTTAGGAGGATTGCCGGGAATCATCGGGGCCAGTAGCTGAGTCTGTTTTCATTTCAATATAGCCTTGGTTACATCGTCTTCCTTTATATCGATGTAATCTATCGTCGCCGCCTCTGATTTTATATCTGCAGTGGTAAAAAAGTCAGTTGGATTGGTGATTTGGAGATGCCCGAGGGGTGGAGTGAAAACACTCTTGAATGCTCATTCAGTATTTCACTTACCCTCATTGGTTTTCCTGTAAGTGTACCATCCTTTTCGAGGAGTGGCCCTATTCTACAGTACACTGTAGCTGTTCTTTGGCATACCTGTAGAAAGCTCTGGGGTTAGATTTTATGTTTTCTATAGCCCAGGCTTCTTTGTCTGCTCTTTCTTTTTCATGGGAGAGTTGCAGACATTTTCGATTCAACAGTTTTATTTTTAGGCGGGACTTTTCACTGCTTTCAATCTGTTTGTTAGGCGATTTGAAAATTTCGTACGCCGTCTCATTAAAATTTTCCTCTCTCTGGGGATTTTGTTCTTGTGTACAGTGCCTTTCTCTCTGGGACACATTTGTAGCATATGGCTTGCATTACAGACATGAATTGTTGAAGTTTCACGTCGATGTCTGGCGAGGAGAGACATTTAGGCCAGTTTTGTTTGAGGATCTCTTTCTCAATTTGTTTCCAGTTTGCCTTATGGTAGTTCAAGCTGGAAAGATTTTGAGGGTTTCTTGTAGGCTGCATGTCCGTGCTCTCTTTTGGCCCGTACATGGTCAGCTCTATCATGTTGTGATCCGAGAGTAGTGTCGGTGTCACTTTCACATTATGGATGAGATCCATGTTACCTGCCCTGGTTGGTTGGAGTATTACCTGCTCCATGTACAGGGTGTTGATGAGGTTCAGGAGGGACCTCGCCTGTCCTTGTTCACATCTTGTCATTCCTGGGAGAGAAAGGCCCTCGGGCCATCTGACATTGGGCAGATTGAAGTCTCCCATAAGAAGCACACCTATGTGTTGTTCTAATGTGGTTAGAATTTCTTCTATTTTTATAAGGCAGTCTTCAAACTTGCCCACATGGCTTGGGGCATCTGGAGGGCGATATGTAGCACACACAACTACATCAAGTTGCCTAATGTACAATTAGTGTGTCACACACCGAGTTTGAGTATGACAAGAGGACCTGGGGTGTGAGATCCTCACGGATGTACATAGCAACACTCCATGACTCCTTTCTTTCCTGTCGGTCCGTAGTACAGCATACTGTGGTATGTGTAACTCCGCATGCTGCTATGTCCGGTTTCAGGTGCGTTTCTGTAAGTGCTATGCATAAGGCTTGATTGCATGCAACAAAGTCTCTCAGGAACGGGATCTTTGTCCTGTTACTGAGTGTTTGCAGTCCTCTGATGTTCAGTAGGAGCATCGAGGTGAGGTGTACGTTGTTGCCGGCGGTGTCCATCCTGTGTCTGTTTGCTGTGGTGGTCTGGTATATATATATATATATATATATTAAATTTAAGGGGAGATCCAAGGATCCAGTTGTAGGAAGTTAGTGAGCTTTGAGCAGTCCGTAGATAGTATAAGAGCAACTTTCAGGAACAAGAGTGGTTTTATTGACGTGGAAGGTTGTAAATATTTCCAAATTCGAAGTTCGTTTAGCTGAAAAATAAATATTTTACAGATCACGGTAAGCAACTGTGTATTCGAATAAAAATCCGAAGTTAGGGAATGGAGTAGGAAAAATCCAGCGTAGATATGTCGGAATTGAAATTCATCGATAAAAAAAAACACACCTTCAGCTTTGGAACTGAACGACAGTGAAGATAGTTCCCGCTCAGTAAAATAAGTTTCTTCTTTTATGCAAAACCCCTTTGGGCTACACTATACACTAAAATACATTTAGTATTATTAAAACATTTTCATACTGGAACATTTCAATAATATGTAATTTTTCTCTCTTTTTTCTTCTTTTTTAGTGTTGTGTGTCTAAAAGTCACCTTCTGGAAACATACAGTAATACATGTACAGTAAGACTGTTATATGGTAGATTCTTCTGTAATGTGTAAACATATTTTCCTATAAATAGACAAGTGATGACAGTGTTTACCTCATATGCTAATTCAAACAAATATAGATATCTATAAAAATCTAGTATTATTATTATCATCATCATTATCATTATTATTATTGTTATTATTATTGTTATTATATATTATTATTATTATTATTATATTATTATTATTATTATATTATTATTATTATGCTTGTGTTATTATTACAGTTATTACGTGTATTATGCTGAATAAGTATATCTATCTATCTATCTATCTATCTATCTATCTATCTATCTATCTATCTATCTATCTTATATATATATATATAATATATATATATATATATAAGATAGATAGATAGATAGATAGATAGAGATAGATAGATAGATAGATAGATAGATAGATAGATAGATAGATAGATAAATAGATATACTTACACACTCAGCATACATACACGTAATAACTGTAATAATAACGCATATATATATACATATATATGTATGTTTGTATATATGTATGTATGTATGTACGTATACATGCATGTGTTTATGTACGTGTGTTTACGAGTACCTTCCATGTTTTTAGGTTAACCACCTTGACGTCTTGCAGCAATTGCACAGTGCACAATGTGCATTTTCGTCGTGTGACTTATATTAGGAATTATGAATAGACGTCTCTCAAAATGACAATGACGTGTTATGGTTTCTCTTCTGAATTATTTTCGCTTACTTCCTGGCACCTCTGTCAGTGCTTTGCACGAGTTGTACTATTCACATTTAGCCGATAGCTATTCCATCACAACATTCAGCTTGTCGCAGTGTGCACCAGCTGTGCTTCTTATACAGCTTACAACTCTCTACAATCTATATTAAGTGAAGACAAGCTAACTTCTTTCATAAAACAGCTTTCCGGAATACGTGCGCGACATTTTAAAACCTCTTGTCATTCCTGAGTTTAAATGAAAAGTTTACTTGTACAAACACACATAATGTCTCACATATAAAGTTATGTACGCTAACAAGCACATACACTCACGTGTATATATATATATATATATATGTATATATATATATATGTGTGTGTGTGTGTGTGTGTAAGTATGTATATATCTTTACATAATTATTTATACATACATGTACACACATTCTTACTTTATGGTGACTCACACAGACGTCTGTACCAACAAGAACCACACGCCACACACATGCCACAAACATATACACATGTACATATATATATATATAATATATATATATATAATATATATATATATATATATATATATATATATAATATATATATAAATACATATATACGTATATATTTATACATATTAAATAAAGATGTATATATACAGATATTTTGATCACAATGAAATCATGCACTTACACACAAAAACACATATACGCCTGCCACATATACGCACACGCACACATCCAGATCTTCGCACACATTCAGATCTTCAGTTCGTGTCAACAATGTGTAATGGTATTGTTAAATAGTTGGAGAAAATACTTTGTTACTCTTCTGTTTCCTTACGTTCTACTTGTAGGTGCGACGGCGCTGATACCAATCCGAACTGACGCTTCCTTTGTACTTGCATAACCCTTGTGACGTGAAGAAAGACCAGTTACTGTCTGGAAGACTGTGGGTCTTTCATAAAATTAATCTTGCACGGGCATCTGGCATAGTGGTTAAGAGCGCGGGCTAATAATCCCAAGATTCTGAGTTCGATTACAAGCAGAAACCTGAACAATAATAATAATAATAATAATAATAATAATAATAATAATAATAATCTTTTCTACTCTAGGCATAAGGCCTGAAATTTTGGGGGAGGGGTCCAGTCGATTAAATCGACTCCAGTACGCAACTTGTACTTAATTTGTCGACCCCGAGAGGATGAAAGGCAAAATCGACCTCAGCAGAATTTGAACTCAGAACGTAAAGACAGACGAAATACTGCTAAGCATTTCAACCGGCATGCTAACGTTAATAGGAACATCAAAAATAGCTTAGGAATAAAAACCCAGGTTCGAAATTCCCCCCCTGAGGAAGGCTGGAGGGTATATCAGCCGAAACATTGTGTTAACAACCAATAAGTTGGATGTTGGCAGGATACTGGCTCGATTCGGCGGCGAAGTCATGCATATATACTTAAAAATATGGAATATTAGTGGAATATTCCCCAAAAAGATCGGACAAGGGCAAACATAACAGGCCAGATATCGTTGTTTGGGAGACACAAGATAAAGTATGGATAATCATAGAGATCAGCTGCTCTGATGATGAGAGTAGCTCTTCGTAAATGAAAGAGAAGGAGGAGAACTATGGATAACTGCTTCGAAGTCTTCAACTTCTGTATCCAGATGATAAATTCATATTCATACCAATAATAATCGGTGAACCTGGTTTTTGTTAGTAAATGCCAAAGGGACAATCTGGAAGAGCCAAAGTTTTCAGAAAAAGAAATCAACCAGCTGACTCGCACATTAGAAATACAATTTGTAAGCGGAACAGTTAAAATATGCAAGACTTTTCTCAAGTTTGAAATGTGAATTCTTTTTTGTTTTCACCCAAAGTAGCTCATAGTGGAAGTAAAACTGAAAGGGAGCTACTTCATCACACGGAGAGTCGCTACTGGGAAATTACCTGTAAATGATAATAGGTTTAAAAAAAACAGCAACAAAAAAACAAAAACAAGCATACAAAGCAAAGCAAAATTATAATTATATGCAAACTGGTTGGAATTGTCTCAGGAAAATGACTTACCGGGAATTATAACTACAATAGTTTACACAAAATATAACTACAGCCATAGAAAAAGAACTGCGGCTAAGTCTAACATTGTTACAAAAATTATTTTACAAAATTCTGTGTAGAATAATTCTAATGAGGAAATATTAAGGAGCTTTTGAAATGTGAACACGTGTAGGAACTAACGAAGAGAGTGTAGGTGAATATGGGAATGTTTAAAGAATTAGCGATGAATTATTTTAAAATATGGCTGTGCATAAATCGTAGTTGAGAAATAAATAGCCTGCATCTTGTGGTGACTGCTGCTTTAGCTAAGACAGTTTCAAGTCATGTCAGGTCAAACACAACACGTTTTCCTATTCTGTTGCTGTGTATTTTTAGTTCACATACAGTCAACAATACATACATATATATAGATATATACATGTATTCACACACACACATGAACACACATGCCAACATACTGATATACATACAAACAGTCATAAGACAAAAATATGAAGAGATTGATAAATATTCATATATAAATATATTTGTATACACATGCATAAATCCACTCATGCATGTATATATAATGCACATGTATACAGGAGTAAAAACAAAAATGAATAACACCAACGACATATTTACATATACACACACTTTATCCATCCATCCATCCATCTATCTATCTATCTATCTATCTATCTATCTATCTATCTATCTATCTATCTATCTATCTATCTATCTATCTATCTATCTATCTATCTATCTATCTATCTATCTATATATTTATCTATCTATCTATCGCCCTCACTCTCTCTCCATCTTTCTAACTACATACATACAAGCGTGTGGTTGTGTGTATGTATATATATGTATGTATTCTTTCATATACATATACACATAATATATACATAAGCTTGTGCGAGCATACATGCCAATATATGTATATATGTATATATATATATATATATAAATATTTGTAAATCTCGGCACACACACATGTACGCAAATATGTACATCTACGCATCTACATGCATTTACATGTGTGCATACATGATTTCATGCATAAGCGCGCATACACACTTGACTTTATGGTCATTTGGATATTCTTTAAATATAACACACACACACACACACATACTATAACACATACACGCGCACATATATGTATATATACACAGATGTTTGCATATGTATATATATATATATACACTCACACTGACACACTGACACATACACACAAAGCTCCAAGCATGCACACAAACTCTTCCGGATGAAGTTTTATTTATGGACATGCATATTCATACACGTTGAAATGGTAGCATGCTTGGTCACGTACATGCGCATAAATACGTACTTAAATGCATGAAAGTGTATGCAAATGCATGTAAATGCACACGAGTATCTACAGCAGTGCATGAAAGAGAAAATACACAAAATTACAGATGTACAAAATAACAAAATTATGAAATTACAGAGTAAGAGATATAAATATGAGGATGTTACGAAATGAGTATAAAACCAAGATTTCCCAACATGCATCAATATATATATATATACATACATATACATATACATATACATATACATATACATATACATATACATATACATATATATATATATATACATACATACATATATATATATAATATATATATATATATATATATATATATGTGTGTGTGTATATACAAATGTATAAAATATAAAACAAGATCTGAGTGTTCAATCCATTTATAGTTATATGTATGTATGAGAACTATATGAAGTAAACACACACACGCTGGCACGCATACAGCCGTGAACTCACACTCAAACCACACGCACACACTCACCCACACACTCACACACACACAACTGACAGTTGCACATACATACGCAAACACGAACATAAAGATTAGAGACACATTCAGCAAAATAAGAAAAGAAAAAACAAAAACAAAGGCAAAGCATGTGAAGAGCGATTATTTAGCATCTATAATTTTAGGTTTCGTTTACAATCTTTAAAAATTTGTACTCAACGGATATATATTATCGGCAGCTATCACAATCATTTTTATAATTACGAAATTTTGTAAACATTAAATGAGAATCTTGAATGCATAAACACATAAATATGAAAATGAACAAACGAATCAATAGAATCAATAAATAAACGGCAAAATATATCTTTATAACTAAATACAACCATTTATATATATATATAATATATGTATATATACATACATACATAAATGCACACACACACACACATATATATATATATATAACTTACTTGGAAGAAGATGCGTGGCGTTCAATCATATGATAATATAAATGATACAAATAATATATATTATTTGTATTTTATATATATATATATGTGTGTCTGTGTGTATGTATATTTATATATATATACATACATACATACATATACATATACATATATATATATATATATATATATATATATATATATATATATATATGTATATATTTTATATATATATATTTAATATATATATTGGCAAACAGATTCATAAGTTTGGTGATGCAAGCAGGAAAAAACTTCTAACTTCTGTCGATTGTTAATAAGAAACGAACACACACACAGATATATATATATATATATATATATATATAAATGCCTGTGTATACATGTATATATATATAAATATCTATATACACACATACATATATGCAAATATCAGAAATTTAAACGACAAGAGAATGAAGAAATTACGTCACGAACTTCATTATCTTACAGCTCTTTCCACTTTAAGATAAAATGCACGCATAGTTAAATGCTTGGGAATCACACTAAGGCTTCATCGGAGCACCGAACCTGAACTTCAAGATATAATTTCATTCCTTTTATCATTTTACTTTCCTATACTCTGTACTCGAAGGACGCTCAGTTTTGAAACATACGTATATTGCCTTCTAGCATCCGGTTAGAAGTATTGCTATGCCTAAGCAAAATAGTAATGATAGAGTGGCTGTGTGGTAAGTAGCTTGCTTACCAACCACATGGTTCCAGGTTCAGTCCTACTGCGTGGCACTTTGGGCAAGTGTCTTCTACTATAGCCTCGGGCTGACCAAAGCCTTGTGAGTGGATTTGGTAGACGGAAACTGAAAGAAGCCCGTCGTATATATGTATATATATATATGTACGTGTGTATATATGTTTGTATGTTTGTGGTTGCCCCCCCCCCAAATCGCTTGACAACTGATGCTCGTGTGTTTACGTTCTCGTAACATAGTGGTTCGGCAAAAGAAATCTTCGATAGAACAAGTACTAGACTTACAAAGAATATGTCCTGGGGTCGATTTGCTCGACGAAAGACGGTGCCCCAGCATGGTCACAGTCAAATGACTGAAACAAGTAAAAGAGTAAAAGAGTAAGAGTATGATCTCCCGCTTAACACCCATGCAGGAAGTACAAAAATTGTCTTCAATGGTACCTCACACGAGAAGAGCATTATCCCGGTGAATTTTCTTTCCATTTTCTCTTCATTGTCTTCTTATTTGTTTTCATTCCTTCATTTTCCCCTCCTTTCCTTTGTCTTTCTTCCCGTTTCTTTGCTTTCACATAGCTTTGTAGTGTGTTTACTTTAATGGCCTACCAATGTATACAGCGAGTCTCTTTGCACTAGGAGATAGGAAGATCCTCGGTAAGAAATGGAAACAAAATTGAATGGAGATGATAACAATAATGAAAATAACAACAACAGCAACATCTATACACGTATCTACGTATATGTATATATATATATATATATATATATATATATATATAAGCGTTCATATACATATCTGTATGTATGTGTGTGTGTATATGTATGTGTGTTTATCCATAAATTTACTATCCAACCTCGTGACTTAGTATCCAGTCCAATTGCGTGATACCATGGGAAAGGAACTTCTTTTGTAGCCCTGAACAGACTAAAGCCTTGTGTGTGGATATGTAGGACGAAAGGGAAAGAAGCTTGCCGCATCTCTCTCCCTCCCTCCCCGCTCTCCTATCCCTCTCTCACTAAATCTCTTTTTTATTTAGGTAGTTAACTATCTGCCAATCTATCTATCTATCTATCTATCTATCTATCTATCTATCTATCTATCTATCTATCTATCTATCTATCTATCTATCTATCTATCTATCTATCTATCGGACAGACAGACGCAAGTCAAATGGGCTCCACGTAAGTTGGTATTTTTATACGTTCAAAAGTGTATATTGACAAATATTTTGTGTTTAAAAGTTGTGCAACAACATCCACTGCAAACCTTTGATAAATATTTACACAAAATTTTGCCCCTTGTGGGCAAAATTTAAAAGAAAAAATTCTCATAGCCTTCGTGGTTTCATTTAGCCATTTTATTTCCAAAATGGCCACTGGTCACCACGAGGCTGAGGTGCAAGTCAAGCGTGACGCAGAAACAGAAAAACAGGATGCTCTGTTAGCATACGCCGAACCTGACAACAACACCACCACCTCCACCACCTCCACCACCATCAACATCGACAACAGCAACAAATACAAAACAAAGGTCGCAAGGCCAAGCACCGTCAACACCATCAGTAAGTCCACCACCAACACCGAAACCAACACCATGGCAGAATCTGCTACTAAAACTACTATCCCTACTAAAGACATCGCCACCAATAACAATACCAACACCACCATCACCGCCACCAAAGACCGTGCCGTCAATGCTACTAATACTACTAACACCACCGCCGTCACCAAGAATGACAATAACAACAACAACAACAACAACAACAACGACGACGACGACAACAACAATTCCCTTCAACCACTGCTCACTCCATCACCAACAAGTGAAAAAATAACGACGACAAGCAAACGAAATGCCGAAATTTGCGCTAATGCAGGACTAAATTACGCAGGCAATTTCCCACCCCTTGCTAGTTGCATAATCAGCAACCACAAACCTACAACCCACACCCCTGCCATCAACACCAACACCACCGGCAGTAACAACAATAACAAAACAACAACAAACTTCGCCGAGGCGATAAAAGAAAAGGTAACAAAAGTTTCGTTTACTACACAACAGATTAAAGATTGCAGAAACCTTATTACAAATCAAAACAGAAAAATACTCTTACACATACCTCAGCACATACTGAATGAGGAGAAAAAAAAGACAATTGTATATAAAATCACAAATAAAAAAAACTAAAAGTCCAGAAAAGGCAAGCACAGACAAAGTCTGGGGATACAAGGATTGTGTGACTTGGGCGAACAAGTTCGCACACGTACAGGTGGTTTTTCAGAATGAAGAGTTGGCGAAGAAATTCTCAACGATAACCCTTCATTCTGATGAACTAACGTTGACACCGAGTTACCTCGGCCAGAAGGTGACGAAAGTCATTATCAGTGGTGTCCCCCAAGTGACTACAACACTGTGATAACATCCGCCTTAACATCCGAAATGGAGGACTTAAACATCCTAGATATCGGTGTTTCGGAAAACAAGGACTGGCTGGAAAGAGAATAGAGTTCCTCTTCCACATAAGTCAAGAGGACATAAATAAAATCCCCACCCACGTACATCTTGAGGATGGCCGCAAGTTATACGTAGTAGTCGAGGGCAGAAGGCCACGATGCTATACATGTGGCAGTGAGGCACACCTCAAAAAGGAGTGCAAATCTGCCGCAAAATTACAACAACAACAACAGCCACAGGAAAAATCACAAAAGCCAGCATTATTGCCCACACCACAATATGGACAGCTAGTCAAGAAGCTGTATGCGGAAATGCAGGAAAAACAACAAAGAACAAGCCAACCCAACAAAACAACACACCACCAGCGCCAAGAACAGAATCATCCACCAACAACAAATAAACCAATTCCAACACCAAGAATAACAACGAAGAAGACAAGCACCAAGGATGTAGGAGAGAAATAACCACAACAAACCCCCAGCAACACCCTCCCCGCGCACCACAACAATATCTACAACCGCAAAACACACCCAGACGCTTTACCCTTGCCCCCTGCTGATTCGTCAGACTTTTCATCTAACGATGAAAGTCGACAGAATGGCAAATAGCCACAGGGGGTAAAAGAAAAAGATCAAGAAAAACCAAACAAGAAATCGCAACCAAAGCAGGGAGATACCTGACCCTGAAAACTCCATACACAACAAAACAAGCACCAACACCACAAAAACAATGCTATCAGCGATAGACACAAAAGACTCCAAACTAATGGAGTACATCACAGGATACACAAACATTTGTGAAGATGACTTTAAAAATAGCAATCATCCACGCACTACACCACCCAAACACATCAAAATACTACACATCACACAAACACAACACCACAAACTCAAAGCCCTCTTCCCAAATGCTGTAGGGGGTTTCCAGAAATATCTGTCCAAAAACTATATAGAAACCTCCTCGAAGACACATCAAAGAACGAGGAAGCCAAAACTTTCGACACAAGTAAGTAACTCTCTGTACTTTCATTGTGTGTGTTTTAAAGCACACCCCCAATAGAATCATGGTCAAGATTGGTTGTGTGAATGCGCGTGGCTTGGGGTCTCCTTGGAAACAAGGATACCTCCTAAATGACATCAAGTCACATGATTTGGGAATCATAGCCATAAGTGAGACCAGACTCCACGAGCCACGGGCCTAAAGTCCATGTTTGGCGGACAGTTTAACATTTATTTCGCTCCCTGTCTGCCGAGGATGGGCGGTAGTGGCACCGCGGTACTTTTTCACAAGAGCCTGGATCTCGAAGTCAAGACGATATTCGTAGACCCGGAGGGTAGACTGATCGTTCTGGATGTTGACGGCAGCAATGGGTGCGCTTTTCGACTCGTATCAGTCTACGCACCGCCCTTAACAGGTCGGGCGGATTTCTTTCGACGTCTAGAAGTATTCTTGGGAACGTCTCGTCCTTTACTCTTAGTGGGGGATTGGAATGCTACCTTGGACACGCATGTAGACTACGTGGGTAGAGACAGAAACAGAAGGGGATGCAAATGCCTCAGAGACCTGCTCAGACGATTCCAACTGTCTGACAGGTACCGACTCGACCACCCAAATGCACCAACGTGGACATGGAGCAACCGCAGTGGGTCGTCGAGATCGTATCTAGATAGGATACTGTGTAGGACAGTAGACAAGGATAACTTAGGATGTCCACAATTCCACACAGTCAGCTACACGGATCACAAATTGGTGACGTGTACGCTAGACTTAGATAAGGCACATAGACAGGGTCTGGGTACTGGAAACTGAACGCATCATTCCCGTCCAGACAAGTTTTCAGAGACCGGATTAGCACACTAGTAAAGAGGGCTTTGACGGGAGCCATCATCAACAACAAATGGTGGTTTGCCCTCAAGAGAGCAGTAAAAGCAGAAGCGATTAGGTACAGCAAAGCACTAGCCATAGATAGAAATAGAGTAGTAGGGTGAGCTAGTTAAGAAGCTAGAAGAGGCAATTAGAAGCGGCATCGCATCCGACGTTTTGGCGGCGAGGTTGGCCCTCGACCAACACTTCAACGCCAAACACGAAGATGTGCTGTCAGAGCTAGGATGCGTGCTCTAAGGAACGAAGGTGTTGGAGCCGCGAGAGAGGCCCGGGTGGCAGAGGCACAACAGGGCAACAAAGCCACCATTCGGTCACTGGTAGATGAACAGGGGCGCGAATTGCTCGAGCCAAGTAAAATGTGTGAGGCCTTTCAGCAGCATTTTGCCCGACTGTTCGGGACGAGTGGAGGGCAAGAACGTAGGGTAGACTTCAGTGCCTACCTACATAGCCTGCCACGACTCTCGACAAGAAAGGCAGGGTACTGCGAAGGTGCCATCACGGCGGCGGAAGTGCGGGAAGCGATGGCAGAATGCTTGAGGGACAAATCACCGGGTTTGGATGGTCTACCCTACGAATTTACTATTGTATGCCAGACTTGTTTGGAGACGTCTTGGCAGCGGTATACTGCAACTGCAGCAAAACGGGAGCATACCCGATTTTGTGAGTCGAGGAGCTGTAACTCTGCTGAAGAAAGATTCAAACAAGGGAAACATTATAGATAACTTTAGGCCAATCACTCTGCTCAATGCAGACCTGAAAATTTTGACAAAGGTGTTAGCCAAGAGTTGGCGCTTGTCATGGAGAAACTGGTCGACAACGCACAAACGTGCGCCGTGCCGGGCCGGAGCATCCATGACAACCTCCATCTGATGCGCTACATCATAGACAGGGTAGTTAACGAACCTGGCATGGGTGGGGCCCTGATCAACTTGGATCAATCGAAAGCCTTTGATAGGGTAGACCATCGATACTTGGAGGCAGTCCTGAGAGCGGCTGGTTTCGGTCCCGTTTTCCGCGGCTGGATAGCTGCCTTGTACAGAGGCATCCGTTCGGTAATTCGCGTAAATGGACATCTATCGAGACCCTTCGACATTGCACGTTCGGTCCGTCAGGGATGCCCCCTCCCGGCGCTTCTATACGTATTGACTCTTGAGCCACTACTGCGGAAGCTGGCGACTCTGAGGGGCATCCCGCGAGAATTAGGATGCGGGACGAGCGTGTCTGCATACGCGGACGACGTCACCGTCATAGTGTCAAGCCACGAGCACATCGAGCGGGTCGGCGAGACACTGAAAGACTACGAAGCGGTGACAGGAGCAAAAATCAAACGGAAAAGTCAGTGGGCTTGCGGCTCGGCACCTGGAGAAGCAAGCCCATGCCGTCCACCAGTACTCCGTCGTGGAACGCTGGACAGACGGCCCGGTTGAGTTGCTCGGGGTCTGGTTCGGTCCGGACCTCCAAATGGAGAAGAACTGGAACGAGATAACGAGTAGGGTGGTCACTCTCGCCCAGCAATGGGCCGAGAGGAAACTGTCCCTAAAAGGTCGGGCGGAGGTGGTGAACGCGTACATCGCGTCCATCATCTACTACCGCCTGACCGTCGTACCTTGTCCCGACCCTATCATCACCAAACTAGAACGCATCCTCTTCCGCTTCTTGTGGAAAGGATGCGTCCCGATGGTCAGGCGATCCATTTGCTGTCAACACCCGTTAAAAGGAGGGCTGGGCATGCCGTGGTTGATGATGCGCAGACACGCGCTGAGACTGCGACATCTCCGGCTCTATGTAGACGACGGTGAACAGGTGTGGTCGCCGTTTGTGAGGCACGCATTCCGCAACTCGTCTCCATGACCGAACTACAGTCGTGGATAAAAAGAGGCCGAAGAAGGGCGAATGGCACCGCGAGTGTCGCGTTGCTCTCAAGCAACTCTGCCGTCCCGGGTCGACCTTGAGTGACTTCAACACAACCAAAGCATTCTATAGGGGATTAGTGGAGGGGAGGTACGACGACGAGCTCGGGGCAAACCTGGGCGTCGACGAGGAATACCTGACCCGCCTGTTTCAAACGACTTTCGGCCCGGGACCTATGGACAACTTCCAGAGATCCCTGGCCTGGCGGTGCTACCGAGAAGCGCTACCCGTTCGGGATAAGCTCTATAGGCATGGCTCGAGAAACACGGGGCGACCTGCCCGAGATGCGGGCAGAGCGACGAAACCGCTCTGCACGCAATCGTGCAGTGTCCAGCAATTTCCCACCTGTGGGCTTATGTCGAACGACTGCTGTCACGTGTGGGACGTGTCGGTTTATCAGCCGAGTCTATCGTTAATATCGTCACGCCTCCTTCCTTCAAACGGGAAGGAAGAGCTATTTTTATCATACTTGTGGCTATGGCGAAAGAATGTATCTGGTGGACGCGTCTGAAAGGATTAGAGACAAACACTTTCCTCTCTGGTCAATCTCTCATCAACTTCTTCAAGTATCACTTGAAGAAAAAAGTGAGAGTAGAGAGGCAAGTTTTGTCTAGTGAATGTTTTAAAAAAAGATGGGTGAATGTAGCAAGGATGGCACGTATGAATGACGAAGCCACCTTGACTATGATTCTATGAACCGTAAAAATTAATACAGAGAGTTGCTTATTTGCAAAAAAAAAAAAAAAAAGAAATATAACATGTGACTTCATTGACCGAGGTTACCGTGGTCTTTTCCGTAGGCTTTTCTTTCCACGGGTAAACCTCACCTGTCCTCCCCTTTACACTTCATATTGACATTTCTGTGATAACGATCCCTATTGATCAATTTTTTTCCTCTCCCCCTTTTTTTTAACCCCCCTCTTTTTTTTGTCCTCGTTCTCTCCTTTTACGATCCCTTTTGATCGACATCCCCCTTTTTTTTTTTTTCTTTTTACCTCCAAAAGAAAAGCTCTACCTTGTAATTTGTTCTATCTGTGTGCAGCCCTGTGTGGCTAATAAAGAAACATATCTATCTATCTATCTATCTATCTATCTATCTATCTATCTGTCTGTCTGTCTGTCTGTCTGTCTGTCTGTCTGTCTATCTCTCTAACTACCTGTCTGTCTATCTATCTATCTATATCTATCTATCTATCTATCTATCTATCTATCTATCTATCTATCTATCTATTTATCTATCGCTTGAGTGAAGCGATTCATGTATGGATATAATTCTTCATTCTTCCTGCGTTGCTGCTATTTTACCCTTCTCATAGAGAAGCAACCAATCGATTGGTCAAGAACCATGGATTTACACTTTGTATGGGTCACCCCTGTATTTAACCTATGTGGATTACTGCATTCTTCAACGGACATTTTATTAGATTGGATTAACGGATAGAATGTATATTACGGTATTTAGCCTGGATTCCTTCAATCCTTTCCCTTCACTATATGTATATATATATATGTATGTATATATTTTAAAGGAAAATGAGGATATATATACATATGTGTATATATATATATATGTGCGGATGTTTGTGTGTGTGTATGCGTATTTTTATGTATGTGTGTATAACAACGTAAAAAACCGTTAAATGATTAAGCACTTTAGGGATCAAACAACCTGAATATCGAAACCGAAGGGAATCCGTTTACTTCACACACACGCGCGCGCGAGTGAGAGAGAGAGAGAGAGAGAAAGAGAGAGAGAGCATATTCGTGTACTTGTATTTGTTTATTTGTGTGCATGTATGCATTTAGTAGTTATACTTGTGCGTGTGTGTGTATAGATACACATACATACATACATACATACATACATACATACATACATACATACATACATACATCCATCCATACATACATACATACATACATACATACATATATAAATATATATATATATATATATATATATATATTATATATATATATATATATATATACATATATCGAACTTTAGCATTGCATTTCCGTTGTTGGCGAACAACTGTCTATATATGTCATTCCTAAATTTCCATTTTACTTTAGCTTTGCTGTGATTTTCCTGTAGATTCCCAGAAGCAACAGGAAAACCACAGCACAAACTAAAAAAAATAATAATAAAAATTATGAAATCATTAATATATCTGTGGGAAGAATATATATCACTTCCTCAAGAAATCATGCAGAATACACGTTTCAAATAAAAATTCAGAAAATTGTCAGTAAGTTCCATTTACTGTTTGGCTTCTTTTCCTTTTGTGTCGAAGAATGCAGTAGAAACCACGAAGAGAAATCAAGCGGTTTTGAAATTTTTGGGGACGTTTGGCTTACCATTTTATTTGTTTCTAATATCTTTGCCTGAATCTAAGAATTTTCAACTACATAATTTCATGTGTCGTCATTGCTGAGGTTAAACTTGGTTTTAAAAATGTAATTAGGTTTTCATGTGACTAAATAACTATGAAATTATGTCTTCAGATAACGACGAAAATGGAAGCCAACGATCAGATACCATTCCAATGAAGAATTTTTCCAAAACAATTTGGTTTTATCTGTGTACATTCATCACTCACAAATTTACTGTAACATTGATTAATAAACAAAGTTTGGAGCTTGTTCCTGTTTTGATATTTTGCTCCCTTCGAGATTCAACATGCAACGTTCTATCTCATCCAAATTTTAAATCTAAAAGAGAAGAAAAATCTATTCTCAATCAAACATATGTACGCATCACATACACATACACGCACAGATAAAGACGCGCACACACACATTCACACACATGTTCGAACAAATAACATATATATATATATATATATATATATATATATATATATATATATATATATATATATAATTCATAAATGAGGGCAAAGGAAAAAAATTCTAATGCCAAATATGCCGAGTAGCGTGCATATTGTGAAAAAATTATATGGTTAATGGACAAAATATGTCCAGTTTTTCGGCATATTTGGGCATTAGAATTTTTTTCCTTTGCCCTCATTTATGAATTGTTTATAAATTTAACCGTTAAAGGTATTTTTTAATATGCTGGCTATTGATAAAATTTTTTTCGAGAAAATATTTTTTTCGAAAAGAATTTATCCTCACATTTGATATATATATATATATATATATATATATATATATATATATAGTAACAAACAAAAACAAAAATGACGAAGACAGGTGAGTAAACAACAAACATATGCATTTATTAGTTTAACGCTGGGGAAGTGAGAAAGTCTTTCATCTTTAGGGCCTAGGCTCATCACCAGAAAGGAACACAGAAATAAACAGAGAAAATAGAAAAAAGGTCTAGTGTCTAGCGATATAATAATAATGATAATAATAATAATAATAATAATAATAATAATAATAATAATAATAATAATAATAATAATAATAATAATAATAATAATAATGCTTTCTAATTGATGTATCAATACCGGCAGATGACAACGTGTCTCTAAAAGAAATGGAGAAACTCTCAAAATACAAAGACCTGGAAATAGAGGTAACTAGAATGTGGAATCTGAAAACAGAAACAATTTCTATCATAGTAGGTGCATTAGGCATGATAAAAAAATATTCAGACAAATACATAACAAAAACACCAGGACTTACAAACACATATAACATACAGAAAATTGCACTACTAGGCACTGCACACATCCTACGCAGAACACTTTCCATACAATAACCATCAGAGCATCACAACAAATCACAGCACATACCCAAGGCACACAGAGCTGCGCTCGGTAGTGAAGTGAAAGCACGCTATAAAAATAAAACTACTGAATAATAAAAATAATAATTATTATTATTATTATTACTATTATTATTATTATTATAATGATGATGATAATGATGATGGTAATAATAATAATAAGTTGGTGTACAATATGCACCTGATTGCTTGAAAGAGGAGCTAAAACCCTCCAGAACCATGCATACACCCCATCACAAACACACGCACACACACACAGACTTATATACATTTGTGTTTATGTGTGTATTTCTTTTCTGTCCAGCTAAATCAGTTAATAAAATATATTAGTCATATATTTTGTTTGCACTTAGTTAAATGCTACAAATAACGAAGAGTACAACTTCTTTCAGGGACAATATCTTTCAAGCTCTTTGGACTGAGTTCTTCAAATCATTTCCAATAAAATTGTAATTCTTACTAAACAAATGTACATCAAATATAGGAATTTAATTTTGACGGCATGGGGATACTACTTGATCTTTAAACATTCTTAATGAAGACGCTTAGGTAATCGTTGCAAAGAATGTTTATATATGTACTGAAACAGCGCGGCACAAACACACTGTTTTAAACGCCGCAGACAGACGCTGAAGCTCAAAAATATGCATACACTGAAATGATCTCACACAAACACTCACTTTCACACACCAAAGCACAGCACAAGCGATCATTGTAACCGACCTCCTATACTCACACTCTGATAAACATCTGCATTCGTAGACATACATACATACATACATACATATATATATATATATATATACATACATACATACATATATACGCATACATGCATACATACACACATATATAATGCATACATAGATATATACATACATGCATACATACATATATACATACAGACATACATACATACATGTGTGTATATATACATACGTACATATACGTATACATAATACATACAAATATGTACATATATATATTTATATATATACATAGATACACACATGAATACATGCATACACATATACATACATAATGCATATATATATATATATATACACACATATATATTTATATATATATATACATATATATCTACACACAGATATATACATATATATATACAAACATAAATACCTACATATATATATATATGTGTGTGTGTGTGTATTTGTATATATATATATATATATGAATAAATGAAAGAATGGAATGCTGACGATAAACATAGGATAATTCATTCACCCATTTAAATATATATATATATGTATATATGTATATCTATATATATACATACACGCACATACACACATCCGTTGCCATCCCCTCACCTCATATTGTATCTAAAGATCACTCATGAACTATGACATTCATTTTTTTCATCTTCAACAATTCCAAAAAACGATGGAGAAAAAAAAACATTAACGGGAAAGTAATTTTATATAAAAAAATATATCAAAAATAAAAAAGACCCAAAGAAAGCCAAGCTCCCCATAGCAAATCAAAATCAAATAACAAACGAAAATAAACAGAAAACAAATAAATCAATAAGAAAATAAATAGACCCATCGTCTTTTTTTAACTCAAATTTACCTCCTCCTCCTCGATGTCTATGAACTTCTCTTCCTGCTCCTCCTGCTCCTCCTCCTCAATGTCTATGAAATAATAACTTTAGAAATACTAATCTCGCCAACAACAATTCAATGACAGAGATGTAAGTCAAATGAATCAAGACAGGAGAAAAATATGCGTTATCTCGTTTTGTGGAATTCAGTAATTTTTTCCAGTGTTCTTCATTCCAAGTGTCCCTTTAATTAGGATTCCATGCAAATAGTGGCACAACTCGAACACCTATGCTGAAGGTGATCGTAAATTCTAAAATAGAAATACTACACGCACACACACTCACACATACACACACATGCGCGCACATACTTACTTACACACATACACACTCACACACACACACACACACACACACACACAGATATATATATATATTCGTATCTATACATGTATACATACGAAAATAAAATGAAGAATTGGAGTATATATATGTATAGAAACACACACACACTAGCACAGTCATATGCACACACATACATATACACTTATATATACACACATATATATGTATATATGATTATATATCTATATATATATATATACAACTATGTATACATACTTATGTAGTATAGAATAGTATATATAGACATCAGATACCCCGGTCTCGCGCCATTTCCGTTCAAATCGTCATTCTTTACAACATCTGTCTGTTTTCGGATTGTCCTTGCACAGGGGCCTCCGGACTCCCGTCTACGCCATGAGCACCAGATGGGCTCAACTCGCCTTCCCTCTTCATCTAGACCTTTTCCTCTCTTCCTCTCACACATACTTCATCCCACCCACCTCTCCTCTCTTGCTCTGACCTCTACTTCCTCTCTTCCCACCTAACCACCTTCTCCATTCCACCCTCTCTCTTCATCGTCCCCCTCCCTCGTACCCCACACTTACACATTCCAACCCCACCATCCCTATACATCCCTCCCCAACCCCATCCCTTAGACCCCATCCTTACTTCCCCACCCTCGCCTCCCCCACACCCCAAAACACCACACACCTCCACACCACTCCAACACACCTATTTCTTTACTACCCACAAGGGGCTAAACAAAGAGAGGACAAACAAGGACAGACAAACGGATTAAGTCGATTATATCGACCTCAATGCGTAACTGGTACTTATTTAATCGACTTATTGACTCGGTAAACCACCACCTATTACTTGTCAAGCTTCAAGCATATAGTTTCCATCCGGATATTGTACGATGGGTTGGTGCCTTCCTCTCAGATCGCTCCTTCCAAGTCCAAGTTAATGGTTCGCTGTCCGACGTTTCCAGTGCGAGCAGTGGCGTGCCTCAAGTTTCAGTGCTTGGGCCCTTATTGTTCTTAGTCTTCATAAATGACTTGCCCGACGACCTCACGCAACACACCCTTCAATTTGCGATGATGTCAAACTGGTCGCTCCTCGCGGTGATATAGAGGATCTTCGTCGATGCCTCCACCAAATTTGGAGATGGTCTAACGAATGGGACCTGTCTCTGAACGTGTAAAAGTGCTGTCATCTGCCTGTTGGCTCTTCTCCTGCAACTCAACTTGATTTCGAGCCGGGTCGTCTGCTGCTGGAGAGGACCGACCAGGTAAAGGACCTGGGTATCTTGGTGGGTTCTTCCTTTTCGCCTTCGGCCCAGTGCGTCCATGCTGCCAACAAAGTACGCAGAGTTCTGTTTTTGATTCGACGGTCATTCGGAATGCTCACAGCAGCCATATTCCTGCCGTTCCATGTCACGCTGGTGAGACCCATTTTGGAGTACGGGATTCAAGCCTCTTCTTCTTATCTCCTCAAAGACATACAGCATCTCGAAAGAGTCCAGAAGCTGGCTACCCACATGGTTCTTGGTCTCAAGCATTTGTCTTATGAAGAAAGGCTGAAGACGCTCGACCTTTATTCTCTAGAAAAACGACGACGCCGTGGTGATCTCATTCTTGCTCACAACATCATAAGCGGAAAGTGTAACCTCTCGAAAGAGCTGTTCTTCACTCCTGCTCCAGAGCGTCGGCTGCGGGGTCACTCCGAAAAGCTCTATCTGTGACGATTTCATCTCAATCGAAGGAGAGGGGCTTTCTCCGTCCGGGTTGCGGATCCGTGGAATAAGCTGCCGGACGAGATTTTGAAGATGCCGACGACCGCTCGGTTCAAAGTCTCACTTGACCACAAGTGGCCTGAACTCTTTACATGAACACCACCCTGTACATAACTCCATGTCCCCCTACATGGCCTTGCGTTTTGCTTTTTGAGCCAAGAAATTAACTAACTAACTAACATACATACATACATACACACAACAGAGATCAGTTATAGAAACAAAACGGCCCGATGGGCATCAATTATTGTGATGACCTCAAAAAATCCAAACTAATTTCTCTTTAGCATTGCTGGGAGCGCTGCATTTTTTTGTGCAATGTGGAAAATATTACATCCTCCTTGTTCAAACGATAACCTAACGTTTGGCATGCTTGTCGTAAGCCCCCTCTAAAAAGATGAGCTGATATCACATAACATTACATCTAAACATTCTTTAACTCACCTGCTCCTTGTCTATTCACCATTTTTAAAAAAACAAATCAAAGAAAGACCCCATAGAATTCAAACGGTACCAGGACAAATTTCTCCTAGAAATACGACACAAAATATCAACTGCTAGATACGTTTGGTCAAAAGCAATATTCAACGCAAGTGAACATGTGTCACAGAATATGTTTTAAAAGACTATTAAAGGAGGTGCAATATGTATCCTAATATAAACTAAAACTCTATATTACATTTCTTTTTCAAATTAGGTGTTTACTGAAGAGGTTGTGCATCATTTAAGTTTTTCTAATCAGGATCGTTGCCATAATGTTTTTAGTACAAAAACTAAGTCGGTCTAATTCCCTCGTCTTCCAATTCTTTCGTACGCAACTCTACTCATTCCTTATTGCGACACAAATATATTCATTCCATGTTATTCTGCACAGATATTTTTCTCCGGTATTACAGTGTTGGTTATTAATACTATATTTTTAAAAAATCGTTACCATGGAAACATGATGCTTGGATTATTATCTAAAATCTGTTGGTTCCTATGCATAAATTCTAGAGAGTATAACACAGAGGTTTACCTGGTCTTATTCTATGTTAAATTATACCCTTCAGTACTTTTGAACATTATCAGTACAACTTACCGAAGTTGCTTACGGCAAGTCTCATATCTACAGCGTTTATAGGAGATACCTTTACAATTTCTATTGTTGGTAATGTCTATTGTCTTCTAATCAGTATTTTTATTGTACTTACATTCTTTTCCAATATCAGTTTCCAAAACTTCTCTAATTTCTCATTCATAATTATCTTGTCCCCCTCTACCTAATCATCGTCCTTTAGAATTTGTGGAGGTTAGTTTCAAAGAAGTAATTTTGAAAGAATCACATTTCTATTATTTAAGACAGGTATTCATTACCTTTAAGAATTCTAATATTTACAATCATATTTACTCATTGTTTATGCTATATATACGTTCTTAATTTTTCTTGAAGTATTATCTTGATCATTACAGTATTTAATTTAGCGTGCCAATATTCTATTGTATTTTGGACACTCTTATCGGCTGTAATAATACATTCTTTATTTAAATCTACATTTTCGATTACTACGAACATACAAACATTAAGGAAAATATTTAACTCGCTTATATTGCCAAGCACTGGCATGGTACACTGCGAAATTAGTTTCTGTATATTACTTAAAGCATTCATTAATCTCTGTTGGTATTTAAGAGCAAATGATTTTTTTTTGAAAGACTGTCTGCTATACATAGGAAAATAGAAATAAACATTTCAAGGAAACTAGTGGTTCTCAACATCGCCAAACCGTACATATCAAAAAAAGAAAAGAAAAGAAAAGAAAGAAAAACATTTAGTGAAGCTTGTAATTGTGGATATGATCGTATATCACAAAAAGAAGTGAATTTTCGAACTTCAGGAACAAATTTTTTCATCTGAGATAGAAACGGTTTTCTTGTTTTTCCTTCTTTGTTAAGGTTGATGTAAGACTGAAAATATAACTAAGCGTGTGAGGCTGAGCATGTTCTAATCAATTTTATATACACCGAGATTGTTTGTATTCATTGCCGACTTCCAATTCAGTTCCTCTGCAATATGGACGAGTAGTAATTCAAGTTGGATTACTCGCCCCTGACGATCTGTGCTACCTGTCGTCTATAATTTCTGCATGTCTATACATGACTACATCGTATACGTGTAATGATATCATTAACATTGTTATTCTTATACCTGCCGTTAACATTTAAATTGTCATTGTTACTATTACTGACGTCATCAACAACACTTTCCTATCTAATAGAGCAGTGCTGAATACAATGTATCACTCGCTCTTTACAACCTCGATTTTTAACTTCTTTTGTCGATATACTCTGTTAAAATGTTTATTGTTATCGACAGTGTTGAAAATTCCTTTCGCTGATCGGCTTTGCGTTATTCTGTACAGGTGTTGTTCGAGGTATTGGTCATCTGTGCAATGTTGGAGCATTTATAATGGTCTTCTAGTTGCAAGGTTAAATTCATCTCTTTTGTCCAGCTTGTCCCCTCTGTTGCCTTTCAATTCTATTGATGTTTGCATTGTAGTATCCTACCTCGAGAGTATATACGATTGTACATTGAGGTATCTATTATTGAAATTAGCTGCGTATGTCCAACTAAAATATCTGCCTAATAAAATGCATAATATATTAATTTTCAGATGCCAACAACTATCAGTGTTTCCTGGGATGTTCTTTTATTTGCTATAACACCGTGTAAAGTAACCACTATTATTATAATTCAAAACTTGAATACGTCTGTAGTATTCTTTATTTCATGACGTTGTGGAATTATATTATAAAATTATTGGTTTCAAATCTTGTAACAAGGTCAGAAATTGCGGGAGTGGACTAAGTCGATGACATCTACTCCAGGACTTGAATGGTACTTATTTTATAGACCCCAGAAGGATGAAAGGCAGAGTCGACATGGGCAGAATTTGAACTCAGAACAACAAAGACGAACGGAATGCCACTAAGCATTTTGCCTGACATGCTAACGATTCTGCCGGTCGGTCTCCTTAATATATTCTGTATTCATCATAGGTCTAAATGCTTGAGATGAATTATTGTTAATACGACAAAAATAGATTTTCGGGATTTAACGTCATCTCTGATTAAAAGTTAAATGGCGGGTGGTAAACGTGCCATTGGTAAAACAGTGGGATTTCTAAAAATCCTACATGTTTTCTAGAAAAAGATTTGGAGCCAAGGTTACGTAAGATTTTTTGAACGATTTTATTGAAGACTAAGCACTCTATTATGAGGAGTCAGATCTTACTGCCTTAAGATTAAAGGAAGGTGCGAGAAGGTCGTTATCAAAAATGGAATTTTATTGTTCGTCTCTGCTATTGCAATTACGTCAGTGAATTCTTAAGAAAGTGGTTTCAGGCTCTTGTAGTATCTGACAAGCGCCTCAACTCATATAGCATCTGACTAACATGTTGACTCATGTAACATCTGACAAACGACTCATTATTTCATCACGTAAAGCCTATGCAGAGTTATGCTTTTTTACTTCGCATTCTTCTCACTTGAAAGAGAAAAAATAATAACATCAAGAGATGAGATACACTTGATGATCTGAGCTCGTGATTTGAAATTGTTCCAGTAGGTGGTCATCTATTGTGACCATTAAGCAAATGTCAGTGCTTAAGTCAATCCATTCTCTGAAAACGAGACCAAAACCAACTGTATTTTTGCTTGCTAACAAGGAGCAATGATCGATATAAAGCTGCCTGATGACTCTAATTCATCAAAGTTCCACCAAAGTTAGAGTTGTGACCAAACATCTCCACGTCTAATGAGATATAAGATGTTATGAATAAGATCTACCATGGATCAGATAAGTCTGTTCTTTTTCTGATCATACTACTGAAGAAAAATGCCAAACTTTTCAACAAGGGCTTAAACTCTTAATTTAGAAACGTTATGAATCAGAAATTATCTTTGATTTCCTATATGTTCACTTTTTAGATGTCCAGTCACTTTGGGGTTGGTAGAACTAGAAATGTTTTTCCTTTCTCCTACCAGTTGCAGTAGATTCCTGCCAAGAGCTTGATGAACGAGTCTAGCATCATCATCATTAGTGTCTTTCCTTTGTCCAACGGTTGGCTTGTCAAGGTTCTTCAATTCCCTGTGTTGCGCAGCAAGTATTCAATCAACCAGACTCATATTTCCAATCCAATCTTTGATGCCGTAACTCCACAAATGTCTTTAACGGACTCTTGTTCTTCCCCCACCACATTGCTGTTAGGGTGGCCAGAACCGATAAACTTACTGAAAACTATACCCTAGCTGTTTCAATCGCAACTTCACATCCTCTGCTGCGAACCACGGAGAATATCGAGGAAGGCCTTAAAGTCCACCACAAACTCCGACTACAACACCCCTACGGAATATACACATCTGCATAACTTCTAGTTGCTGGTGCGAAATATGGTGTTGTTGCTATATTATATCTTGGCATTCGATCTCATTCAACAGATTTCCTTCCTTCCAATATAAAAACACCCATTTGCACTAACAAAATACCTTCCAGCTATGCACTGAAATGAAAAAAAAAATGCCTGAATGATATTTTCGCCAAGATACCCTTCTCATACAACTCGTCTGATTTCTTTAAGACCCTACTAATGAATATCCCAATCACAACTCGGCTAAATCCTGCCGATTCCACTCTAATCTTAGAAGCTTTAGAGCTAGAGGAATTTGGTGATGATGTTGCAGTGGCGGTGGCGGTAGTGGTGGTGTCGGCAGAGTTAGTGGTGATGATACTGATGTATTGGCAGATGTACTGTGATGATAGTGTTGGTGATTGTAGTGGAGGTTTTGGTAGTGGTGCAGAAACGTCAGCACGCAGGGCGAAATGCGTAGCGTATTTGGTCTGCCGTTACGTTGTGAGTTCAAATTCCGCCGAGGTCGACTTTGCCTTTCATCCTTTCGAGGTCGATAAATTAAGTACCAGTTACGCACTGGGGTCGATGTAATCGACTTAATTCGTTTGTCTATCTTTGTTTGTCCCCTCTATGTTTAGCCCCTTGTGGGTAGTAAAGAAATAGATATAGTACTAGTGTTGATGTTGGTAATAATGGTGTGTGACCTAGTGGTTAGTGTATTCGACTCACAAGCGTAAAATCGTGAGTTCAATACACGGGAGCATGTTGTGTTCTTGAGCAAGACACTTTATTTCAGGTTGCTCTAGATCACTAATCCTAACCTTAACCCTAGCACTAACCTTAACCCTAACCCTAAACCTAACCCTAACCCTGGCAAAAATGAGCAGACCCTGCGTTTCAAAGGGCCAGCCTTGTCATACTCTGTGTCATGCTGAATCTCCCCGAGATCTACTTTAAGGGTACGCGTGTCTGCGGAGTGCTCAGCCACTTGCACGTTAATTTCACGAACAGGCTGTTCTGTTGATCAGATCAACTGAAAGAGTCATCGTCGTAACCGACGGAGTGCTAGTCATGGTATCGGTGATAGTAGTGGTGGTGTTGGCAGGGAAGATATAGCTGTAGTGTGACTTATTTTATGTACGGTTATAGTGGTGGTATAGTAATTTTCATTACGAAGCTTCCTGGTTAAACAGAACTATGATTAACTACGTTCCAGCCATGACCATCAAGTCTATATTTTCTACAAGCTTCAGCAGAATGTGTTTAAGGAAAGAGTGGCTGCTATTTCTTGCATCTGAATCGACCATG
>NC_042997.1:125146267-125188767 GCF_006345805.1 Octopus sinensis | reverse complement strand
CTAACGCATTACACTGAGCAATGCATTTTGACTTATTTTTGATTAATTTTGGTGCACTGAACACATAAACCTCCTTGTCGGTTTACTGATTACATTCCCTCACTTTCATTCCTTAGAAGTTAGAACTATTCTCGTGCATACTTGCGGTTTTTGTGCCAAGTAGATGAAGAGTCTTAACGTGTCATACAAACAAATTTATATACTAATGACAGATCATGTGCTGAAATTAGAAACGCCAGCAGTACTTTACATTTTGGCGCATTTAAAATTGGACATTATCTTGTGCATATCTGGAACACTGATTCCAAAAACTGTACCAGTTTTAATTCTTCAGCTCAAATGCACCATTCTATTACAAAAATAACAGCAATAACACTATTAATATAAGGTTGGCTGTCAACAAAATCAGTTTATTTCGTCAGAAAAGCTGGAAGTCGACTGTGTAAGAAACTGGAGTAAATTGTAACATAAAAATAAAATATAAAGATTGTTCATTGAATAAGTGAAAAATGTCATTTGCAGGAATTCTAGATTGCAATTTACCAGGATACACTCGTTGGACAATCCAACAGTAATCGCATCATATATGTCTCCCACATTCCTCTCGTAAATTGCAGGGTTCAAAGGAGTAAAAAGGAAGTGTACCCCTTCAGCTTTTACCGAAGCACCCGTCTGGAACTGCTGAAATCAAGCTACCTCTCAATGATAGGGGAATTTGATTTTTAAAAGTATCCACTATCACTCTACGAGATGATATCCCGAGGTATAGGAGACTTGATAAGTATTTCAAGCGTTAATTTACTTAGTTTTTGATATCTTTCAAGTTTGGGGGACAGAAAAAATAAAACTTCATTGGCCTGTTCATTTTATGTTGGGGCTTTTAGATCAGGAAGTTATTTTCGACAAGTATAAACTAAAGAATTCTACACAAGAGCCTCTCAAACCACGTTGCATCGAGTGGCAGTTGTAAATGTTTCTGGGGGAATCTTTACATATTGAAACAGCCTTGTATCCTTTAACACTAGAACTAAATCATCATGTTACAACCAACAAAGTCGTCACCTGTTGGTAAATTTTAAGTCATTAGCTGTTCACACCATTTCATAAACTTAACTCTACATGTAGAAAATCACTGTATCACTTAACTAGAAAACAAATCTGTCAACTTCCTGCCATCAACGAGGAACTCTGATGGCTATTTGTAAGCCATTAATTGTTAATAAAATTTTATAAACTTTACTCTTCCCAAATATGAGAGAAATCAATATGAAACCTACTTGTTAATTCTCCGTCTTTCTTTTTGACATTTCTGGACTCCGATCCAATCCAGGCCTCCACTTTTAACCTTTTACTAACATCCAAATCCTACATCCTCTTCCTCTTGTGGACACAAATACTTACAGACTTTAGAAACCCTTACAGGCTTTACACAAACTTCATTTTAAAATATGTTTTCTGTTCATACATAGACTCAACTCCCACTACCGCTGTTTCCCCACCTCCATCGAACTCTTCCAGCAGCAAACAATTCTTCGACCCTATCTCTTCATGTAACGAAGATATCTCTTTTACTTGACCAGTCTCCAAAATAATCATTCTTGGTGACTTCAGATGATCACAGCTTCTCTTAGCTTTCACATTCATTCCATACTAATGATGTCGGTGAAGAAATCTAATCTTATATTTCTGAACAATCTACAACTAGTTTTATATTCCATACGCACAGTCGAACGTCACACAGAAACGCCAAACGCAACTGATCTCTTTCTCGCTTCTAAACTCAGCCTCTACCAGGCTATGGTTGTCCCTGCACCTATCGGATAATCTGACTACTGTAATATCCTGACTATTTATGACACAACCACGTCGACGTATCGAATTCAAATGCATTTCAAGTCAGCTGAATGATGAGAACTCAACCAATCAGTTTCATCCTATTTCTGTAATACGTGTTCATCATCTAGATGTTGTCCGAAGGAAAGACAGAAACCGATGCAACTTGGCACCAGTGATTTCGCAACTTATTTCTACAGCTGAGCGAACTGGAGCAACGTGAAATAAAATGTCTTACTCAAGAACCCAATACACAGCTCGGTCCAGGAATCGAACTCATTACCTCATGCTTTTAAATCTGACGCTCTAACCACTGAGCCATGCGCCTTCACCCGAAGTCGCTTAAGAATAATTGAGTAAAGTATATACAAAAAATTTTTTTACCAAAGCCCCCACTCTAGTCGTTTCCCTCATAGCTGCGTTGCGGTAGTCGAAAAAAGAGAAGAAAAAACAAGACCTATACAGCTTGGAAGTCTCCTCTTTCTCACAAGGTTAGCAATGTTTACCTAGCATTGTGACTCTTTTCAGAATCTTGTTAGCCTCGAAGTTGGCTGATCTCGTGCTGTGTTCACTCAATTACTATTGACCCACTCATGTTGTTATCCTTATCACCCATACAGCTTACTCCGCACTAAGTGTCACGTTACACACTCTGTCCAGTCCTTCCTGTTCAGAACATAAGCCCAATAGATCTCCCTCCTGGCACATGATTTTCGTGCAGCCTTCGACTTGCAACAGTTGAACCAGAACACTAAAGGTATCAATTTATTCAAGGCGGCGAGCTGGCAGAACCGTTAGCACGCCGGGCGAAATGCGTAGCCGTATTTCATCTGCCGTTATGTTCTGAGTTCAAATTCCGCCGAGGTCGACTTTGCCTTTCATCCTTTCGGGGTCGATTAAATAAGCACCAGTTACGCACTGGGGTCGATATAATCGACTTAATCCGTTTGTCTGTCCTTGTTTATCCTCTCTGTGCTTAGCCCCTTGTGGGTAGTAAAGAAATAGGTATCAATTTATTCGGTGTTGAAGTTTCCTCAGAAAAGCATAGAATCTACCTCTTCCTCCACGCCAAGTTAATTTTAAAGACCTTACGTGCATACATAAAATAGGAATGAATCATTTATTAATGCTTTAAAAATTAGTAAACTACTGAAAAAGTTTTTCATTGACGCTAATAAAATAGATGCATTAGGCTTCTAAGGGTGTCTATCACGTAATATTACTTTCATATATAAAACTAGTTATAAGCATTTAAAATTGCGTAATTGCTTTACAATGACTGCGTATATCTATCAGTATGCGTATCCATTTTACACAGGAAAAAGCCACAACACCCAGTGAATGGACTCGAACCATGTACCTATAACATTTCAGGTTTAGGTGACCGCATTGCCGATAACACAATACACTTCTAAGTGTGACCCCCTTCTGGGAATCAAACTATATATTTTTATCTATATTTCTCTCGTTCTTTCACTCTGTATCTCTTTAGTTATATGCATTTGTGTATGTGTGTCTATACGTATGTGTGGATATATATGTACAAATACATATATATGCGTGTATGTATATATGTATAAAAGTGCCAGTATGTGACTATGTGTGTGTGTGTGTATACGTGCGCATGTAGGCAGTTGTATGCGTGTTTTTGCATATGCGTGAATGATTGTTTCTCGTGTGCAATATGACATAGGAGTGTTCAGTATCCCTGTGTGTCCTCCTTTAATGGATGTTCAATAGATATTGCATTACATTGTACGCTGGGGAAAGCAGAAAATTAAAACATACAAGAGAACTGATAGATAACAAGGCTGAGCTATGAAAGTTTTACAGTGAGTAATATATGGAAAAAAGATAGATATGTAACATATATAGAGAGAAGGGAAAATATGGAAACATGACAAACTTTGCCTGATGGATTGAATGTTGTGTGAATGATGTGATGACAAACCAACTTCAGACTTTCATGTTATAACCATATTTCAAGTAATTTTCACCAAGGTCAGGTAGTACAGCTACTTTGGTTTGAGTGATATGTATGCATATCTGGTGAGACGTGGCTTAAAATTTTGAAATGAATTCTAGCCGTTAAGTTTCTACGTATACGCAACAGCAAGAATGGTTCCTCACTTTTGGATACCTCTTTGTGTTACCATACATCAAAAGTTTGGTTCTGTCGGTGGTTGCTAGAATTTTTTTTTTGCAGCGCACCAAACCTATGTGCGTTGCACCATTTGGTGCTGTTCTAAATACGACTATGTTACCAGCTTTATTTTCAACGATACAATGATGGTATGGTGGCTGTGTGGTAACAACTTTGCTCCCCAGCCACATAGTTCTGGATTCAGTCCTACTGCGCTGCGCCTTGTGCGAGGGTTTCTGCTATAGACTCGGGCCGACCAAAACCTTGTCATTGGATTTGGTAGACGGAAACTGAAAAGAGTCCGTCTTATGTATGTATGTATGTATGTATGTATGTATGTATGTATGTATGTATGTATGTATGTATGTATGTATTATGTCTCTTCTGTCTTATAATGATAATAAATCTTCCACTGAGGAGGGAACCTGCTTCCAACAAAGAGACAAGGCTCCATCTTTGGGATGTAGTTAACACATTTGGAACTTGAGAAAAGTCTTGCAAATTTTTACTGTTCCCCTCACAGATTGCACTTGTACGAATTAGGCAGTCGGTTTCTCTTTCTGAACATCTCAGTTTATCCAGATTCTCTTTTAAGCATTTACTAACAAAACCTGGTGCACAAATTATTATTGGTATCAATATGAATTCATAGTCTGGATATAGAAGCTGGAGGTTTCGAAACAGCTGTCCATAGATATCCTCTTTCTCTTTGATTTTCAACGAGATATTTATATCTGCAGGGTAGCTGGCCTCTGTGATGGTACACACCTTTGCCCATATGTATGCATGTATATATGTATGCATGTATATATGTATGCATGTATATATGTATGTATGATGTATGTATGTATGTATGTATGTATGTATGTATGTATGTATGTATGTATGTATGTATGTATGTGTAAGAGTGGATGTGTGGTAAGTAGCTTGCTTAACAACCACACGGTTCCAGGCTCAGTCCCACTGCGTGACATCTTGGACGAGTGTCTTCTACTTTAGCCTCGGGCCGACTAAAGACTTGTGAGTGGACTTGGTAGACGGAAACTGAAAGAAGCCCGTCGTATATGTGTATATATTCCGAAGAATACAGTCAAAGCAATACGTATTTACATAGAGTGTGAACAGACGTTTCTTTGACTGTATTCTTCTTTGGGACCGAAATATAAAGGTTCTTATAAACTTTATTCATTATTAGAACATTTTCTTATTTATTTTCATTCATTTTCTACTTATGTAATATAGTGCTTCAATCGAATTACAGCGCTCTTTTAAATATATATATATATATATAAACTTTGGAGTCACAGACTTCCTAGTTTCCACGCTGGAGTATTTTCTGCCCATACATACATATATGTGTGTACGTAAATATCGATGTGTGTGTGCATGTATGTATGTGTGTATGTATGTATGTATGTATGTATGTATGTAGGTATGTATGTATGTATGTATGTATGTATGTATGTATGTATGTATGTATGTATGTATGTATGTATGTATGTAGGTATGTATGTATGTATGTATGTATGTATATATGTATGTATGTATATATGTATATATGTATGTATGTATGTATGTATGTATGTATGTAATTAGGTACATATATAGGTACAGGTTGTTCGAGTTAATCCCGTTTGTGTCTTCTGACATGGGCAGCCGCAACGGGGACGAAAACATTGTGGCCAGCAGGAAGGGACGTAGCAGACGCTTAAACCCTGTGAGAATAACAGAATTTGTCCTCACATCTTTGAACACAGCTATGTGAAGCTGCTGGAGACTGGTCAATCCCTAGTAGGAATATGTTGCTGCAGGATTCGGTCCCTTGTATTGCCTCCGGAATGAGTTAGAAATGGTTGTTGGAGAATATCTATGTCTCCACCAGCCCCGATTTCTGGTCTTCTAATTCCTCGCTTGTAACATCATGGATTACTATGTGTGAGGTGCATCACTAAGGCTGAGAAAATGAGGAAGATCGAGAAGGTATTCGTAGATTTTATGAAGGACGCACAATACCAGGTTCCGAAACCAGGTTGAGGCCGTGGTGGCAGCTGAGGTTAGCTACTTTGTGTAAACACTCATTTCCGAGTCAACATGTAGTGGAAATTGTTATAATATTTTTGTTCCCTATCTTTCCTTTTTATGCAAACCGTCAAATTTATCCCGAACAGACTGCATTAAATGCGTATGTGTTTGCATATATATATATATATATATATATATATATATATATACATAGGTGTATGTAATATGCATATATGTATCTATGTATATAAGCATGTATACATATATGTAGGCTGTGTACATGTGCATGTTTACATATATATACATGCAAATGTATATATATATGTAAGCATATATGTATATATATATATATACACATATATAAATATACATGGACATACACATACACACACACTCACACACACACACACACTCACATATATATATATATGTATATATATATATATATATATATATATATAATATATATATATATATATATATATATACATACATACACATCCTTACGCACAAGTCACATGAGATAAGTAGCACTTCAAGTTCCATCTTAGCAGCTTATCCGACCATAATGTTTGCTGGATTTTCAGCTTTTATGCGTTCAAAAAGAAAATGTACTTTTATAAAAACCATGGTCTGTAATTCTAAGCATTAAAAACAGAGATTTAAACGAAAAGATAAATTACTACTCCAATAGAGTAATTACATTGCTAAATAGAGAAATATGTAATGAAAAACAGAATGGATTAAACCATTCTTCCATCATCAAGTAAAAATTTCAATAGCTGGAAACATTCTAAGCTATATATATAAAAAAAAAACGTGCTTTCTTTTGGAACATAGATTCTTCAAAATACTTATTCAAAGAACACGAAACTTTCATACTCAATAATTATAAACTTCTTCATGTAATAATATATAAAACTTGCCAAACCCTAAATCTCACTAACTATAAGATACTTCTTCAATACTCCTTATTCACAGCTTAAAAATCTGCCTGTTTGAGACTGGAATTCGCAATCATTTATCAATACATATTCATACCTATTAATAGCATCTAACTCAAACGGATATCGCTCAGTATAGTTTATAGAGAACTACTTTCAATTAAGTATCAGTTGCTATCTACAGCTACTCTCTCTTTTACTCTTTTACTTGTTTCAGTCATTTGACTGAGGCCATGCTGGAGCACCGCCTTTAGTCGAGAAAATCGCCCCCAAGACTGATTCTTTGTAGGCCTAATATTTATTCTATCGTTCGCTTTTGCCGAACCGCTAAGTTATGGGGACGTAAACACGCCAACATCGGTTGTCAAGCGATGTTGGGAGGACAAACTCAGACAGACAAACATATACACACACACTTCAATTTTTCTTTGCTAAGTACATGTATAATGGGTACTCCGTTGGTTGCGACGATGAGTATTCCAGCTGGTCTATCAACGGAACAGCTTGCTTGTGAAATTCTAGCCTCCAAAAATCAGGACAAGACTGACCGTTGAAATACAGATACTGCTCATTTTTGCCAGCTGAGTGGACTGGAACAATCTGAAACAGATTGACTTTGTTGAAAGACGCAACTCTCCCCTGGCTATCGAACTCAGGTCTTAACGATCGAGATTCTAATACTCTAACCATTAAATCACGCGCCTTCACAGTGTACATATATATTATACTTTTATAAGTGGAGGGATGACAATGATTTCGAAAGTAACCTTTAGAAGAATTCTTGCGTTCATCACTTTCTTATTTGGAGCTGATTCTAAATGAAACTAAATGATTTGTATACATTCTAAAGGAGAGGAATATATCAAGTATGTTTTGTGACGCATTTAATATACCTTTATTCATCTTGGCTTTTCAAATACATGCTACTAGATTCTTCGATTAATTTCTCATAGTGTAAGATATACTAACTGATATTTTATAAACTATATTATATTCTACATTCCAAATATCGATGCTTCACTATCTTTACCACAATATATTTAATACAATGTTTCATGTTACAATAATAACCAGAGATACATGTAGCGGTAATGTGAGCAGAACATTAAATAGTTGTAAGTATTTAACTAATTTCTGTACAAATTGAGGTCAGATCATTCTGAATTTGTATTTACCTGTGGAGGAATTTCAACCGTGTTTCGTGGTCTGCTATCACAACAGCTCCTTTATAGGATCCATTTAGCTCAAGACATCATCAGGAGGAACCACGTCTGGTTTCGGCCCCTACTCCTCTACCGTTTTGACGTGTCGCCAACCCCCTTTCGGAGGTGTCTTCAGCTCTGGTGTTGGATGCATGTCTTTTTCTTCTTCTTTCTTCAGTTCCCTGGCCTCTTCGATGTAGCGTCAACGAGTGTCCGGTGGAGAGAATAGACACAATAACAAGTAAAGTTTGAATTCGTCATCTTTCATCTTTAAATTGCTTCAGTTATTAGTCTGAGGCCATGTTGGGGCACTGTCTTGAAGAAGTTTTAGCGCAATGACTCGATGCTAGTACGTATTTTGTATGCCTGGTACTCATTCTATCGACGCATGTGCTAAACCGATAAGTTACGGAGCGTAAAGACACTAGAACCGGTTCTCAAGCGGTGGTGGGTGACAAATACAGATACAAAGACACACATACACACACTTACGCACACAAACATACCACGAGCTTGAAGCTTTCTGTTTACTAAATCTCAGGCAGATATCTTACCATGGCAAAAACATTAGAGAAGGTAATAAAATGCCATGCAATTCCTTTATGAATTGTGTTCAAATCCCGCTATGATAGACTTTGTCATTCATCCATCTGAGGTCAATGTATAAGTATATATAAATACTACTCGCTAACAGGTACTTGTATGATCGATACGTATCCAAAAATATATGAGGCCTCGCATCTATGCTAGAAATCAATACTATGTTTTATATGAATATTATTACTGTGATAAAAACGGTACGAGACGTATAGAAGGAATTGCAGTCTTTAGTCTTGTTCTTTTATGAGAGCAGTTGTAATCATGCTGGAGACGATTTCGTCATTGACCATTCAGAGACAAAGAAATACCAGTAACTAACTAAAGATTTTTTCGATTTATTCTACACATCCTTTCTAGTTTTCTTGCAGTCATTTGATTTCTTCTCGTTCTGGTAATAAACTTAATTGCATTTGGTAGCAGATGACCACAAATATCAAAGTTGTATGAACCCTACTATATCACTAGTATTTATTTAAACTAGTCCACATGGAGGAAGTAAAATGGTATTTTGAGCTCACAGTGAACCAGACCTAACTAAATACAATACTATATGTCATTTTGTATCTCTCCCACCTTATATATATTTTTCGACCAGAAATGGCCTGAACTCTTTGATCAGACATTCTCTTGACCAGAAATGTCCTGAACTCTTTGTATGACCACCCTCCCTGTACATAACTCTCTGTCCCCCTACATGGCCTTGGTTTTGCTTTTTGAGCCAATAAAAATTGAATTGAATTGAATTTCTTTACTGCCCACAAGGGGCTAAACACAGAGGGGACAAACAAGGACAGACAAACGGATTTAAGTCGATTACATCGACCCTAGTGCGTAACTGGTACTTAATTTATCGACCCCGAAAGGATGAAAGACAAAGCCGACCTCGATGGAATTTGAACTCAGAACGTAACGGCAGACGAAATACGGCTACGCATTTCGCCCGGCGTGCTAACGTTTCTGCCAGCTCGTCGCCTTTTATATCGAAGGAAAAATAATAGTTCTACTGTATTAGGAGTGGTGAGAGATGGAACGAGTTAGATGCAGCCACTCGGTTCAAAAGAACAGATGTCGCTGTAATGGCAATATGAAACACAGAGAAGTAACACGTACATGTCCTAGTAATGCATGGTTTGATGAGGCAATCAGTTAAATGGTCTTCTTTTGAACGTATTCTGTGATGTCTGCGAGTGTTGTTGTAAAACACTCCATATATGCTAATAGCACTCTAATGTGGTTCAAACTTGATAGAAGTTCAACAACTAATCAGATATGAAATATTTTCTTCTTTCGAAAAGAAATGTAAGTCTTTGTGCTGCTCGTTTGTTAATTTTATATATATGAGGTCACTATAAAAGATCATCAGTGATGATGTGAATAGTATCTGTAGTGACTATGTAACTTTTATTCGTGTTATTTACGAGTGAAGATGTTTCTAAACATACGTAATGTATGAGCTTCTGTATCGTTAAAAGAGTCTAGCTTCTCTTGCTTCTAGCTAAGGTACTGTCAAGGTTCATGGAGGCTTTGCGAATGTTATTTTAGGCGTTTAGGTTGCATTTGAATAATTAAACAAAAAAATAAATAAATGCGCCCTTTTAAAGCCTAGCAAGGCTCATAGGCCCGGTTTCCCGGTTTCTATGGCGTATGTGTTCCCCAGCTGGACGGGACGCCAGTCCATCGCAGCGTTACTCATTTTTGCCAGCTGAGTGGACTGGAGCAACGTGAAATGAAGTGTTTTGCTCAAGAACATAACGCGTCACCCGGTCCAGGAATCGAAACCCCAATCTTACGATTATAATGCTGACACCCTAGCCACTAAGCCACGCGCCTCCACGTTTGAATAATTAATGTATGCAAAAGGTTAAGGAAGTTTGAAGGAAAGAGGGAAATAACCTGCATAAGAGTGTGTTGCTGGGAGTGACGGTAAGAAGATCGTTAACGCCCAATGGTTGCAATTCATCCGTCCATATTGCCGTCCACTTTTCCTAGGAAGATCGAGGGGATAGACTCCTCATTCACCTCTTCCATTGGGTTCCCTCAGATGCAATCATCATTATACTTTGCTGCTGGACTCCCAAATATGACCCACTAAGACTATAAATATTATCCGACCATCTCATTCCTGGTCTATCCTTAGTTCAGGCGCCGGTTCGCACGTCTCGAACAATCTGTCTTGCAATCATTTCCTGTGGTATTCTAATCACATGTCCGGGTCTCGAGCTGTGATCTCTCAATGCGAAATAGCGACTTGACTTTTCGAAGAACAGTGTGGCATGATGAAATGACTGGTTAAAATTAACCAAACCTTGGGATACACTGAAGTTGGGAAGATGCTGTTCGAAGACAAGCATAGGTTAGAATGGTATGAGCTGTCAGGAAGATCCAAACAATGATATCATAGTCGGATGTAGACCATAGACAGGCTACTTAGCTAGCAAGTTCTCATATCTGACGCAATAAATTGAAAATAGCAGAGACGACACGTGAATATGTGTGATGCTGTGTATATGACAAATTAAATGAATGTACGCCACACTCCATTGCTATGTTTGATGGTGTGCATATGTTGCAGTCTCTACACTATTATTAATATCTTGTTATCATATCTGATTATTGTGTATAGGTTGTTGTAAATAGACGCAATTTCTCCATCATGTTAGTATGTCTGGAGCTATATGCGTGATGAAAGGGAGAGCACAGCATAGCGCACAGCACAGAGACCGTTTCATTCTATTCGATTCTAAGCATGTGATACACATCATTTGAATAAAGGCTGAAAACAGAATCTAAAATCAGATTAATGTAATTAAAGAATTATACGTTTTAATATTTTATCTCATTTTATCTCATTGAAATCACAAACCCGTATAATGTATTAAATTTCTTTTTCTACCCATTGCCTTGCAATTATTATAATTAAACTTCCTCCCTCCATTTCTTTTATTGCTCTGCAATTATTTGTTATGTTTCATTGGATGGTACTTTCTTTTTTCGGGAGTTATTACACAGGAGAATTTAAAATTTATTTTTGGTTTTAGAATATTATTGGTAATAAATATCTTTGCTCCTTAATAGTTATAGTGGCTATCACCAACGGTGATGGAGTTCAATGTGAACGCTCAACATTTTAGAATACACCATTTAATCTTCCTTACATGCAAACTGAAACAGTTAATGGATGCTGTATAAATTATAGTAATTATTGAAGTAAGTGAAAGTTATCTATTTTCCTAAGGGGAGATAGAAAAGATATCTATTCCAGAGATGCAGAAAAAGGTGTCTGATTAATAAATTCTCCCTGAAGTTTTCTGCTACCACCCTTCGACAAGTATCTCCTACTGAAGTCTCAAGTTGATGGAATCAACTACTGAAGTCTCAAGTGATGGGAGTCAATTTTGGTCGACAGAAACCGCACGGAAGGTCGTCTATCTGTCCGTTTCCTTGTTTAGATTTCTGTCTACATCTCCGCTTATCTATCTATCTATCTATCTACCTATCTATCTATCTATCTATCTATCTATCTATCTATCTATCTATCTATCTATCTATCTATCTATCTATCATCTATCTATCTATCTATCTATCTATCTTTCTATCTATCTATCTATCTATCTATCTATCTATCTATCTCTCTCTCTCTCTCTCTATCTATCTATCTATCTATCTATCTATCTATCTATCTATCTCTCTATGTATATATGTATGTGCACTTGCATCTGTTTCCATGCTTATGTTTATACTTATCAGTGTAAAACTCTTGCGGGAAATTGCGTCCCTGTATGCGAAACACACAATTTAGCGGTGCGATACATGGGGATTAGTAAAATGATCACAAGGACAAATATATTCGAATTATACAGAGAAACTATTGTTGCATATAGGAAATAACAAGCAGCTTTACGAGGCGCAAATGAGGTCCGAAACGGAGTACAGGAATCAATTTGTTCGACTAAACCTTCGAAGGCGGAGCCCCAGTAAAGTCACTGCGAAATGACTGAGACAAGTAAATGATAGAAAATACAAGATTAAAGAAAATAATGTTATAATGTTCTGTTTTGTCTGGAGAGAGTAATTTTTCTTTTTGTGCCTCATAATTTAACACACGCCCCAGTAAAATTTGTTGTTATGATGTTCGTTATATTTCTGCATTAAAATTGAAGTTAGTGTATTTATGAAGATTGAAATTTCCACACGTCTTGCTGCTAACTATGATTGAGATAAATTGATTTAGAAATTCCTAAACAGATCAACACCACTGGTTGCCTGGAAGTAGACAAACTTCACTGGAATTTGTCATCTTTTGGCTAAACAAAGAGAAAATTTGAAGAATCTTTTATTAAATTTAATCTCACATTTACGTTTTATTTTTATTAAATTATGATTTGGAGAAATCATATTTAAAACAGTTGAATTATATTTGATAATACCTGTTGTTATTGTGATTGCTGTTTTGTCTTGAGTCAGTCCTAAACGAGTAGACTTACGATCGAAAACAATCCAGCTGTGACCTACCTTGTTATTTTAGGAATAATGTAGGAATGCATAATCAAATGTGCCCTTTTATTTTTAAACTAGTAAAGTGAGGATTGACGAAAATTTAGTTGCTTTCGTTAGATAATTATTGTGCTATATATTGGCTGTTTTAGTAAATTTTTCAAATATTTTTCCAGTCAACAAAGCTCAGACTACAAGGGAAAATGTGAGTCTGTGGTATTGCGTAATGTATATGAGTATAAAATGACGGAGTATAGTGCTACCATAAAACTAAGATGACAGTACCCGCGTGTACAGAAAGATCGAGGTTGGACCAAGGTACTAACATTCAAAAGTATACACATACATGTGTGTGTGCTATGTCTGAGTGTGTGTGAATGTGTATATGTGCATGTGTGTGTGAGCATTTATATATGTGTGTGCGTTGTATGTGTGAGAGAGTGCTGCATTCGTCGTATTGGCCGCAACGGAAGACATCATGAAATTAAAGGAGGACATAGACAATAGCTGTTCGGCAAAATTTAACGTCCGCAACGATAAAATTCCTATCAATAAAATCACTCTATTTCTAGATATAAACATTTAAGCGGAAAATAATAGATATATCAAATCCGTTTACATCAATATCACAAATAAATGCACACACTTAAGCGGATGGAGACAGTGAGTATCCGCCAAGTTACTAAATGTCAGTGATATCCACACATAGAAAGAGCAATTACATTATTTCCCCATAATCGACACATTCGATATAAAAATACCCAGAATACCACAAACACTTACCAACATCGGGTATCCTCATATATTACCGGAGCAAACTATACAAAACATTACAATTCAAGATGTCAATCATAGACACACACTTATTAAAAATACAGAAAGCACACTCAAAAAGGAAGTACGTACCAAGTTTAATGTAGGAACCATATAAAAGATTTCATAAAATAGAACGCAAGAAACATCACGCAAAAAACTGTTGCAACACAAATGATATGTCACGGAAACATTGATACTGGAGTCATTAATATTGGTACAAGGCCGGCAATTTTGAAGGGAATGAGAAGTTGCTACAATCGACTGGTACTTTATTTTATTCAACCCGAAAGCATGTGATTTTCACCTCGGCGCAGCATTTGAAGCCAGAATGCATAAAACTTGAGTAATGTTGTAAGGCATATTTACTGAAGCTGTAACGGTTTATTCAGCTCGTTGTCAATAATAATAATAATCATAATAATAAACACAATCATAATAATAATAATATGCCCTGATACAGTACTAGGCAGTGGCTCTCGTGGCTTCAGATCTTAACTGATTGGAAGTGTTATCATGTACAGTGTTTTGTCTTAGTATAAAAGATGGACTACAGCAAATATTCTGCTCAATACCACAAATTTTCTTGTCAGTTGTTTGACCTTAACCAGTTGAGCATGTTCCGTAGTGGCTGACGATATGTGGATCTCTGATCACGAGCAGAAGTAGTGGGGGAGCATCATAGCCATTTGTTGAGAGGGATTCATTGGGGTTTGAATAATTCACCCCTGGAAACATGGGTGTTTCGTTCGACATCCTTAAACAACCCTTATTCAGGGACCTTTTGAGCGGTATGGGCTACTCGACCAGAAGAAAATTCTGAGCCCCACCTACAAGGTCATGCACTGTTTATCTTGATATGAGATCACCATATCGCGCACATATGGTTGTGATGCATGTGCCTGGTGCACTCTTATCAGACGGTAGTCATGTTTGGTATACTGGGCTTCGTATATTTTACCCGAGTGTCACTTTGATGGCATGCACTGCTCTCTCACTCAATAACAACAACAACAACGACAACGATGACGACGACGACAACAACAACAACAACAACAACAACAACAACAACAACAACAATAATAATAATAATAATAATATAATAATAATAATAATAATAATAGAGAAGAGCATTATCGCTGTGAAAACAACATCCATTCATAAATTTATTTATTTACTAATTGTTTAAATACATATTTCACCTGTGAATTTGCGTGTGTAATCTGGGAATGCGTACAATGAACTTCTCTTCCCTAGGTGTACGGAAGACACTCAGCGAGAAATAGAAGAAAATTTGAAGAAAGAAGAAAAAGAAAAGAAAAATAACAATAATAAGCATTCAGTTATTCAATGAAATTATGGGAGATGCTACGAAAACACCTGATTAATTAGAAGAGGTATTACTTACCTACTCTCGAGGAATAATGAAACCAAAATTTCCCAAAACTATCGACCCATAACATGTCTATCTACCACATATAAAATTTTAACACCCATCCTCGTGGGAAAAACATACAAATTTATGGAACAGAATGATATTTTCCCCACTGAAAAAAAAGGGTGCTGACGAGGCTCATATGGATGCAAAGACTCTTAATCAATCTCATGATCCTTGAGAACTGTCGTAACAAACGCAGAAATGCCAGTTCTGCATGGATTAATTACAAAATGGCCTTCGACAACATACCATATTCATGGCTCTTGAAATCGCTGGATATCTTCAAAATTTCTGTGATTTCAAGCTTCCTGAAGCACAACATGTCAATGAGGTATACGAATCAACACTTATGCCACTCTAATGGAATACTGATCACAAAAAAATATCAATACCAACTGCAGCATCCAAGGTGACTCACATTCACCTTTAATTTTCTGCATAGCCCTAATACCACTTACAAGAGAACTCAACAAAACGGGCTACGAATATAAAGTTGGCAACAAGGAAATAGGTCATCTATTTTATATAGATAACTTAAAACTCTATGGCAAAGACGATAATGCGCTTGACTGACTACTACGTACTGTGAAATCATTCAGTGATGACATTGGTATGGAATTTGGGTCGATAAATATGCCAAGGCAACTTTCCAGAAAGGGAAACTGAAAACCAAGGAGGTCGAAGCTTGATCCAATTTAAAATCTACAAAACCACCACAACTGGACTGGCAAAATATCTTGAAACACCTAACGACTGCATGCTAAAGCTCGTTGAAAACAGTGAAAGGTTTAAAAAGCTACCTTCTGTTATGAAGGAGAGCAACAATTTTTAAGTGAGTTTATGTATAATATCCAGTTTGAACAGCATGCGTCTGGTCCGCTACACAACCTGTTTCGCGAAGGCTATCAAGCAAAGAAAAACAGCGTGCTCTTTCTGGCGAAAGGAAGGCGGCCGGATTACCTTCACAATGGACTCAGCCGAATGTCGGGTCCGTGCCACACGTGACTGCAGGTGTTCGACATAAACCCACTGAAAGTTTCGTCACTCTGCGCGCATCTCCTGCAAGCCCGGTTGACTGCACTTCTGTGCCTGTAGAATTTGTCCCGAACAGGCAATGCTTCCGCTAGCACTGCCAGGCCAAGGATTTCTGGAAATTATCCATGGACCCCTGCCCAAAAGTTTTCTGGAGCAACCACCCAACTGAATCTCGACAACACCCAGAGTCAGCGCACTTACCCGCCACTAACCTATGCTTAAGTGGAACTTCCACCGAGAGCATTGTCCGATTAGCAGAGGAATGTGAGAGCCTGACGACACTGTATGTGCCAGGAGCCCTGCCCCGGTTTACGTTTGATCCACGACTGGAGCTCAGTCAAAGAGACGAAAGAGATGAAGATGATGATGATGATGATGATCATCATCATCATCATCAGCAGCAGCAGCAGCAGCAGCATTATCGTTATTATTTCAAAATTTGCATAAGGTATCTTAAAGTAGAAGGCAAGTCAATTTCCTCAATAAAAGTATTTGAGAGACACTCGACGTAATTTGAACTCCGAACGTAGCGATCCCAAACAAATGCCACTAACACAGACATTTCACGATATAGCGGACAACCACAAACATACAAATGATGACACATAAATCTATCTCTGAATAATTCAAGTTCCGTTAACAACGTCTACGCCAATCACATTAGTATTTACTATACAGGAAGAGCAACACACGCGAATATCACTTAATCATGAAGAAGAGATTAGGAAGATCTACAAACATTGGACGATGGTTTACGGTTGCAAATAAAAGAAAAGAAATAATACAAAAACATGAATAAAACACAAGGATAAAAGGATGAGAATAGAACCTAGACATGTTTTCAATACATGTTTATAAGAAAAGCCGTTTCTCAAATATGCAAATCTTCCCATCCTTCTCTTCTCACTCTTTGTCATATAAGTTTATGTAGGTTTTATATATATATATATATATATATACACACGTATGTACGCATACATATAAATATGTGTATATATGTGCGTGTGTGTGTTTGTGTGTATATTTATAACAAACATATGTGTATACTTGGATATATAATGAATTAATATATACCTATATATATGGGTTTATATATATATATATATATATATAATATATATCGCCATACATATGTATATAAATATATATCCATATATATATATATATATATATATATATATATATATATATATATGTGTGTGTGTGTGTGTGTGTGTGGTGTGTGTGTGTGTGTGTGTGTGTGTGTGTACAAATGAAGACATACACACACATGAATATATAGATATGTACGTGAGTGTGTAAACTCAAAACATCCGGTTTCTCTTTGTATTATTCAACTCTATGCCGGGCGAAGCAGTAAAGCAGTAAATATGTCTGTCTTAAGATCTTAAATCTAGTTTTCTTTATGAAATTTGAAAAAAAAAATAATAAATTGAAAAAACAAGCAAACAATGACAAGATTAATCTATTTTATTTCTTAGTCATCTGCATATATACCTTTCGACCTATGAGGTCATCACTAGTTCAGATTATGTTTATAGACAAGTTCTTTGAATTTGCTTCTAAACACAAGCTATACAAGCAGTGACCTCATGTACGTATGTTGATGATTAATATAGTGAATAGATTAAAGTTGTCTCTATCGGCTTGTTTTCCAATTTTTAAGAATTTATGAACAAAGGAAATTTTAAAATCTAAAGAATAAAAACTTTGGTGTTTTGGTCGTTGAAGAAGTGAATATTAAACAAAATCCAGTATGGCTTTGTAAAGAAGGTATTTCGAATTCAATATGGAATAGGGATTTTGTGATCGAAGTTGACTCGTTACCAATTGTATTCGGAAATGGTGACCATTTGCAGGAGGATGGACCTAACATTTAGTTGACCATTTAAATGAAGCATGTCCCGCAAAATACAACGCATAGGTCCATTTATCTTGTATGTATGTATGTATGTATGTATGTATGTATGTATGTATGTATGTATGTATGTATGTAGTATGTATGTATGTATCTATCTATCTATCTATCTATCTATCTATCTATCTAAAAAAAAAGAAATATAACATGTGACTTCATTGACCGAGGTTACCGTGGTCTTTTCCGTAGGCTTTTCTTTCTACGGGTAAACCTCACCTGTCCTCCCCTTTACACTTCATATTGACATTTCTGTGATAACGATCCCTATTGATAAATCCCCCCCCTTTTTTTTCCCTCTTCCCCCGTTTTTTAAAATTTTATTCCCCCCTTTTTTTGTCCTCTTTCTTTCCCTTTACGATCCCTTTTGATCGAAAACCAAACCCCCTTTTTTTACCCCCAAAAGAAAAGCTCTACCTTGTAATTTGTCCTGTCTGTGTGCAACCCTGTGTGGCTAATAAAGAAACATATCTATCTATCCATCTCTCTGACTGCCTGTCTGTCTGTCTCTCTCTGGTGGACTCTACATATCTTGATTTCGTGAAATGATTGCATAGAGTCGACCGGAGAAATCTATCTTGCAATTCATCGATGCTGACATCACAGATAACTTGGATATTTCGATCTCTGATTTCCCGAAAGTCCTAACTCAAACACCGGTGGTTAATAGAGACTGTGGTAACAACTGGAGTACCACAGAGCGAAGTTCTACTGTTTCCCTTTTGTTAAAGTACACAGACAATATACATGCTAGAGCAAGGCAAACAATCATACATAAACTTTACATAAACAGGAAATCAACTTATACAAATTCTTTTCTACTGTAGGCACAAGGCCCGGAATTTGGGTGGGGGGACCAGTCGATTAGATAGACCCCAGTATGTAACTGGTACTTCATTTATCGATCGGGGAAGGATGAAAGGTAAAGTCGACCTCGGCGGAATTTGAACTCAGAACTTAAAGACAGACGAAATACCTATTTCTTTACTACCCACAAGGGGCTGAACACAGAGAGGACAAACAAGGACAGACAAACGGATTAAGTCGATTTTATCGACCCCAATGCGTAACTGGTACTTATTTAATCGACCCCGAAAGGATGAAAGGCAAAGTCGACCTCGGCGGAATTTGAACTCAGAACGTAGCGGCAGACGAAATACCGCTAAGCATTTCGACCAGCGTGCTAACGTTTCTGCTAGCTCGCCGCCTTTCAACTTATACAAATTTATAAATGACAACACACTATTTGAACCCACAACAATCTATAATTTGCATTGTGGAAAAAGATACTGTGCAAATCGTTCGCCCTTAAGACGAGTAGGATACCAATTAAAAACTGAACACATTCGTGCGTTGAACATAGGTATGTCAGCGGATACATATCTTTCAAAATGTACTTGCAAATTTTAGAGAATCAGCGTAGCGAAATTATTTACTGTAATAGACCTGCAAGTGATATTGAGTCGCTCTACGCGTTATTATGGGTATGATGGACTAATGCTCATTACTAGAGTTATTTATCACCACTTGGCCCTTAGCTGAGAGATTACAAAAAGAAATTCACCTCGGAACGCCTTTGCTCATAACATCTCAATCGACGGAAAACCGGCGAAAGCGATACGCTTTGATAAATGTATACATGTGTGTGTGTGTGTGCGTGCGTGTGTGTGTGTGCGTGCGTGTGTGTGTGTGTGTGTGTGTGTGTGTGTGTGTGTGTATGTGTGTGTGTGTGCATGAAGATTCCTACATACCTTGTTCCGGATTTTGGTATGTAAGCAATAAATATGAAGGAAAGGATGAGACATGGACTGCATTGTCAGATCTCGTCAATCCGTTTGTCAAACACGCGCGTTAGAACTTCTTTCTTACTGAAGTAAGTTGATATTTAATGACCCTTAAATGTGTATGCGAGCATGTATACAATACATACATACATACATACATACATACATACATACATACATACATACATACATATATACATACGTACGTACATACATGCATACAAACACATACGTTCATACATACAGACATACGTGCATACATACATGTGTGTATCTGTTTGCGTGCGCATTTTTATAATATAGTTATTTATTTATTTATTTATTTATTTATAAATATATATATATACATATATATTTACATATATATGTATATATATATATACAAACACATACTATTTAGTTATAGACACCTATGAATGTATATATATATAAATCTATATGTTTGTATAAGAATATGTATGTATACATATATGTGTGTTAATTTTTCTATATGTAATTATATAAATATATGCATATACATGCACGCAGACACGCACATAAGCATAGATGATATAAATACAAGGACAAAGTGTAAGCGAGCTAATTCTATCATTTCTATTCAGTTTATATTGATGGGGGTTTATAATTTTATATACGTAACAAAATTATTTTGAGGCGTCTAAAATAACAAGAGAGACAAGGAAATAATGAATGGAAATTTCTTCAAGTATGTAATTTTGTTCTTCGATGCATAACATGTAGTTGAACTATCGTATGTGATCAGGCTTTAGGAATTATTGTGGATTAATATGCAAATTGGAAAACCCACATGGAAATAATTTGATGTTAAAGAAATTCTCCTGGATACATAAAGCCATTCAGCTGTAATCGTTTTAAGTCTTCAATTGTCAGGATACATCTGCAATAACGTTGTTACCCAATGGGCGAGACCCATAATGAAAATTGAATTTCTGTAACAATCAATTACCACTTGTTTGTTTGTATGTTAGTTTATTCATTTTCTTTATATTGTTTTCACCCAGATCAACCCTGAAAGTAGACCTCTAGTAGGCATTTCAACTGTGACCTTTCCATTAATTTAATTTTGTTTTTCGAAACAAATAAAGGCAAGCATTGCTTGTTTGGTGAGAAGTTCGCTTGACAATCACATCGTTTTGTCTTCAGTCTCATTGCGTGGCTCCTGGGGCAGTTGTTTCCTCCTGTAGTCCAAGGCCGTTCGATGCCTCTTGAGGGAATTTGGTTGACGGAAATTGTGTAGAAGCCCGTCGTATATATGTGTGTGTTGCCGGATGAACTATCTTTATCTTTCACCTTTTATCTCTTATTTGTTTCATTGGACTACAGCCATGCTGGAGCACCGCCTTCAAAGAAAATTTTATCGATCAAATCTATTCTAGTACTTATATTTTTAAAATCAGTTTTATTATTCTGTCGGTTTCGTTTGCTGAAACGATGTGTTACTGGGACGTAAACAAAGTAACGCCGGTTGTCAAGCGGTGGGGAGGAGCAAACACAGACGCACAGACAAAGGCACTCATACACACAAGTAAAGACACACATATACATCATATACACACATATATACGACGGGTTTCTCAGTTGTTTCTGTTTACCAAACTCAGTCACAAGGCATTAGTCGGTCCAGGTTTATAGCAGAAATTACTTGCCCAAGGTGCCGTGCAGTGGGACTGAATCCAAGATCACGTAATTGTAAAGTGAACGTCTTTACCATGCAGCCATGCCTGCATCTATATGACTTTAGAAAATACACACACGCTACAGTCATTGTATCTGTTATGTTACTTCCGTATCAAATACATCATTGAAAAAAAACAAAAAACAAAAGACGTATACTTTCATACCTGTAAACACCCTTTTGACAGCTGAAACCAAAAGCTACTCAATAAACAGAATTTTTCTTCACTTATCAACACGAAGTAAATGTCCAGAAACTGTAACAGGAAACAACTACAGCATACAACTACACCTGTCCTTTTCTCTGCTGTAAATGCGGTGAACTATTGACAACAATGGAGGACCGCTCTTTCAGCTCAAAACTGCACGGTGTTTATTCATCAATGAATGAAATTTAGCAAAAATACTTCAACACTGAGAGATCCCTTTTATAATCTTTCCCACGTAAGAAAAGTACCGCTAAATAAAGCCAATGAATAACTGCATTAGAGTATTATTTGATATCAGAACGTTGCAGAATTTGCTACTGCGATATTCTGGTCTCGAATAAAATGTTAATGTAGTTATTCATTAGAAAATAACAAAATATTCACACAAGCTGCCAAAATACTTTTGCTTCATTTGGTTAAACTTCATACAACACTTCTTAAAAATCTGTCAAGCAGATCACGAACATAAACATTAAAGCCCCACCTTGAAAGATCGCGAACCATGTTGGTTGTATACAATTAGCGCTTACATAGGCATCTTTATCGAAAACTAGTGGGTACGATAATTGTAAAAGGTTGATCGAACCCGTCTTTGAAAAAAAAGATCAGAAGGATATATTATAATATGAGTGGGGGAATCCTTCCAAACCGAATGGTGGACGAAAGGTTTATACTTTAAATAAAAATGAATAAATGCAAAATTACACGATATACTTTTGGCAAATGAAAACAACTTTCATTCTAATACATTGACTACACTTAGTATTATTGACTTGTTGCCAGTAGAGACTGATTGGTTCTCTCTCTCTTTCTCCCTTTATCTATCTATCTATCTATCTATCTATCTATCTATCTATCTATCTATCTATCTATCTATCTATCTATCTATCTATCTAGCCACCTCTTTTACCCTTTACTTGTTTTAGTCATTGCGCTGCGGCATGCCGTGTAACTTGAAAATTTTAGTCGAACAGATCATCTCTAGTAATTTTCATGGCCTTGTACTTACCATATCGAAACGCTGAGTTAGCAAACGAATAGGCGGTGGGGTGACAAACAAAAGAAAAGCACATATGTTACATATACATACATACATACGTTACATATACATACATACACACATACATACATACATACATACATACATACATACACACATACACACGTACGTACATACATACATACATACATACATTCTTAGATGTCACTATAGATTTAATCACACATGAAAACAAACTTTATGGTATGCCAAATTTAAAACTGTCATACATTAATATCGACCTTTGCCACCCAGACATAACATTTAGAAAACTTAATCAGTCATATTAGTTGGCCGATCTCCATCCCCATTATAGAAAAAATCTTAGTTATGGCGACTCCTTATTAGGATTATGCTGTAGAGGCTAATGGCGTAACATTTAATATTACTTATCCCGGTAGACATCTTTCTATCCACTATTGGGAAATGACACGCAATATAATCTGCTCTACATCGCTTATCCTTAAGCGTTAAACCATAGAGCGCAAATAATTCTAAACTCTTCCACTTATGCATTTCCTAATCAACTACCGTTACAGAGAAGTATTTAGCAGGCAGGCGAACGATGGAATCGGTACGTGGTCGCTCGATCGGCTAGAAATAATAGTAAAGTCTTCTACTATCTTGGTAAAGGATAGGTCACATCTAATAATTTAGTCCTATATCCCGGAAAAGCTTATATCTTTCATAGTCGGTCTGCACAGTCAAGTTTGATCAGGAGTTAAGCAGTGCTAACATCAACGAGGATATTTCAACAAAAACAGTCTAAAATGAGTTACTTTTAACATGTAAATGGCACTTTTACATATCAATGAAATAATTTAAGAGAGGCCATTTACGCATCCATTCTACGTTGTTAGTCATGCAATGCAGAAGATAAGATATCAACTCCACTAAATCGAAAAAGAACCATACAACGAAATACCACATTGATAAGACAGAACGTACAGTTAATCTGCATTACCTTGAACAAATATTATCCTATAGACATATCGTAAAGAAGAATATAATATTATCAATTATTTAGAGAAGCACGATAGTTATTTTGATATCTAGTCGAAAATTTCAGAATGATAACGACCATTCATCAATAAGACAAAAACATATGATTTATGTAGAGCTGATAATAAACCACAACAATTTTGAAAGGTACAATTCTAACATTGTACTTTTAAACTATGACGCATTTAAAAAAATTTGATCGAAAATTTTATTTCGTAAAATTCGCTTTTAAATTTTCGAATACATTTTTTCCCACAATGCTCCTCAAAGTATTTTCATACTAACCTTCAAAAATGATTTCTTTTGACGTTTTTACTATATTTAATATTTCATTCAAATCCTTTGTTTGCTGTTCGTCGACACCTTCTGCAATCCATCCATATTTTTCTTACATTTCTTGAACTTTCGTCGCACAAACACTTGACAACGGAAAGAAAAAAATCCGTCTGAAACTTTACATTAGCTCAGCAAATTTATACTGCTGAAAGATCTACATGAGTAAGCGTAGGAGTGGCTGTGTGGTAAGTAGCTTGCTTACCAACCACGTGGTTCCGGGTTCAGTCTCACTATGTCGTAACTTGGGCAAGTGTCTTCTAATATAGCCTCGGGCCGACCAAAGCCTTGTGAGTGGATTTGGTAGACGGAAACTGAAAAATCCCGTCGTATATATGTATATATGTATATGTGTGTGTGTATATGTTTTTGTGTCTGTGTTTGACTCCCCAACATCGCTTGACAACCGATGCTGGTGTGTTTACGTCCCCGTAACCTAGCGGTTCGGCAAAATAAACCGATAGAATAAGTACTAGGCTTACAAAGAATAAGTCCTGGGGTCGATTTGCTCGACTAAAGGCGTTGCTCCAGGATGATGACGGTCAAATGACTGAAACAAGTATAAGAGTAAAATAGTAAATAAGTACCGCAACTTGATATACACTAAAAAATTTCTCATACAGGATGGTATTGAGCTTATGTCGTCTGATGATGCTCTTGGTTATCCATATTTGGGTATGATGCAGTTATTTGAGATATAAATATTCTTTATCATAAAGTATGAATGCTTTTAATTTAATGTCTTCTATTCTCGGTTTCTCTATTTGCAATTGCTCTGCAAATACAAAATATTTAAATGGATGTTGTAAAAATTTAGGAACTAAATAATATTTTCTTTTTATTCACTTGAGGCGTTTCAGCAATTTTCAACTGTAGTTATTTATAACTGTTAAGCACTCCAGATAGTTAAATTTGAACACTTATTTTTCAACCATTTTGTAAACATTTTGATACTACTGAATCATTCGCTAAAAGGGTATAGCACAAAAAAATTATCACCACATCTTCGGTAACTAAAATAATAGCAGCTCACACATCTCCTGGACACAGCCAAAGGGCTAAAGCAGCCCTACACTGGAAAGCAATTATCACGCTTGATACCTAATATTCTGACTGTCATATCTTTTGGACGTGGCATTCCGCCGCGGTGGATACATAATCTATAATACACGGAAATAGCGAAAGATTGAACGAACATCTCTTTACCTCACCATGTAACAAACCTCAAGGAATCAATCTATACGTTAACTAATCGCCGTGTGAGCCATATTCTCTCTTTAAAATAAAAGCTTTTTGTACAACGGTCAGAAAACTGAACATACACTTATGAAATCAACAAAAGGCGAAATCGGTTGAGTGTATACATACATACACATATACATACACACACACACTCATACACACAATATATATACGTACATATACATCTATCTATCTCTATATATATTTATATACATATATATTTATATATGCAGTATATCAAAAGACAGGAGTTACTTTTCTTCTATTAAACACACGAATGTAAAATGTTTAGAGTTCTCATAAGGAAGTGATAGAAAATTGACTTACGTCGGTTATTTCTGTTGTAAAATCCAAGCAATTTTATCTCTGTTGCATATAAATATATTATAAAAGTCAAGACATCCATATCTACTGACTTATTTTCTTTATCATGAATTATATTTCTTCCCGGTATACTTCCAAGAACACTTTCTAGTATATAAGCTACCTAAATGCTACCGTACATACCTTCTGGCATACATTTTTGAAAATCCTTCCAACGTGAAACCGGTTGAATGTATTACATAGAATTTAAATGAATCTTCATATATATGCTCAGTGCATTTTCAACTGCATGCATTTGTTCAGCTGTATACATGCGTAAAGATATATATATATATATATATTTGTGTGTGCATATATATATATATATATATATATAATATATATTATTTGTGTATATATATATATATAATAATAAATATTAGGGAATAAATCCAAATTTACAGGGAAAAAATCAGATTTAGGATTAAATCCAATTTTATAGTAAAATATTATATAATATTAATTAGAGACAAAACCACTATTTTGCAAAACAAACAAGGAAAGACTTAATCAATACATAAAATTTTAATAAAAAGTAAAAAAAGTTAAAAAACCGCCACTACAATTGTTTCATGTCTTGAACGACAATCTTCAGGTGGATTACTTTTTATTAAAATTTTATGTATGGATTAAGTCTTTCCTTGTTGTTTTGCAAAATAGTGGTTTTGTCTCTAATTAATATTATATATATATATATATATATATATATATATATATATATATATATATATATATATATATATATAATATGTATATATATACAAATGAAATGTAGAATCATGTTTTCGAGTACTTTTTCGTATTATGCCAACGCACAAACACGAACGCATACACCTACACACCACACACACATGAACACACACAGATACACACCACACACACACACAAACACAACATACATATATTACATGCAAATCTACATACAAGCGTACATGTATACCTACACAATTTACAGACACATATTCAACAATTCATACACGGATATATGTATGTTTACATAAATACATATATATGTATGAATGTACGCACATCCACGTATACGTCTATATATGTATATATATATATACATATATACAGGTATGCCAAAGAAACACACAGTGCACTGTAGAATAGGGCCACTCCTTGAAAAGGATGGCACACTTACAGGAAAATCAATGAGGGTAAGTGAAATACTGAATGAGCAATTCAAGAGTGTTTTCACTCCACCCCTTGGGCATCTCCAAATCACCAATCCAACTGACTTTTTTACCACTGCAGATATAAATCAGAAGCGGCGACGATAGATTACATCGATATAAAGGAAGACGATGTAATAAAGGCTATAGATGAAATGAAAACAGACTCAGCTACTGCCCCGATGGATTCCCGGCAATCCTCCTAAAAGCATGTAAGAGAGTCCTAGCAAGACCACTGCAGTTCCTCTTTCAGAGCTTCCTTGCAGCTGGCAAACTTCCAGGAAAACTGAAGGAAGGTAAAATATGCCCCATTCATAAAGGAGGTAGCAGAGCGGAAGCCAAGAACTATAGACCTATCTCTCTGACCTCACACATCAGCAAGGTCATGGAACGAATAGTCAGAAGGAGGCTGATCACCTTCCTTGAAGAGAATGACTTGCTGCCCGACACCCAACATGGTTTCCGACCAGGGAGAAGCTGTTTAACTCAGCTCCTACAGCACTATGACTGGGTGCTGAAACGGCTGCTCAACCACTCAAATGTGGAAGTGATATATCTCGACTTTGCAAAGGCCTTTGATAAAGTCGATCATGGAATGATATGTCACAAACTGCGTGATCTCAACATAGTTGGAAAACTGGGAGAATGGCTTCATGACTTTCTGAAGGATAGAAGTCAGGTGGTAGTAGCCAATGGGGCCACCTCCATTAACACACAAATAGTGAGCGTGTTCCGCAGGGCACTGTTCTGGGACCACTACTGTTCATAATGGCCCTCTCAGACATGCCCTCAGCCACGCAGAGAGCCACGATTACAAGTTATGCAGATGATACAAAAGTTTCACAGGCAATACAGAACCCTGAGGACACTAAACACCTGCAATGTGAGCTGGACGAAATATACAAGTGTGCTGAAAAGAATAGCATGCAGTTCAATGCTGGAAAGTTTCAAGCTTTTATACTATCAGCATGCAAAACTGAATGCAATACCAAATGATTCTGTGATAAGCCTGGGCTTCCGAGGCCACAGCTCTTCAATATCCTCCCGAAGACCTGAGAGACCTGCATGGGGTGGTACAGATGTTTTAAAATGAAGCTGGATCTCTTCCTGTCAGGTTGTCCCAGATGAACCAACTTCACGGCAGGAGGGGCAGATGAGGGCAGCTGCATCGAACTCTCTCATGCACCAAATAGCAGTTGCTAGAAAGCCTCCATGAAGTGAAAACCAAGTAGCAACAACAAATGGCGGTGCCCCAGCATGGCCACAGCTCATAAGCTGAAACTAGAATCAATCAAATCAATCAATCAATCATATATATATATAATGATAAATCTCAGAGCGAGTTATATAATATATACATATATATATATACATACATACATACATACATACATACATATATATATATATATATATAATATATATATATATATATATATATATATATATATATATATATATATATATTATATATATATATATATATATATATAAAAGCAATAAAGATTCAAGTTAATTTAAATGATTTACTTGAATATGGTACTAACTTAGATGCACCAAAAAAACTATACTGTTTTAACAATACAGTAATGGGGTGATTATAAGCGAGAAAGAAGCAACAAGAATGGATAGGCTTTTAGTACAATCGTTTCATACAAGGACAGGCTTTATTAAAAGTTGCAAAAATTACAGCATATAAACGTGTCCCGTACTCATCAGTAAAATACATGTGAGTTCTCTAGATATCCTAGTGGTTGAGGCTATACTCATGAAGTGATGTAGATAATTAAGTAACATAAACAGATTTCCAAAGTTCATTAAAGTTCTTTAAAGATGATGTACAGTCTTATCACAGAATTTAAAAAAAGTTTTAATAGCATTAATAATATATATATATATATATATATGTATATATAAGTATATATATATGTATATATATAAATTTAAATATCTATATATATATTTTTTTTATATATATAAATTTATATACATATATATATATATAGATGTATGTATATATATATATATATATATATATATATATATATATATATATATATATATATATATATGCTCTTTTACTCCTTTACTTCTTCCTGTCATTTGCTAGCGGCCATGCTGGAGCACCACCTTTAGTCGAGTAAATCGACCCTAGTACTTTTTTCTATCGATCACTTTTGCCGAACCGCTAAGTTACGGAGACGTAAACACACCAGACTCGGTTGTCACGCGATGTTGGGGGACAAACACAGACACAAAAACATACATATATATACTTATATACATATATGTATATATAGAAATTCGGGGTAAGTACTTGATAATTATAAGCACCTGTGTATACCGTTTGGTGGTGTAGGTGGTGGAGTAAATTGATCAAAATAAAATAAAAACATGATGCGAAGGATTCAGCGGTACATATGTTTCGGGCCTTTATTAGACAGATTTATAACAATGCATAATGTATGTCTGTGGCCTTCTTCAGCCGCGCACAACAGCTTCCACAAGGACATGTGTTACATCAAAAATTCTTGGTTGGGGATGCAAATCCTCTCATTCACGTACGACATAATGCGGCAGCAGCATAGAATTGAAGCGTCCATCTCTTTCTTCACTCAATGTAGAATGAGGAAAATTGGATGTTGAGGTAATGTAAATAAATAAATACATATATAGAGGTGAAGATGGAGGGGCGAGAGTTCGGGACGAGGGATAAAAAATGTATAAAAGGTGTAAGTATAGAATAATATAAAAATGTAGAGGATAAAGATATAAAGAGTTGTAAGGAGATGTAAAGGGTGTATAAAGAAATATAAAGAAATATAAAGAAATGTAAAGGCATAAGGTTATAAAGTAAAAATAGAAATAGAAATAAAAGTAAAAAAAACCTGATAAAAACATGATAAAAGTGTAAAAGAATGTAAAGATAAGGGATGTATAGAGGTTACGGACCAAGCATGGTGGTCAGGAGATTGATAAAATTTAGTTGTAGAATTGTCAGTAAATCAACAGTTTCGTCTGGGGACTTAATGCGTTGTAAATCAGAGCTGATGAGCATTTAATCTGGTTCCTTGAATTAAATGGACTTCTAGTACATACATATCATCATGGATACATACACCCACATACACGCGTACATATACGCCTCCAAGCCTATAAGCATACACACGCACTCGCGTGTACGTACATAAACACACACGCACCCACACGCACGCGCGTACACACACATACATACAACAGAATATCCGCATATATACACGGACATTACGCGCGTACACGCTCACATGTATATACGCGCGCCCATCACTACATACACACACGTATATGCCCACGCCTCTAGGTCTAGGTATAAGATATTAAAGGATGTGTATAAGAACGCATGTAAAGAATCCCGTAATCATGTCAATACGTGCACGCACACACGGCTGTGTGTCCGTATGTGCGTGCACATATACACTCATATACACACACAGAGACACACGCGCCCATGGGTATAGCTATAAGATATCGAAGTATGCATGTACATATATGCGCGTGCATATGTATGTATGCGCATACACACGTACGCGGACGCTCGTATATTCAAAAAGTGGATCCATAGGTAAGTAAATAAACATATATAGAGGTGTAAAGCGATAAGTTAGGGGTAAGAATGAGGGTAAGGGTAAAGATTAGAAATAAAAAATACAGTATAAAATAAGAAATACAATGTAATAGTTAGAAATGAAGTATAAGAATTATAAAAATTATAAGAGTTAAGGTAAGGGATGAAAATGAAAATGAGAATAAATGGAAGTAGAATAAAAGTAAAAATAAAATTAAAAATAAAAATAAATGGAAGTAGGATAAAAGTAAAAATAAAAGTAAAAATAAAAATAAAATAAAATAAGATAAAAATATAATTTTGTAAAGTTTAACATGAGATGAAGGTGGTTGAAAGTTAGAGGTGAGTGTTATACGTAGGGGCGGGCGGGGGGAACTGAAAATTGGAAGGGTGGGAAGTGGAGTTTGGCGGGTGCGTTCAACATCTGAGTTAGAAATGTGAAGGGTATAGATATAGGGAATTAAAGAGACTACATAGGGAGGATATGGGTGTAGGAGAAGAAATATTTAGGGAAAAGAAGTCATATAGGGAGACAAAATTTGTATATATAGGAGGAAAATGCAGGGAACCGTATATGCACATACACACACCCACACACACACACACACACGCACATGTACATATATATGTATATGTACACATACGTACACGTATGTGCACATACATACGCACACACACACACATACACATACACACGCATGAAACTTTCCAGCATTGAACTGCATGCTATTCTTTTCAGCACACTTGTATATTTCGTCCAGCTCACATTGCAGGTGTTTAGTGTCCTCAGGGTTCTGTATTGCCTGTGAAACTTTTGTATCATCTGCATAACTTGTAATCGTGGCTCTCTGCGTGGCTGAGGGCATGTCTGAGAGGGCCATTATGAACAGTAGTGGTCCCAGAACAGTGCCCTGCGGAACACCGCTCACTATTTGTGTGTTAATGGAGGTGGCCCCATTGGCTACTACCACCTGACTTCTATCCTTCAGAAAGTCATGAAGCCATTCTCCCAGTTTTCCAACTATGTTGAGATCACGCAGTTTGTGACATATCATTCCATGATCGACTTTATCAAAGGCCTTTGCAAAGTCGAGATATATCACTTCCACATTTGAGTGGTTGAGCAGCCGTTTCAGCACCCAGTCATAGTGCTGTAGGAGCTGAGTTAAACAGCTTCTCCCTGGTCGGAAACCATGTTGGGTGTCGGGCAGCAAGTCATTCTCTTCAAGGAAGGTGATCAGCCTCCTTCTGACTATTCGTTCCATGACCTTGCTGATGTGTGAGGTCAGAGAGATAGGTCTATAGTTCTTGGCTTCCGCTCTGCTACCTCCTTTATGAATGGGGCATATTTTACCTTCCTTCAGTTTTCCTGGAAGTTTGCCAGCTGCAAGGAAGCTCTGAAAGAGGAACTGCAGTGGTCTTGCTAGGACTCTCTTACATGCTTTTAGGAGGATTGCCGGGAATCCATCGGGGCCAGTAGCTGAGTCTGTTTTCATTTCATCTATAGCCTTTATTACATCGTCTTCCTTTATATCGATGTAATCTATCGTCGCCGCTTCTGATTTTATATCTGCAGTGGTAAAAAAGTCAGTTGGATTGGTGATTTGGAGATGCCCAAGGGGTGGAGTGAAAACACTCTTGAATTGCTCATTCAGTATTTCACTTACCCTCATTGATTTTCCTGTAAGTGTGCCATCCTTTTCAAGGAGTGGCCCTATTCTACAGTGCACTGTAGCTGTTTCTTTGGCATACCTGTATATATGTATATATATATATACATATATAGACGTATACGTGGATGTGCGTACATTCATACATATATATGTATTTATGTAAACATACATATATCCGTGTATGAATTGTTGAATATGTGTCTGTAAATTTGTGTAGGTATACATGTACGCTTGTATGTAGATTTGCATGTAATATATGTATGTTTGTGTTTGTGTGTGTGTGTGGTGTGTATCTGTGTGTGTTCATGTGTGTGTGTGGTGTGTAGGTGTATGCGTTCGTGTTTGTGCGTTGGCATAATAGGAAAAAGTACTCGAAAACATGATTCTATGTTTGTTATATATTTTTGTTAGCGGTGAATCTTGTATTTGATTTCATTTAATATTTGGCTGCTTTGTCTCCTTTTTTAATAGTCTGGAGAATATTCTAATTTAATTCTGTTACCACAATAAGAATATTATATATTCTCTCATTATATTACAATTGACATATATTGAATATCGCCAAACGAATAACGTACAGCTGGTTGATAAAAAGCAGGTGTACTCATAATGTGATTGAGGTCGACTGAAATAAGTTCACTAGAATTTGACAACTGTTCCAATAACTTGTGAGTTTTTGTTTTCTATCTTTAGTTAATTTTATTGAAAAAATATATTGGGGGAAGCAATATATTTGATTAAAATTTGATTTTATTGTTTTCTCGTGCGCCGTTTACATAAATGACGTAAGCCATGTTTAAGCGGAGTGTATGGTATAAAATCGCTTCGCTTCACCTCTTTTTCGTATTTGTGAGTTCAAGACGTTATCGATATTCTAAAATGTAATGATATTCTAAATGTAACTGACTTCTCTATGATACACTTTACGAAGGAAATATCTTTCATTTCATCTCAACGACACTAAATCTTTCTGGGTATATATCATGCTGATTATTGTGACTCAGTTTAAAATTGAGCTGTTCTTATATTTTTTTTTCTTATAGATTTCTTTCTATTTTTAAATGATCGTTCTATTTCCAGGCAGACCTTCAGATCCAGTAAATGTTTGACTTTGGCAACGGAAATGCAGATGAAACCATTATACTGGAAAATTAATGGATACTTCCTGGCTTTTTGCATTCAGATAATAATAGAAATTTCCATCGCAGCATTCCAGTTTTCTGATAAAAGGTGAAATTCCATTATGCAATTTTGATTTCCATTCTCTTCTATGTTAACATTCCGTTGTGTAGAATTCTGAGAACCTCAGTGCTGTTAAGTGGCAGTTTCTGATTTATTCATATAAATCGAAAATCGCTATATAGATGCTCACAAATTCTTCAAAAAGTCTTACGAAAATATTTTGACCTTCACCTCTATCATTAGCAAGAATAATGTACGCAGATATACAATATATTTTGCACCGAAATAGTGCTACAGTGAGGAGGTTAATTTAATTCTGAGAAAAGTGTTCTTACTGTTCATAAAGTTGGGAGAGATAAGAGAAAACAATTTAACATATGAGTCAATGAATATCTCCAGGGAATATGGTAGATATAATAATGGTAAAGCTGATTTGAAATAGTAAGAAGGAAGAGAATAAATAGCAACGATAAGAAATGAGTAATTCTAAACATCATAAAATTCAATAATAAATGCTAAACAGTCATCACTTGCTGACATGTTAAATATGAGAAAACTTCGATTAATCATTTAATAAAATTAATGAAAGACATTTGATTTGTCAGAAATAAGAGAGCAGAGCAGTATTTAGCTTTGTTTATATTCTATGTTAAAATGTCAAACCCAAGATGACGTAACGTCGCTTACATATTAAATAGAACAGCATTGAATGATTTTATCTTCCGGCAATGTGACACGGCTGACTAATCTTTATGTTTGGCACATCTGAATGTATAGGCAGGAAGCTTTAAAATTTTAGAGAAGAGCATATAAACTTGTGGTATTCATGCGTTTCCCACAAAATTTTCTCAGCAAATGAAGAAAATGAGCAGCAACACAACCAAACTTATTTTTCTTCATCAGTAGCTTATCACAAGATAGAAATCAATATATCAAAACATAAATTCTCACGTGTATGTAATATAAATTCAACTAAATTTATTTCTATCTTTCTTCTTTCTCACTCTCTTTATTATCCTCTCTCATTTCTTTTATTCTTTTCTATTCTGGCTCTTCTTAAAACATTTGACATGTATGAAATATATCTAAAAAATGGTAATAATATTTATATTTGAATATAGATTAGTTGTATCAGTTAATTGATTTTTCAGGAGAAATTTCAATCTAAAAGTGGCTTTAAAAATGTAATTATTCTCACTAATATTTCAGAATTGAAAATGGGAACGAAAAGGCAAAAAAAATTATACGTAAATTATAAAAAAAAAGCAATAAATAATTTTGGGACAAATATTTTCCAAATGCTTCATATGGAAGCCTGCCTGTGCCACCTATACTCACAAAATCAAAAATACATATCGAAAATGCAAATACAAAACAAAACATAACAAAATAACATAATAAATTGTAATTAGAGATTATAAAAATGAAAGTTGATATGGCAAAATGAAAGATAGATTCTATATTCAATCTAATATGTAATTAAGAGATATATAAAATGCGAGGATTAATTGTATGTTTTATATCAGTTTAGTATTTTAGTTGCTTGTTTTACGCAATCATATCATATTGTGCCGAATGATCAAATAGAAAGAATAAATGGACGCTATTTAGAAATATCAATTAAGTTGATGTTAGTGAGGGAAATGATACGACTAAACAAAATAAAAGAACGGAAACAAAGAGGTGAAATACGATCTATTCATACAGCAGCAGCAGTAACAACTACAACATCAGCATCAAGTGCAACAGCTGCAACAGCAGCAGCAATGAAAGCAGCAACAACATCAACAACAGCGACTATTGAACAGGATAAAAGAATTAAAATGTTATTTTAACTGAATACACGAGATGTTTTGTATAGAATTATAGACATGTATTTATAAACATCTATTCAATGAAATATGGATTTAGTGTGTCACTGTTATCTATCTATCTATCCATCTATCTATCTATCCATCTATCTATCTATCTATCTATCTATCTATCTATCTATCTATCTATCTATCTATCTATCTATCTATCTATCTATCTATCTACCTATCTATCTATCTATCTATCAATCCATCCATCTATCTATCTATCTATCTATCTATCTATCTATCTATCTATCTATCTATCTATCTATCTATCTATCTATCTATCTATCTATCGGTGTATTGATCGAGTAATCGATCTATCTATATCTCTCATATGTGGATATGTGAACTTCTACAAACTGATAGTCATACATATTTTTTATAATGATTTTAAGAGGAGGAAGGGTCGTGTACTCAGCCATCTACAGAGACTTCGTTTTTGAAACCATTGAGATTGAGGTCAATGGGCGGGTAACTATTGGAAAATACGGGTGGAAAGGAATTTGTGTGGTCTGCAGTTCTGGAATGGGAAAATTTGAAAATGCATTTGCGATGAAATCCAGAAAGTGAGGACACATTAAGGGTTACGTGAGGAAAAGAAGAGGTTAAATTATTACAGGTATGGGTATGCTGCTTGCTAGCTCATATACATATACATGCATATATATGGTCCGTGTTTGTGAGTGTGTGTGTGTGTGTGTGTGTGTGTGTGTGTGTACGTGTGCCTGTACGTGCATGTCTGTGAGACCGTCGTGTGTGTCTCTTCAATCTCACGTTAACTCAAATCATTGTCTACTTCGTCTTTGACAAGTTACAAAAGGCAGCGAAATATCCTTCCAGTGAAGTCGTATCGTCTTAAAAAAGGGAGAGCACTTTCAACACGGTGATCTTATATATAGAGAAGCATGGGGAAAACGACAACACAGTCAATGCTGGCATGTCTTCCATCGCAGAGTTGTATAATTAAGGTTGACAAAAGGACAAAAAACAAGAACAAAAATAAGAACAGCGACAATGACGATGATACCACAACACCAACACAAGAGGAGAGGAACAATACAGAAACATTATGGAAGCTCTATATATCAGAACAGAGTGCAACCTCAAGATCCTCTAACTAGTTCACATTTGTTAACATCACCAACCATATATTCTATTCTACTCTAGGTACAACGCCCAGAATTTTGGGGAAAGGGTCAGTCGATAAGATCAACCCAGGTACGAAAGTGGTACTTAATTTATCGACCCCGAAAAGATGAAAGTCAAAGTCGACCTCGGCGGAATTTGAACTCAGAACGTAAAGACAAACGAAATACTGCTAAGCATTTCGCTCGGTGTGCTAACGTTTCTTATTTCTTCATTACCCACAAGGGGCTACACACAGATGGGACAAACAAGTACAGACAAACGGATTAAGTCGATTACATCGAACCCAGTGCGTAACCAGTACTTAATTTATCGACCCTGAAAAGATGAAAGACAAAGTCGACCTCGGTGGAATTTGAACTCAAAACGTAAAGACAAGCGAAATATTGCTAAGCACTTGGCTCGGCGTGTTAACGTTTCTGCCAGCTCGTCGCCTTATCACCAACTATATATTCCAATATAACTGTAAATAATGTCATTTTAAAGCTTGCGGGCGCTAAATATTTATTATCACCCAATTAAATAACAGTTTTTACGTGTTTTTTTTCCCAGAGGATGAGGTACAGCGCCCACAGTATTTATAGGACTCCGAGACTGGTGTGAAGTAGGAAGAACATTATCTTCCTACGGAGTGAACTCGTCCAATGTAAAAATAGTGCATGTTGGTAGTATCAAACCGAGTGACCAATTAAGTCTCCCCTCCAACACTGTTCAGACCATTTTGCCCAGAGCTTCAATTATCTGAAAACCTCTTCTTGTTCCTTCAATAGTTTAAATCAGTGTTTCCCAAACATTTTTACTTATGGACACTTTTGATTCGTATTTTACTCGAGTGAACCCTCATAACTATTCAATATCTTAAGAATTCCATTATAGTTTTATAATTAAATATTATTAGGAAGTGTGTAGAAAATTTCTTAAAATATTTTGTGTATTGTAGAAGCATAACTAGTTAACTGCGCATAAAATTGTAGCAACAGAACCTTATATGGACCCCCATGGGACATATGGACAACACTTGAGGACCACTAGCTTAAATGGAACATTAACGACAGCAAACTAACTAATCTCTGACGGATTCTCCTTCGTACACAATTAGCAGTAAGTAAAAAGAAAAACGGACAAAATGAATGCAATCATTTTCAAAAGCTTGCAAGCAGTTCACTCACAAAGCTTTCGGTGACCTGACGTCGAAGTAAAGGACACTTGTCTAAGCTGCTATAGAATGAGAAGGAATCGAAAACTGCATAGTTTCAAGGTCGACTTTTTAACTACAACCAACACAGCCACATCCTCCCCTCCTAATTCCTTTCCACCTTCACCTATTTGTTTTCCTCTCCCTTCTTCCCTTTTCTCTCACTTATCATTATATGTATCCACCCTATCGATTCACTCCCCACCTTCGCGCACAAAATCTTCACCTCGTACTCAACAGCACAAGTGAGCAAGAATGTTAAAACTTAGTGGGCATGCACCCCAGTTAACGGTTTCACTCTGCTTTGGCAAAAGTCCGGATGCTTATTGATCCGATCTCGTAATACTAAGACCCTAGGATCCAGGTGTAGGAAGTTAGCCTGAAGCAGTCTGTAGTAGGTATAAAAAATAACTTTCAGGAACAGTAATATTTTATTAGCGTAGAAGGTCATAGGTTTTTTTCCCGTATCAAAGTATGATAAGCTGAAAAAACTTATTCCATAGTTCATGGTGAGCATCACGCGTTGCTATGAATGTGAATAAAAATCCAAATTGAGCGAATTGAGCAGGTAACATCCAGGCTACATATATTTGCTAACTCGGAAGTAATAATTAATTAACGAGGGGTACGCCCTAGCTTCCCTTTCACCTTCGTCTATTCGTTTTCCTCTCCCTCATTCCCTTTTCTCCCACCTCTCATTATACGTATCCATATTATCGATTCTCCTCCCCTCCCCCGCGCACAAAATCTTCCCCACGGACTCATCCCGCATAAACACTTTTCTTTTTTTCTTTTTTTTTATTTCTTTCGGGTACTTTCCCAACAACAAAATCTGATATACGCACAATGTAATAGCACCACATTAGTAGCAATATGAGGAAGTACCTCTCCAATATCACGAAAGTTTTCATTTTAGAATATTCGTGTAAAGTGGCGTTGCAAATGAAGATGGTAGGGAAACAATTGTAACTTATAATTAAAATGTGTTAAAGAATTTTCTTTCTCTTCTTCTTTCAATTGGTATATATATATATATATATATATATATATATATATATATTATATATATATGTATGTATTTATGTATACACACATATATATATATATACATATATATATATACATGTATATATATAATATATATATATATATATATATATATATATATATATATATATGAGCCAATATCCATAATAAATTAACTAAGAGAGTAGATTTCAATATTCGTTGAAAATTACATAACACATCAGAGAACACATGAATTAATTAACTGGATATGTATAGCTATGCAGGATTATAAAGCTAACGTTCTCTGGTATTAATTATTTCTGATATAGAATTAATTAATTCACATACACTATGTTGTATTACGTAATTTCACACTCACATGCACAGAGTAATGTATGTATAGGTGTGAGTATCTTTCGCTCTCTTTACACACACACACACACAAACACACATAAGCATGTGCGTTGTGTGTGTGTTTGTGTTGCTCTGCTGGCTGATAAGTTAAAGATGAACCCATGTATATATATATATATATATATATATATAATATATATATATATATATATATATATATATATTTTCTAGTTTCAGCTCAGAGCTGCGGCCATGCTGATATATATATATATATACATATACATTTATATATATGTATATATAGAGAGAAAGAGTGAACGAGATAAATAGATAGATAAATATATGTGTGTGTGTGTGTATGTATGTATATATGCATATATATATATATTCACATACACACACACATATATCTGTATGTGTGCATTTATATTTTATATCTAACCTAAGATGTTTTATTTGTTTGTTACATCATTATCTCTATTTCTGCACATCAGGTTTCTTATTATAGCCACTTTACACCCCTCGGCAAAGATTTCAGAGTGTAAGTTCAAATCATTTGAACTATGTGTTTTCTATATTGATTATCTCTGGATCTCATCAGTTGACTATATATACATATACACAGACACACACATACACACACACACACTATATATATATATATAATATATATATATATATATATATATATATATATATATAATATATATATATATACATATATCAAGATGTGTATGTGCGTATATATATATTTATATGATATAATATAACATAATATATATGTATATATATATATATATATGAAGAGAGAGAGAGAGGGAGAGAGAAAGAAGGGAGAGGGAAAAAAGAGAGAGATCCAATAGAGCTAAAAATCAACAAAAAAGAACTCCATCCACTAAGAGATAAATATCATTTTAATGCACAACCGAAAGAGCTACTAATATAGAAAATAAAGACTGGACATATTCAGGCGATGAATGTTCAATGTATAAATATATAGATATTTATATATCAACTGCGCAGACATACAGAGATCACAAAAAGACAAAAAATTATGAGTAGAAGATTAGGTATCACAAGTTCGACAGTTGCCTCTGGGCGCTCGTAAATGTCGGCAGACGCAGTTCGCAAAAAGTCAAATTTGCAACTAGTAGTGAAAGTATATAAACATTAGGTAAACCCAGCGTCCATCTTTAGTGTGGCTGGATTTACATAATACTGAGGATCAGTATAGGAATGATTTGAACAAATAAACTGGATGTAGAGAATGTATTTAAAAAAACCCCAGCGAAATATAGTAACAACAATTCTATAAAATACTGGAAATCACAATTCATTTAATTTCAGCTAATTTGTGAAGGCGCATGGCTCAGTGCTTAGAGTGTCGAGCTTACGATCGTGATGTTGTGAGCTCGAATCCCGGACCAGGCTGCGTGTTGTGTTCTTGAGCAAGACACTTTGTTTCACGCCGCACCAGTTTACTCAGCTGTAGAAATGAGTTGCGACGTTACAGGTGCCAAGCTGTATCGGCCTTTGTCTTTCCCTTGGGTAACACTGGTGGCGTGGAGGGGGGAAGCTGGTATGCATGAGCGGCTGCTGGTCTTCCATAAACAACCTTGCCCGGACCTGAGCCTGGGAGGATAATTTTCTAGGTGCAATCCCATGGTCTGTGTTGTGACCGAAGCGTGTCTCAATTTAGATCAGTTAGTCATTCGATAGGCGGTGTTTGGACCTACAGCATCGTCAGGCATTTACGTACACCCACCTGAGTATTCACTCATTTTAAATGGTGAATCACATCTACAATATCCCAAAACACTATAGCAAACATCATTATAGGAGTTTTATCGGCTTACTTCAGATAATAACACAACATACATATACATAAAATTCCGTAAACCAGAATTGCTTCAAACTTCGTGTTGTATGCACCAATGAGAGGTAAGGAAAAGTTGCATGGGTTTTGCTTTCAGTTTCCATGCCTCAGATATATCAAATATCAGAGACTATAGATACACAGATGAATTAATAGGGAAGCCTTCAATGTGGCCACTGAATATATTCTGCCGTCTTAATGTACATACTAAAAATAATCAAAGGCACTAAATTTTGGTCGAGTGAATAAAGACGTAATATTACTTAGAAATAAATACTATATCACGTGAAAAGAGAATCCAATGAAACTACTTGTGGTTACCGTCGGTTAAAACTCTAAAATACGATTCGTGTATTGAGATAAAAGGAAAACAGGAATTTGGTGTTTTGAGATTGACCTCTTGTGGGAAGTTGGCGTAGGTAACGTAAGAATATATAGTGTAGGAATCAACTGGTGGGAGGTACTGTGTATTTGGAGTAAAATATATGATGATTGCCTTTAGTCGTTCGATTGATTGTCATTTTGTTAATTTTTAAGGTTTGGTTTAAAGGAAGGCTGATAATGATGATATGGATGAAGTTGAGAACTTCAGGGGAAATATGTGGAATGGGGAAATTCCAGAACTGAACGCTACGGTTTGTGGGTGCTTGCGAAGTTGGAAATAACATTAGTGATGAGATGATGAGTAAAGAACGTAGGGAGCACGGGAGCTGCTAACTATTAGGAGATTCGGTCATTGTAGTATCGGCATAAAAAACAGAGAGAGTTTCCAGTTTTTGCTGTGTGTGAGTACCCTACCTCTGTTAAATCACAGCTGATCTGATTATATAAAATCAAACATTATCACATTGCTTTCCTGCCTTCTGGGACTGATAAAATGAATAATGTGCATGTACCTTGGCCCGTTATGAATTACTACGGCCTATTCAATTTACTTCCCTGGAAATCTCTAGTCATGTGCCAATACAAAATCAATAATGATCAGAAGAGAATATTTTTACTGAATTGTTTATGAGAGTTTATCTTCTATAAAAAAGCTATTAGATTCAACAAAACTAATTATAAATCCACATCTCAATGAAGAATGTAGACGATTATTGGAATTCAGTCGAGAACAATATTATTAACTGAATCTATTAATATCTCATCAGAAAAACAGTAGCCAACCCTCATTCATTACACGGCGTACTTATTTCAGCTGAAAATCTAAAATCTGTATCACCCTCTACAAAAGAAAGAAAGCAATGTATTTCTGCCGACAAAGGGAATGTGAATCTTTATAACTTGAAAAACAACACACCTTATATATCATTATAACAGCAATA
>NC_042997.1:125138767-125143767 GCF_006345805.1 Octopus sinensis | reverse complement strand
CCTGCAGTACAGCTAAAGCGATGCTACATTCTACCTACCATCTATCACTTAGTTACGGTGAGTCTGTAGTCTACCTTTCATAAACCTGAAGACTCTATTTACCTTCCACCTTGATATTCGGATACAATCTTATAACTATCATTCACAACCAAACTACACCCTGACCATAATTATACAAACAGTTTGTTATGCACAATGGACCTCCAATGAGGTTATCTTGTGCTTACCATCTACCACCAAGCTACCGTGAGGCAGTCTTGCTTCTTCCATTTATCATTTAGCTACATTGAGGCAGTCTGACTTCTACCATCTACCATCTGGCTACTTTGAGGCAGTCCTTCTTCTACTGTCTACCATCGGGCTACGCTGAAGCAGTCTTTCTTCTACCATATACCATTTAATTGCAGTGAGGGTGTCTTGTTTCTACCATCTACCATTCAATTACATTGACGCAGTTTGATTTCTACCATTTATCATCTGGCTACATTGAGGAAGTTTTTCTTCTACCGTCTACCATCTGGCTATGCTGAGGCAGTCTTTCCTCTACCATATACCATTTAATTACAGTGAGGCTGTCTTGTTTCTACCATCTACCATTCAATTACATTGAGGCAGTCTGATTTCTACCATCTACCATCTGGCTACATTGAAGCAGTCTTGCCTCTCCTATCTGCCATCTGGCTACGCTGAGGCAATCTTGCTTTTGTCATTTGCCGTCTTTCTACACCGAGACATTTCTGTTTCCCTCATTTATCATCTTAGTACATTTTGGAAATCGATTTTACAATCTACCCCTTAGCTACACAGAACCTGTATTGTTTCCCCACCACCAGTCTTGCTTCTACCTTCTGACACCAAGCTACGCCGAGATTTTCTAGCAACGGCTGAAGATATATTTTATGTACCTAACAAAACTGATGACGTATTGTGTCTATCTAACATCACTAGTGATACGTTGTACCTACCATCTACTGCCTACTTCCACCAACGACCTGTTCTATTCGCATAGTACTACTGACAATGTTTTGTACAATAGGAACATTGTCTTCATTCCTTCACACTTCTCCATTTCCCCTCAAATTCAATACAAAGGGATATTTATTGATTTTTTGCAGATTCTAGTGGTCTTTGTTATGATTGCTACATAGATACATATGCAAATTTAAATGTTATCTATCTATCTATCTATCTATCTATCTATCTATATATATATATGTATATATATATATACATACATACATACATACATATATATTTGTGTGTGTCTCTCTCTCTTTGTGTATGTGTGTGCGCGCGTGTGTAAGTGTGTGTGTGCATGTGTGTGTATATATATACTTATACTAATATATATATATATATACTCAAATATACATTTATATATATGTATATGTATATATATGTATATATATATATATATGTGCATATATGTATATATACATGTACACATATAAATTGATATACACATATATGCATACATATATGTATCCTCTCTCTCTCTCTCTATATATATATATATATATGATAGAGAGAGAGAGATAGTTCTATTTTTATATATATATTTATAACTATCTGTCTATCTATCTATATGTATATATGCATGCATATTTAAATACATGTCTTCGTGTGAGTGGATATATGCGTGTGCACTTGTGTGATTAGGTAGAGAGAGTGAAATAGAGAGAAGAGAAATTACGGACAGAGAAGGTGGCAGTTGAGAGAGGATGAGACAGAGAGAAAGGATGGGAATGAGAGAGAGGAGAGAGGAGACAGAAAACATTGGAGCCTCCAAATAATTTAGTCCAACTTATTAGATTTGCGGACAGAGCCTTGCCGTTGTGTATTATTTATTTAACTTCCGGTGACAGCTGTAGAAATTAACGTATGTATATGTCCGTATCTCAGTCAATTGCAATGATCTGTGTTTGGACACACAAATAATTTTTATTGTATAATCTTTTATAGAAATAGCTGTCTTCAGATTTTGAAGCTGTTATCCAGTCACACCAAAATAAGAGTTTGATTCAACATGGCAGAGTAGTAAATGAGATGAAATCATGAAGATTAATGTCTTTATTTCATATAATTATTTTTCTATTCATGAATATGTTTATTTTTCATAAAATATATATATATGTCTTTACTGAATCTCCATCCTGTATAATTTAATATATTTCTTTATCGTTTGTTTTATTTTCTCTATATTAGAAATATTACAGAAGATGATTTAAACTAAGAACATTAGCTCCTCCGTTTCTCTCCTCACCACATTTTTTTCGTTATATTTCTTTAAATATTTGTTGCTTTATTAATCAAATTTATTCTAAATTATATACAATTATAGTCTATAACACGTACAATTGTATACTAGATTATTCAATTGTAGTCTATATAATATAGTATATTTTACACACACACACACACACACACACACACACACACACACACACACACACACACACACACACACACACACACATATATATATATATATATATTATATATGAGCTTTATTTATATACTATTCTGTATCAAATCATATGAATATGTATCGGAGTACCTGCCAATATATTTCTTAATGTAATATATTTATAAAATAATAAAAAAGCTTCTCTCTCTCTCTGTTTCTCTCTCCCTTTCTATCTATTTGTCTATCTATCTATCTATCTATCTATCTATCTATCTATCTATCTATCTATCTATCTATCTATCTATCTATCTATCTACTATCTATACATACATACATACATACATACATACATACATACATATATACATATATATATATATTATATATACTATATATATATATATATATATATATATATATATATATATATATATATATATATGCATATATGCAATGCTAGAGAGAAGGTATATGAGTGTGTGAGAGAGAGAGAGCGAGGAAGGGAGAGCGGGATGGATATTATACGTTTCATGTGACTGAGTGCAAACCTATTTGTTAACCATTTCTAATGTTTGTGTTGTAGCATGAATTGTTCACGGTTTTTAACACCACAACCTTGCCTTTGGATTCCATATTCGGAAGTTCCATCGATATAGGAGCTTTCCGAGCATTTCCCTGTTGTAGGAATAAACTCTTGCACTCCTCCCAATAGACTTAGACGCTCTGCATGAATTCACCGCTCTGAGCTAACCATAAAATATGATTTGAGCAGCTGCTTTCATATTTTCTTTAATATTATTTATTCTCATCGCCAGAATATTTTGTTTCGGTTATGAAAACATTAAAAATCTAAGAGACATTGTGAACTATGGAAAAGTTCCTACGGTTGTGGATGTTGCATTTCTATTATACATACCTCTTTCCAAGAAGCAAGCTTTTACATTGAAAATCGCCTCACATGTGATATGCAACAGACATTATGGTTTCTGTGTGCTTTACAGAAAGCGAGCTCTCATGTTGAAAGACGCCGCACAGGAGGCATACAATAATTATTGTTTTCTACCCTCTGCCAACAGCAATGTCATTTATCCAACATCAACACCTTGGTAAGAACGTTTTTCAACGATATGATAACATATAATATTGATATATGGGAAAATGCTGTAGTTATTGGAAAGTTGAAGTTATAGTAAGGGTGAGAGATTTAGAACACGTTATTCCATTTCAGATAATATATCTAGCAACCCACGCAGGTATATTAATGGACGACTGTACGTTAACATAATCCATTTCGGATACTTTATGATTTTGAAGCATAAGGTTTAAGGTCGGAATCGTGACACGAAGAACATTTCTTCCATATGGCTGTTCAACAATTATTTAAGTTTGGATATTGGATTTAAACCTAAGTTAGACTTAACAAAATTTTTGTTATAGTCACATGCATAAATTATAATTTACATTGACACGTATATCATATTAAAGTAAATCATACATAAACAACTGGCTGCTCCATTTATAAACACATACGTTCATCTAGATACATATATACTGATACGTATGCGATGTAGAATGTCTGCAAAAACCAGGCTAATATATTGATATTTCTATCTATAAGACATGCCATAGAATCTCTTGTTTTCATCGATCACAACCAGTCAAGTGACTACCGAACTGATTTTACTTGCTAAAATATTGCAGACAACATATTTATTTTCTAAAAGATTTATCTCATATGATGAAAAATTTTAAATCTCGACTTAACCTTTAGTCTCTCCAATAGAATGATTTTACAACAGAAAATTTCTTTAATTTCAGCAGTAAACATTTGACAAAACTCTGTAAATAGAAAGAATATGAAATGATTAATTTAGTTAACCTACACTGTAATTTCATATTGTTTGTAGCCAAATAAGCTGAAAGCGAGGTCTTAAGATTAAAAGCGAAAAATGGAATGAGCTTAGGCTAAAAGGATGTTGACAGTAAATCATTGAACACTACGATTATTCCTACATTATCGTTATTACTGCTTTTGTTTCAATATTAATTCTCGACTTTTAATATTTCCCTGCAGATTCCATCTCTTAAATCTACTACTACTACTACTACCACTACTACTACTACTTATTAGGTAGTGAGGACAATGATGATAATGATGAACATTTTTTTAATGATGTTATAGTATTATGGGATAGCGAAGATCCATTCCTATCTGCATTGCTAGAGTTTTCCGAAAGCTTCGCTTAATTGACGCCATTGAAATTACCTCCCTTGTTTGATGTTTGAAATGTGAAAAGTTCTGAGTTTGCATCATTTTTGTTTTTCGACTAATTCTACGGAAAATCTCAGTTAATCGAAGATTCCCAACTTACTATGGTACCGTTCTTTTCGTTTAGTGAATACGTGGAATGCTACAGTGAGGTATCTACTCTCAGTCGTATTACAGGATATTACATATGTAACGGGAAAGAAGGCAAAGAAGAAACCAATCTCCATAGATGACGACGTCGTAAAGTGAATAACTTAATAAAGTTTGCAAAGAGAGATGCTTCAAATGAAATTAAAGTAAAAATGAGATATAGAATATTTTTCA
>NC_042997.1:125116973-125138667 GCF_006345805.1 Octopus sinensis | reverse complement strand
TACCCGACTTTAATAAATTTCTGGGGTCGATTTCTTCGACCGGGACCCTTCAAGGCCGTGCCCCAGCATGGCGGCAGTCAAATGACTAAAACAAGTAGGAGCTACAAAAGATACAACATACAATTGCTTACATTTTCTCTCCATCCATTTGTAAGTTTTGAGTTTTGAATTTCAATATATATCTAATTACTTTGCTATGATTTCCTTGCTCGCCATTCTCTTCATATGAGTTTGCTTTCGCAAGGATCGAAATAAATGTGTCTGACAGAGCGGAGTCTGAAACGTTTGCAGAGCAATTTTTGTGATATCTGTATTTACCCTGATGAAAGTAACCCTCCCCTGCCGGTTATTAAGTCAGATTTTTTCTGGCCAGAGCACTATGGAAATGGTGACCATGCTGATAGTTGACTTTAGAAGCGGTAGTTTGATTCGACTCTCAGAGATCTTAAAGAATTATTCCTTCCGTAAACTACCAAATACTCAGTGAAAATATCTTTGTCTGAGCCCCCAGCACCTCATATTCGTGTACGTTTATATATATATATATATAATATATATATATATATATATTATATATATATATATATATAATTCACATTGGGTTGTCCGGAATGTTCTTGCCGATTCATAGTAGCTTACATTTCGACTTATAACATGGTTGAGTCCATAAAATAGGATTTGACTACACCTACATTTAGAGCACAGTTTAAGCTATCTTTTCGTGGAAGAAGGTTTATGCTCCTATAATCTGTCTTAATTTTGTAACCCTTTAAAATGGAAGATAACAAAGTTCATTTTCAGCACTTGATGCTGGGATGTGTTACCCCACCCTCCACATTCACCAGATATTGCTCCTTCGGATTTCCACTTATTCAGGTCTCTGCAGAATAGTCTTAATGGTAAAAATTTCAATTCCTTGGATGACATAAAAAGATACCTTTATGAATTCTTTGCAATGAAACCACCTCAATTCTGGAAAGAGGGTATTTTCAAGTTAAAGGAAAGATGGAGACGCATTGTGCAATAAAATGGTTCATATTTGGTTGATTAAAAATGTAATGGCAAGTATTTATTGACCTTTTTCTTTCCTTTAAAAATCGGCACGAACTTTCAGGACAACCCAATATATATATATATATTGGCCTAACCATAGGCTGCGTCACTTCATATTGCTTTAAAGAAACCATTTCTTAATCTCCATTCACGATCCGGTTTTAAAATAGTGTTTCGATGTTGCGTGTATACATAGAGACATTTCTAAGGCAAGCGTTTGTTAGATTTTCGATGAAAAACTCGAAGAAACCATTTCACTCAATTTAGAACTTTTCCTAGCTTCTTTAAATGATTATGATTCGTTATGATGCTAACATGAAGTTCAACCGAATGCTCTCTATCATTGTCACAACAGGATTCCTTGCAAGTGCTGCCTCCAGTATTTCGTCATTTAATTTGGAAAGAAGTCTTGAAAAGGGATCATTAAATGAATTGAAATTCTTATATCCTTTGCAAGTTCTTTCATTCACTGCAACTTTACTGTGAGCTTTTTTGAGCACTTTTAGTTCCCCTGCTTGTATTATATCCTCGATAAAACTCGTAAATTCATAATGTTACAAGTATACTCCTTGCCTTGTTGTTCCTTGGCATTTTCTCTATATTGGAACTTCATGTTATCCTAAGAAACGTCTCCATTCAATGATTATGCATCAGTGAAGGTGACTATAATTATAGTTGTTACAAGAAACAATTTTCCACATATTCAAACACACATGTACTCAGACAGAACTTTCCATAGAACTTCGTATACACACAAGTACTTACATGTATAAATACATACATATGTATATATATAATATATATATATATATAATATATATATATATACATATATGTATACATATATATTTATATATATGCATAAAATATGTATAGATTCTGGCAACGAGCTGAATTCTGTTGCTACACATATAACCAACCAGCAGCAGCCATCCCCAGCAACGGATTGACCACAGTCTCCACCAGTCTGCACAGAGATGTCTCAATTGAGCTTAAGACTCTGTCCACAGATGCGGGGATGAATTGCAAGATGCTGACCGCTTGGTGTGTCCCTTCTCTCTAACCATAGCTTTGTAGTCTCTGTTGCAGCTCTCTATGTCACGCCATACAGCCTTTACAGTGTTCAGAGCACTGAGCAACAGTCATAATAACATTTTAACACCCGGCGCGAGACATTATGGTATGGTTAACTCTTTTCCAATATTCAGATGGCTTCCAATCTTCCATGCCAGCTTTTCTAATCTACATCTATAATCTCCATACTCTCCTACACCGTTGACTTTTCAGCAATATACACCAAACTGAATGAGTATATGTATACATACATATATATAGATATATATATATATATATATATTATATATATATATATATATATATATATATATATATATATATATATATATATATATATATTATATTATATATACTATATGAGAGAGAGAGAGAGAGAGAGAGAGAGAGAGAGAGAGCGAGAGATAGATAGATAGATAGATAGATAGATAGATAGATAGATAGATAGATAGATAGATAGATAGATAGATAGATAGATAGATAGATAGATAGATAGATAGATAGATAGATAGATAGATATAGATATTGATGTAAATGAACAAATTTATGAATAATTATATGTGTGTAAAAGGAGCCTGAACATACTGTATACGTCGTGGAAACCAAGTAACCAGCTTTATAAGACCTAAGCTTCCAGAAAACAATCTCAGATCAACCTTCATGGAGCAAACATTCGCAAATGTACCTCTACGAAACTATCGGATTTTAAGCTTATATTTAGTTAAATTAAAGTTAGTCTCGAGTTAACATGTCTATTATACCGCAGTCATTCCCGCTTCTCCTGTTGTCGCAGAGACTACAAGACTGCTCTTCAACGGGATGTCACTCCACCGAAGTGTTGGCCCCCACAGCTGTCGCTGATACACATTTACAAATGATAGAACTGAAGCCATTTGAAAGTCACAATGCACTAAACAATCCGAGAAACGAACTCACGAATTACCGTTCTAGCTTTTATCATGCACATAACACCACGCCACGCGCCTTCACTTATGTACATGTAACACTATAATATCAAATATGTTCTTTTTACTCGAGGAATATTTGCCTCCAGTCTCTACGTTGCAGATTACGTACATAGAGGCTTCTCTCTCATAACCGTGTGCGTCTATTTGGTTGCGGTAGCCACATTAAAGACGATTAAACCGGTCTCGAGCCAGAGAACGAAATTTGCTTTTGTTCTGCAATTATCATTAACGATGTGCAGCCCAGCTTGTCACTGGGTCTGTGTTTGTCTAGCAGAATACTATAGTCGATTCTGTATGAAACAAAAAGCATTGTAGTTACTATAATAGAAGTACGAGAAGTTCTATTCAATATCGCAAGATCAAAGAGGTGATGAGCATAAAACCATTATTTCTACATCCAAAATGCTGTAATATTGTAATATAACAATGAAGTAGATAACTGATATGGACAGTACAGGATAGATTTCGATTTAATTGTTGAAACTGATTTCAATAATCGCGTATGGAGACTAATTTCTGCAAGTCTAAATAATAAAACAACAAGAGAAAAATTAACATAAGCAATATAAAAGAATAATAACTATATAGGTAGCGATGTATAGGCCATGTAGCGTGGCACAGTTCAATAGCATCGCAGTCACATCAAAGGAATAACATACATTCGTGTGATCAGCTGAATAAACTCATAATATTTTACCTGGTTTGGGTTAGAGCTGTATCAGTCATGAATGTCTCGTTAAAATGGTCTTCGTGGAATGGCAGCAGCGTCGACAAAGAAATGCAGAGCTGCGAAAGTATAAGAATAGGAGAGAGAGAGAGAGAGAGAGAGAGAGAGAGAGACAAAGAGAGAGCTAAAGAAAACACATATATACTTACCAACAAAGACGTCAATATACGCACATCTCCATACATCACACATGCACAAACATATCTATCTATCTATCTATCTATCTCTCTCTCTCTCTATATATATATATATATATTTATGTGTGCGTGTGCGTGTGCGTGTGTGTGTGTGTTTGAGTGTGAGTATATATATCTCTGTATATGTATGTATAATCGTAATACGAAGACGAACAATGAATATGGTAATCTTTACTACTAGTTACAATTGTTTCGGCAGCAATCTCTTTTTAACGCCATTGGACAAAATGATTTCACATGACAAGTTACGTAACACATTCAGTTGAAGACATCATTTCATCAGGCTTGCAAAAGAAAACGTGTGACAGTCTCGATTTCCATGTTGCTTATGTATGGAAACAAAGATGCAATACGTAAATATAAGAATGAAAGTGTAGTATTAACAGACAAATCCATGACGATAATAATATGTAAGACAGAAGATAAGAACAGGAAGGAGATAGAGGGCGAGAAGGGGAAGAGTAAAAAGGAAGAGAAGAAGAAGAAGAAGAAGAAGAAGAAGAAGAAGAAGAAGAAGAAGAAGAAGAAGAAGAAGAAGAAGAAGAAGAAGAAGAAGAAGAAGAAGAAGAAGAAGAAGAAGAAGAAGAAGAAGAAGAAGAAGAGGATGAAGAAAAAGAAGAAGACGATGACGAAGGAGAAGAAATAAACAAACACACATGTACAAATATACGTACGCTTCCACTTTCTTATTTATTTATAAGAATTATTCCTAAAATGAAGGAGCTAGTTTCTAAAACAGAGAGAAATATTCCATCGCCAGAATTGTGGTCACTGCAATGATAAGAATTACATATTGAACTTTAGAAAAACCGCGTATTTTTACTGTTCCACTTACAGAATGAATTTACAAAGCACTTGTTAGTCAGTTTCATTCTTTGACAGGAAATCCATGCTTTTTTAGATTTTCACTTAAGCTTTTACTCATATAATCATGCGCTCCAAAGGTTTTTTTTCGGAAAACTTGAATGTGTAGTAGCGTTGGAGGAGATGAAGTTATGGAAACGGTTTTCTATGATAATTCTCCTTCTGGATTGTTATGTATGTGTATATGCATGCATTTAACTATGTCTGCTCATATGTATCCCACTGTGTATGTAAGGATTTCTATATAGTAAATACATTAACAATACATACATGCATGCATGCATACATACGTATATGTGTGTATGTGTATTAAGGTATGCGTGTGTGTAATATATATATATATATATATATTCATTATTATATATGTGTATTATCTACATTTATATATGCAAATTCACAGATAGTTGCACATACACGTTCTTGCATGTATAACTGTTTGTTTAATATGTGTGTATGTATGTAGATAAGAAACATACATTAATAAAGGCATATATGTATGTATGTATGTATCTACATAAACATATATATATATATATATTTGTACCTATATGCAAGTTTATATACGCAAATAGACAAATATATGTTCATGTATATTGATGCATATATGAACGTTAGTTTCACTTTTATATATACATATATATATATATATATATATATATATATATATATATATATATATATATATATATATATGAAACAATAGCTTGCGTCTTATTACTTGTTTCAGTAGATGAAAGTTTTTCAGATATTACTCTAATGGATTAACTTCCAATCTTCCAGTGCTGAAATGGATTATAACATACAATATATTTGTTTCAAATAAAACTAAATATTCGTACATCTTTCTCCGAATGTATTTATTTTGTACCTTTCAAATTTGTGGAACGCTTAGTTATCCGATTAAGTATTGGATATATTTACAATACCCACAAAAAAACATTGATATATTTTTCTATCTTTCACTTGCTTCATTAATTTGTGTGGGGTCATGCTGGTTCACCACCTCGAAGTGTTCTGTTTGAACGAAGTGACCCCACTAGTATGACTTTTGTCGTTGGACTTTTCCTGAAAAGCTAATTTACGGGGATGTTTGTTAACATAAGTGCTGTTAGTTGAGAAGCATAAAAAAACAAACGCACACACACACACACACAAACACACGCTCACACACATATATACACCCATCAATCCCTCGCCATATCGCGGTTCACTTATCGCGGTTTATTTTTTAAGCTTACGTCGATTCCTCTATGGCGTTGTTTTGCATTTATAATAAAAGAAATATATACAAATTCTAAAAATATAAATAAATATACAGTACAGTACTGTTTCTGCTTCACGGATTTTCACCTATCCTGTGGGGTTTTGGAACGTAACACCCACGATACTCGGGAGTATACTGTACGATTCTATTTACTGCCGAAATCGGCCGGTCGATTTGTCACTTTCACTTGCTGTTAGAGGTTGTCTCCTTTGCCAGTAAATAGAATCGTGCCCTGTTTAGGGTTAAAAAGGTCTTACTTGTGTTTCTACCAGTATTGGCGCTGAGTATCACCCTTAATCACCTTTAGTGACTATTGAATTGTGCCTTTATGGTTTTAAATTGCGTCTAGCCTCTTCAATAATTTTATAAATTCCCATTTACATTTTACGGTTGTCAAGCGATGTTGGGGGGACATACACAGATACACACATACATATATATATATATCTATATATATATATATATATATATATATATATATATATATATATATATATATAATATATATACGACGGCTTCTTTCAGTTTCCGTCCACCGAAATCATTCACAAGGATTTGGTCGGCTCGAGGCAATAGTAGAAGACACTTGCCCAAGGTGTCACGCAATGGGACTGAACCCGGAAGCATGCGGTTGGTAAGCAAGCTACTTAGCACACGGTCACTCCTGCGCCTATATATCCGTACATACAACATACATACATACATACATACATACATACATACATACATACATACATACATACATACGTACTTACATACATACATACACACATATTGTTAACGAGTTAAGAAATAATTAAGATTCATTTGAATTAGGTACTTAAGCTGAGGCACTAAATCAGTCCGGTATGGTCCGCACAGCTCAAAGTTAGGTGGATAAAAAGCAAATAATTAACAAGAAATATGTCCAGATGTCAGTGCATTACGGCCGTTTCAAGCCGCTCCATTTAATCGGTCAATGAAAACATCACATATTTGATATAAACCTCTCTCCTCGGTTGCACATGACCATATAGATTTCCAACACACAGGATACAACATTATAATTTTTTAGCAATTTTTTCATCAGTACTGATGACCAAAATAATTACATTCCTTCTCTTTGCTATTTTTCTGACAGTATGATTTTAGGGAAAAAATACTAATTTAGAGTGGCAGAAGGAAATAATGGGGGTCAAGAAAGAGGAATGATGATATAGCTACATTCATCTTTATCCTTATCACATTCATAAGCTTCAATGCAGCATGTAGTCTGCAACCCCTTAAATTTAAATCCAATGGGAATTGACAGTTAAGTTCTTGTTGGTGGTGATAAATGAATTAATGTCAATTACTCTCCCCTACTCCTATTTCATTGGGACCATAAAACCAGCCATATCTTCATAAAAGAATAGTCTCAGAAGTTGCTAATACGATAATGATATATAGAAAGGAGGTATTAACCAGAAAGAGGAAAGACAGCGGTGACTTAACATATTATGATTATCAAATAATAGGGGCCAAAATGTAAAACAAAAGAGGTCACAATGGGATCTAAGTGTGGGCATTAAAAAGTATGGGAAAAGTTATGGATTCAAAGATAGTATATTAAAATATCAAAATTTAGAAAACGATTTAAAAACCAAGTAAGGATAGATAAGTGAACATAAGCCATAAAAGTGGGAGTTCTTTTATATATAGGAGAAACCTCATAATGCTTTTCCTAGAATAATGCTAAGGTATTCATGCTAAGACTATTCAATAATGAACGTATAATTGAATTCAGATGTCATCCAAGTAGGGGTACCCATTTTATATTGAATAAAAACCAATGATTAAATGCTAGAAAAATAAGATAAATATTTCTATATCAGGTAAACTTATTTAAAACCTCGGAAAAAATATTTATTTAAATATATTGGTGTATCTTGTATTTTGGAAATCTATACGGTCGTATGCGTCCGAGGAGAGCAGTTTATTTCAAATTGATATGTTTTCATTGATCAATAAATTTAGCCTTTTGAAACGGCCGTAGTGCACTGGTACCAGGACATTATTGTTACTTATTTGCTTTATATATATATATATATATATACAGATATGTATGGGTGTGTTCGGGCTAAATTTGGATACACAATTTCGAATGCGTCTGCGAGAATCGAACACACGTCTTTGGAAGATATGACAGGCGTTTTACCAAATCATTTGAAAGTCTCTATCTATTTTAGAAATTTTATTCTTCCAAGAAATACCGTACATTGTTGACGTCATAAGAATTTATGCTTTGTTCCAAGAGAATTGCCTGTCATGCCTACAGGGGATTTGGCTTCGAGTTCCAAGTGCAGCCTGTTCTATCCAAGAGCTTATGATGTTCGCGATCCACCATTCCAAAAATTATTGAATCCACGTTTTAATTAAATAATAAATAACACACACACACACACATACGCACATACACATTAACATACAAAAATAATCTATCTATCTATCTATCTAGGCAGTCCTGAGAGCGGCTGGTTTCGGTCCCGTCTTCCGCGGCTGGATAGCTGCCTTGTACAGAGGCATCCGTTCGGTAATTCGCGTAAATGGACATCTATCGAGACCCTTCGACATTGCACGTTCGGTCCGTCAGGGATGCCCCCTCTCGGCGCTTCTATACGTATTGACTCTTGAGCCACTACTGCGGAAGCTGGCGACTCTGAGGGGCATCCCGCGAGAATTAGGATGCGGGACGAGCGTGTCTGCATACGCGGACGACGTCACCGTCATAGTGTCAAGCCACGAGCACATCGAGCGGGTCGGCGAGACACTGAAAGACTACGAAGCGGTGACAGGAGCAAAAATCACCGGGAAAAGTCAGTGGGCTTGCGGCTCGGCACCTGGAGAAGCAAGCCCATGCCGTCCACCAGTACCTCCGTCGTGGGACGCTGGACAGACGGCCCGGTTGAGTTGCTCGGGGTCTGGTTCGGTCCGGACCTCCAAATGGAGAAGAACTGGAACGAGATAACGAGTAGGGTGGTCACTCTCGCCAGCAATGGGCCGAGAGGAAACTGTCCCTAAAAGGTCGGGCGGAGGTGGTGAACGCGTACATCGCGTCCATCATCTACTACCGCCTGACCGTCGTACCTTGTCCCGACCCTACCATCACCAAACTAGAACGCATCCTCTTCCGCTTCTTGTGGAAAGGATGCGTCCCGATGGTCAGGCGATCCATTTGCTGTCAACACCCGTTAAAAGGAGGGCTGGGCATGCTGTGGTTGATGATGCGCAGACACGCGCTGAGACTGCGACATCTCCGGCTCTATGTAGACGACGGTGAACAGGTGTGGTCGCCGTTTGTGAGGCACGCATTCCCGCAACTCGTCTCCATGACCGAACTACAGTCGTGGATCAAAAAGAGGCCGAAGAAGGGCGAATGGCACCGCGAGTGTCGCGTTGCTCTCAAGCAACTCTGCCGTCCCGGGTCGACCTTGAGTGACTTCAACACAACCAAAGCATTCTATAGGGGATTAGTGGAGGGGAGGTACGACGACGAGCTCGGGGCAAACCTGGGCGTCGACGAGGAATACCTGACCCGCCTGTTCAGGACGACTTTCGGCCCGGGACCTATGGACACTTTCCAGAGATCCCTGGCCTGGCGGTGTTACCGAGAAGCGCTACCCGTTCGGGATAAGCTCTATAGGCATGGCTCGAGAAACACGGGGCCGACCTGCCCGAGATGCGGGCAGAGCGACGAAACCGCTCTGCACGCAATCGTGCAGTGTCCAGCAATTTCCGACCTGTGGGCTTATGTCGAACGACTGCTGTCACGTGTGGGACGTGTCGGTTTATCAGCCGAGTCTATCGTTAATATCGTCACGCCTCCTTCCTTCAAACGGGAAGGAAGAGCTATTTTTATCATACTTGTGGCTATGGCGAAAGAATGTATCTGGTGGACGCGTCCGAAAGGATTAGAGACAAACACTTTCCTCTGGTCAATCTCTCATCAACTTCTTCAAGTATCACTTGAAGAAAAATGTGAGAGTAGAGAGGCAAGTTTTGTCTAGTGAATGTTTTAAAAAAAGATGGGTGAATGTAGCAAGGATGCACGTATGAACTGACGAAGCCACCTTGACTATGATTCTATGAACCGTAAAAATTAATACAGAGAGTTGCTTATTTGCAAAAAAAAAAAAGAAATATAACATGTGACTTCATTGACCGAGGTTACCGTGGTCTTTTCCGTAGGCTTTTCTTTCCACGGGTAAACCTCACCTGTCCTCCCCTTTACACTTCATATTGACATTTCTGTGATAACGATCCCTATTGATCAATTTTTTTCCTCTCCCCCTTTTTTTTAACCCCCTTTTTTTTTGTCCTCTTTCTCTCCTTTTACGATCCCTTTTGATCGACCCCCCCTTTTTTATTTATTTTATTTTTTTATTTTATTATTATTATATTATTATTATTATTTTTTTTTTTTTTAAACCTTCAAAAGAAAAGCTCTACCTTGTAATTTGTTCTATCTGTGTGCAGCCCTGTGTGGCTAATAAAGAAACATATCTATCTATCTATCTATCTATCTATCTATCTATCTATCTATCTATCTATCTATCTATCTATCTATCTATCTATCTATCTATCTATCTAGTGAATGTTTTAAAAAAAGATGGGTGAATGTAGCAAGGATGGCACGTATGAATGACGAAGCCACCTTGACTATGATTCTATGAACCGTAAAAATTAATACAGAGAGTTGCTTATTTGCAAAAAAAAAAAAAAAGAAATATAACATGTGACTTCATTGACCGAGGTCACCGTGGTCTTTTCCGTAGGCTTTTCTTTCCACGGGTAAACCTCACCTGTCCTCCCCTTTACACTTCATATTGACATTTCTGTGATAACGATTCCTATTGATCAATTTTTTTCCTCTCCCCACTTTTTTTAACCCCCCTCTTTTTTTTGTCCTCTTTCTCTCCTTTTACGATCCCTTTTGATCGAAACTCCCCCTCCTTTTTTTTTTTTTTAAACTTTCAAAAGAAAAGCTCTACCTTGTAATTTGTTCTATCTGTGTGCAGCCCTGTGTGGCTAATAAAGAAACATATCTATCTATCTATCTATCTATCTATCTATCTATCTATCTATCTATCTATCTATCTATCTATCTAGCCTGTTTTCGTCAATGATTTTCGACGCCGGTATATTCGCAAAGACATACTGTGATAAACCGCCCACACTTGATCTCGAGGGACATCAAGGTTATGCCAGAAATAGCGAAACAGGGCTACAGCAACACTGACCTAGTGATGTATTTATGGAGATCAAAGGATAATGTTTAACGTTCACTTTGACACAATCTGAACTGAAATAGCAGAGAGCCGGAACTAGCATCGTAGCGTGTTTTATCCAACGCTCTAACACCTCTGAAAATGGAGTGTACTATGAATATATACAAATATGCATACATACATACATACATACATACATACATACATACATACATACATATATATATATATATATGTGTGTGTGTGTGTTGTGTGTGTGTGTGTATAATTATTCATAAATTTGTTCATTTACCTCAATATCTATATCTATATATAGGTATATATGTATGTATACATAAACTCATTCATATATATATGCACACATATCCACACACACGCGCACACACACATACACACATATACATACACACACGCATATATATCTTTGAAAACTTTGCTAGCTTGTTTTAATTTCAAAGGCTATTACACAATAGATCAGAAGTTGGCTGGCGGAGCTTCGAGACAGTAAACACAATACCACAATGGTTCTTACGTTATATGTTATTGTCTATATTCATTCACTCCACTTGTCTCAAGCGGAACAAATCAATAACTGCTCCTAGTGTAATTTGATTAAACTTCAACATTATCAATGTCAATGACACGTAGAAAAACTACAATAAAAAATAATGAAAAGAAAAGAAAAGAAAAGAAAAGAAAAACATACACAGTTAAGTAATATCAGACCGGTCTTTCAAAGTGGACATTTTATTTTGAATTCAGTTTGAAGAAGGTAATTATTTTGATGCCAGCGAAAGTGTATCGCAGACAGAGGAAGAAGCTATTTAGTAAGCTATATAATTAGCAAAGAATTACCCATGATTTGAAAGTATCAAGTAGAGACATTAGATGAATCTATCAAAGCATACAGTTACTATTGAATATATTTTCAAAAACGTTTTCGGATCACTTCAAAAACCATCGCCTAAACCTATAGAATTTCTGAAGAATTAATTCTATATTGCTACCATAGTAAGCAGGTTAATTCATTGTTTGCTATTAGTTCGTGGCTGGCCAGATATGAGTGTTTTGTTTTTATATTTTATTCTTCTCTTGCCGGTGGGATACATATTTAAATTAATAGCTAGAATATTAATAAATTGCAATGCATATTTAAATTTAGCTCTCAGCTATGAATGGAAATTAAACAGTTGAAAAATAGGAATTCATACTTCTATAGAAATATATCGCAAAGTTCTGAAGATACCGCTATTGTTCTAGTTGCTGCTGATGCCGCTGTTGTTGCTATGCAATTGCTATTATCCTTGGCGTCGCCGTCGCCATCAGTTATGTTTTTCTTGTTGTCAGTAATGATCAGGCAGACGAGTGATTAAAGGCGTACCAGTCTTTTATCGTACAAGCTTTGAAAAGGAGTATACCGGGCAACATTTTTCAGGCTTTGCAGGGGTTTCTAGAACTACATTATTCAAATGTTGTAAGAGTATCCAAGACAACGCTATTCAGGTGTTTAACGAATACATAGGACAATATCACTGGGATGTGTAGCAATATCTTGGACAACAACGCCAAGCTTTGTGCTAGTGTCTTAGACTCTTGGATAATATTGCTGAATCGTTTCAGGAGTATCCAGGTCTATATTATTCAGTAATTTGAGAAGTATTTACTTCTATATTACTCAGTCGTTTTAGAAGTGTCTCGAGTAACATGATTCACTCTTTGCCAGAGTATGCAGAATTATATCAGGCATTGAAGGAGTAGTAAGGATTTTATTAATCAGGCATAGAAGGACTGTCAAAGAATACAATATATAATACAACATTTTCGTTATCTAATGTCGCATTCCAGATTTATAAACAACTTATAAATTTAACCTTTAAATGTATTTTTAATATGTTGGCCATTGATAGAATTTTATCCTATATTAGATGTAAATTCAATAGTGTTCACTTCCGGACTCTCTCACTCTGAGAGTTTTCAGTCCGATCGCACGTGTCTCGAGGTGTGCTGGAGAATTTCTATTTTGGATATATTTGGGGTACTTAAGTGTGCTCATGACTTAGTGTTTGCTCCTTCCATGGGTATAAGTAAGTAATTTCAGTTATTTCTTACCGTATTTATCGCTGACGAGGAGAAAATTCCTATGAATTAACTCTGAAATTGGGACCGATACGATAACGAAATTTTTAAAGAAATTTCTGTCAGCTTACTTCGAGACGCGTTCTTATAGTGATAAATTATATGGTTATTGACAATTTGACTATTTTCGACATATTTGGTATTAGAATTTTTTGTTTCGCCCTTGTTTATAAGTTGTTTATAAATTTAACCTTTAAAGGTATTTTTTAATATTGCTGGCCATTGATAGAAATTTTTTCGGAAAATTTTATCCTATAATATATAATATATATATATATATATATATATATATATATATATATATATGGCTGTATGGTAAGTAGTTTGCTTACCAACCACATGGTTTCGGGTTCAGTCCAACTGCGTGGCACCTTGGGCAAGTGTCTTCTACTATAGCCTCGGGCCAACCAAAGCCTTGTGAGTGGATTTGGTAGACGGAAACTGAAAGAAGCCCGTCATATATATGTATATATATATATATATCTATGTGTGTGTATATGTTTGTATATCTGTGTTTGTCCCCCCAACATCGCTTGACAACCGATGCTGGTGTGTTTACGTGCCCGTAACTAAGCGGTTCGGCAAAAGAAACCGATAGAATAAGAACTAGACTTACAAAGAATAAGTCATGGGGTCGATTTGCTCGACTAAAAGGCCGTGCTCCAGCATGGCCACAGTCAAATGACTGAAACAAGTAAAAGAGTAAAGAGAGAGTATACGACAAGCTGCCATGCAATTTTCTTCTATTAAAGTCCACTCAAAGGGATCTCGTCGGCTCGGGGCTATAGTACAAGACACTTGTCTAAGATGCCACGCAGAAGTACCAAACTCGGAACCATGTAGTTGGGAAGAAAAACTCTCATCACACGGCCGCGCCTTAATTCATGGAAATCGAACACAAATGATCAATGTTGAATTGACCCTGGAGAGATTTAGAAGTCATTTTTTTGTTCCGGTACTTCTATGAATCTGCAAGTTTGCTGCCAAATTTTCTTAAATAATCTAGCTAGAAATTCAGCAGTTTTAAGTGAGGGGAAAGCTCATAATATCCGTTCAACTATTTGGTTGGTATTATATTTTATCGACCCTGAATAGATAAAAAGCAATTCTGACCGCTGCATTATTTGAGCTCAGAACCTAACGACACGTAAATATTCTTAAACAATGGTTTCTGATTTAGGCATAATTTCCTAGGAAGCATTACCTTACTCCTCCAACTGTTACTTTATGATATCGAACCCGAAGGGATGAAAAGCAAGGTTAACATTGGTAGGGTTTGAACTGGGAACCTAACGCATCAAAAGCACAAGGTCATCCATTTCAAAAAGGGAGTGTAAGTCAATTACATTGACCCCAGTGATTGACTGGTACTTATTTTATTGCCTCGAAAGGATGAAAGGCAATGTCAATCTCGGTGGAATTTGGAGTCAAAATATAACGGCGGACGAAATGCCGATTAGCATTTTGCTTCGCATGCTACCGATTCTGCCAGCTCCCCCTCTTAAAGCATTCGTACTAAAGTATAGAAAATTATGGCATTCAGCCTAACTTCTCCTACATATTGTGTACTATGAAGTTTTGACATGAGCCAGGTTAAGAGCCTTTGTATAATGGCCAGAATTGTTACAAATGGCAGCGAAGATTCCTTCAAATCATAAAATGACTTCTGGTATAAGGAAAGGAACATTACATAATGTAGTGCTGTATACACTTAAAAGACGGTTATAGTCGTTGCTAGATGCCTTTGATGCATAAGTCTGATCAATCAGGGTAGAGGTGGAAGTAAATGAGAACGACAATGCCAACGAGGACGAGTTATTTCGAAGGCACTAAAAACAGCAGCAACGACGATGATGACGACCATGATGACATCGGCGGAACTAAAATATATAAAAACATAAAATTGTACCAACAACAATAACGATAATGATGTCTACGACTACCACAACAGCAACGTGAAGGCGCAATGGCCCAGTGATTAGGGCAGCGGCCTCGCGGTCGTAAGAACGCGGTTTCGATTCCCAGACCGAGCGTTGTGAGTGTTTAGTAAGCAAAAACATCTATGTTCAACGAGTCTCCGGCGGAGAGTGGGGGTGAACCACACTGTACTCTTTCACTACAACTTTCTCTCACTCTTTCTTCTTACTTCTGCCACAAAGCAGAGGAATGATGGTGTAACCCACTATGGTGTGGTAAACTTTCAGACCCTAGTCTAGATTGCGAACCCTCTGTACCCAACCCGTTAAAAGCCAACGTTTCTGGAATGAGGATAACAACGTAGCTTTCGCGCCCGTGCAACCGCCTGTCTATCGCGTGTGGTGGGTAGATCTTCAAGTTGCCACACTCATTTCTTAGTAGCTTAATGTAGGCTCGAATTAGAGATTATTCTTTGTGGCTAATGGCGTGAGTCCTGGTTGGAAGAAGAAGAAGAAAAGAAGAAGAAGAAGAAGAAGAAGAAGAAGAAGAAGAAAAAGAAGAAGACAGCAACAACTACTACTAATACTAGAAAGACAGACAGACAGACAGACATACAGACAGACAGACAGACAGACAGACAGACAGACAGATAGATAGATAGATAGATAGATAGATAGATAGATAGATAGATAGATAGATAGATCGGTGATAAATTCACGCATATAAAAAAGGCAGAAATAGAAGTAGGAAGGAGAAGAAGAAGAAGAAGAAGAAGAAGAAGAAGAAGACAGCAGCAACGGCAACGACTGTCGGTACGATTACAAAGACGATGATAACGACGGCAAAGACCACTAAGGCGACAACGGTGATGATGACAAACCTCTTTCTATAAACATGGCGTGATATCGTAACTGTGTAAAGTGTTTCGTTCCTGAAGTATACTGTGTATAAAATCAACAGTATCAGAGAGATATTCAAAATCTCAAAACACTTACGATATATTAACTGGATCCAAGGCCATCGTACGATGTTGCTAGAAATATCAACCAAATACGTAAATATGAAGAACAGGCGTGAGTACGGCTCTGTTGTTGCAAGAACTGCTAGATATAGCAGCTAAATTACTTATGATCTAGTTCTAACATTATACATGATCGCAGGTGCAAATGGCAGGCGTAAGAACAAAAACAAAAGGTAGATTTCAGAAAGATCATTGATCAGATTGATTTTTTGGTGGCCAGGTGTTCCTGATACAGAGGCGAAGAACGAAATATTCAACCATAAAGATGATTCGATATTTGATTATTGATCACTGTCAGACAGATCGTGGCAGTAGATAATGTATCACCAATTTCGTATCAACTCACTAATCTTTGGCACTCAATAATATTCTTTGGAAACTGTTTTCTTTGAAGAATAACATATACAGATATAAACTATACAAGATGTATACACGTGTTTCCGTATATACATATATATATATATATATATATATATATATTATATATATATATGTATATATGTATAATTGTATATATATATATATATGTATATATATATATGTGTATATATATATATATGTATGTATATGTACATATATATATATGTATATATATATATATATGCACACACACACGCATACACATACACGCGCGTGCACACACACATGCACACACACACATATATTATTGCCTTGTCTTTCTTTCTCAGTTTATGGACGTACGCACGTAAACACACATACTCAAACACACTCACATATATTCACACAGACACACACACGCTCACACATCCCTATATATAGATATACATATAGTTGTACACCAGTAAAAGAAGGAGAGTCGTTGCTCTGAACTTTTTATAATGTCTTTGACACAGGTGGATGGAAAAGATGAGGAAGCTATGATTCACCGTCTAATCTCATATCGGATATCTGCTTAAAATTCTTACCTAAGTATGGACGCCATTGTAGTCAATCAATGCCAAGTGGCTGTCTTGAATAGGGCAAGAGTTTATGTCACGAAGCAATACAAGCCCCCACAACAGTCTAATATAAGTTTTACTTTCGCTAGTTCCATTCCTTTTACACTTCCTCAAATTGTTTGCAGAGTGAGATCGAAAGCAAAGTCACGTGAGAGCAATCTTCTGAACATCCTTCCATTTCTTGCTCCTTTACAAGTATTTATGTGTGTGTGTGTGCGCGCGTGTACTGGTCTCTTTTACTCTTTTACTTGTTTCAGTCATTTGACTGTGGCCATGCTGGAGCACCGCCTTCAGTCGAGCAAATCAACCCCAGGACTTATTCTTTTTAAGCCTAGTAAAGTTGACCACAGCAAAGTTTGAATTCAGAACGTAAAAAACCAGGACAAATGCCTCGAGATGTGTTTCCAACACTAATCCTTCTGCCTCTATTCACAAGCGCTACGTGCGTGTATATAGCCTTTTGCCTATTACATGTTTCAGTCATTAGACTGTGGCCATGCTGGGGCACGGCTTAGAAGAACTTTCAGTCAAATGAATCGGCCTCAAGGCTTATTTATTTTAGTGTTGTACTTGTTCTATCGGTGTCTTTCGAAGAACCGCTAAGTTACGGGGATACCAACGCACAACACCGTTTGTCAAGCGGTGATGGGGAACAAACACGAAGACAAAGGCACACATACACACAAACATGCACATAGACAGACAGACAGACACATACACCCCCCCAAACGCATGAACATAGTCAAACACACACACACACACACATAGACAGACACACAAACACACAAACACACCCACACATCCAAACACACACTCGCGCGACGGGCTTCTTTTAGTTTCTGTCGACCAAATCCACTCATGAATTTTGTAGGTGAGTGCGAATTATACATGAATGATACTTTGTATTGGGTTTTCCGGAAAGTTAATGCCGATTTTTAAAGGAAAGAAAAAGGTCAATAGATACTTGCCATTACATTTTTAATCAACAAAATAGGAACCATTTTGTTGCACAATGTGTCTCCATGATTCCTTTAACTAGAAAATACCCTCTTCCCAGAATTGACGTGGTTTCATGGCAAATAATTTATTAAGGTATCTTTTTAGGTCATCCAAGGAATTGAAATTTTTACCATTAAGACTATTTTGCAGAGACCTGAATAAGTGGAAATCCGAAGGAGAAATATCTGGTGAATATGGAGGGTGGGGTAACACATCTCAGCCGAGCTGCAGTAATGTTTGTCTGGTTCCCAAAGCATCAAGTGCCGAAAATGAACTTTCTTATCTTGCATTTTAAAGGATTACAGAATTAACACAAGTTATAGGAACATAGACCTTCTTCCACGAAAAGATAGCTTAAACTGTGCTTTAAATGGAGGTGTAGTCAAATTCTATTTTATGGACTCAACCATGTTCTAAAATAAGTCGAAAGGTAAGCTACTATAAACCGGCACGAACTTTCCTGACAACCCAATAATTTTAAACACTGTAATATTACATTTACATTGATGATATCTTCCTCTCATTGCGTGCCTAATTCTAATTTATGTTTACTGAGATGCCTAGATATCACAAGCATCTCTTGAAAAATTCATTGAGCTAATTCCTTCATCGTATTTGAATAACTAAAATTTTCTTCACTACATTGAATATATATAATCATTGGCTTAACTATTTGTTTTCCATGCAGACGACGTTGCGATGTTGAAGGTTCTAGATATATCTGTTGCTATCAACAACAATTATTTATCTCCCTCTGAAAGATAAAATCAAACTAATGCTTAATCTATTCCTGGTTAATTGATACCCTTTGGGTATATTTCACAAAATATGCATACATGAAGAGACACATGCTGCAGGGAAATTACTACGATTATCACCTCTCTCTCTCTCTCTCTTTCTCTCTCTCATTCCTTTATTTTATTTGGTTTTCATTCCCTTCTCCTTCCACAGGTCTTCTCACCATGATATGAAGCTTCTTCTTCTTCTTCTTCTTCTTCTTCTTCTTCTTCTTCTTCTTCTTCTTCTTCTTCTTCTTCTTCTTCTTCTTCTTCTTCTTCTTCTTCTTCTTCTTCTTCTTCTTCTTCTTCTTCTTCTTCTTCTTCTTCCTACTTCTAGTTCTGCCTTTTTATATGCGTGATTTTATCACAGATCTATCTATCTATACTATCTATATCTATCTATCTATCTATCTATAATATCTATCTATCTATCTATCTATCTATCTATCATATCTATCTATCTATCGATCTATCTATCATCATCTATCTCTCTATCTATCTATCTATATGTCTCTATCTATCTATCTATCTATCTATCTATCTATCTATCTATCTATCTATCTATATCTATCTATCTATCTATCTATCTATCTATTTATCATCTATCTATCTACTATCTATCTATCTATCTATCTATCTATCTTTCTATCTTTCTCAATTTTTTGAAGTAGACCCTACACAGTTCTTCAGTTGAATCAAACGAAGTGATGTTTCACCATTTAACGTGCTTTTGCGTTATTTCATACATCTTAAGCAAGTTTCTGCATTCCGCCTGCAGTTACGTAATGATCTGTCGCTTATCTCTTTCACTAGCTTAGTTACATTTTCTGTTCGAAAGCATTTATCACTCCCTGGAAATGGTACTATTGTTTGTATTCGAAAATTTCAAAATCCTGATTATCATTTATATCTATATAACAATACTTTAAAAGCACTTTGTAAGTATCAAACCCGGCTAACTAAATTCTGCAGTGAATGCCAACATAATCCACGTCTGTTGTAAAACCACTTTCTTCCACCTGTCAAGTTCGAAAATCCGAAGATCGAATACTGAATATATTCAGTATAAAGTCACAGATTATGATACAAAACGCATGAAAGGATGGAAAATTGTTAATAATTTATTAGTTACGTACGTTTCAAATAGAATACTAAGCCTCAAAACGCTGCAATGCAACATATAACGCAGCTTAATTGATCGCATACTTAACAGATGAAAATGTTGCAGAGGTAGAGGAATTTACTACCATATTATTCGAATTAAAGCTGTATCAGCATTGAATGATATAGCTTACCAAATCTAGAATACTGACTGTATAGTTTTGCTAAGAATACGATAGTGTTGGAATACGCTATCTCTGAAAAAAGCTTCACAGATCGTGCCCAGTTGCATGTGAAAATGCTCGTACTTTTTAAGTGGAAAAATTGTTTTGGTCGGAACAGCCATAAAAATATGCTGCACGGAATATTAATTGAGAGGAAACAAGTTTGTGGACGAACAAGTCTCCATATTCTATATCATTATAATTATTACTAATGTACATTCCAGATAATGTTATCACCCAGAGAAGCGAACACGGGATTACTCATCAGAAGAATTTACAAAGTGAGTGACAGCTAATAATAGCCATAGACATGAAATACTAACCGATGCGGTTAGCTACAACATGGAACATAACTCAGTATAAAGTATTGATGAACCGGCAACGGCAACGGCGTGCCGAGTGTAAATACTTAGGTTGGAGATGAGGCATGTAGAACTGGGAGCCTTCCGAATATTGGAGAAGAGTTAATAGTATCATAAAGAATCGCTCCGGGTATCAAAATGGCGTTATCGTGACTGCTGCGCAATGTTCTGTGAATACTATAAAGGCTGTAAGATGTGACATACAAAGACTACAAACAGGATCGTGATAGCTTTAGGATGTCTCTCTTTTGAAAGTGATGTTTTGGTGCCCTACATCTTGGAATGGGCCTTAGGCCCAATTCAGACGGCTATGTGTAATTGATAGAGACTACGGTCAATACCATATGTATGGCCGCATGACTTTATTTCCTTGTCATACTTCCGGAAAGAGCAAGAATAGGTCACCGGAGATTTTCTACACCTTCACCACCCCCGATTTCTAGGCCCCAAATTCTACTGATTGTAATATCATGGATTACTATTCGTGGGTGCAGTTGAGAAAGATACCAACCGCTCTGCTTGAAACACCAAAGCAGAGCTGGTGGCCAAAATCAAAGACGTTTAGAAGATCTCAGGACCACAGAAGGAAATGCATGTACCAGATTCTGGCAAAACGCCCCCCCCCCGTTTAATGGATGATGCTGAGTTGTCAAACATTTAAACCAAATTTTCTCACAGTAACTTGTCCGACTATTCCATAGCCCGTCCCCCTTTGAGAAACACTGATTTAACCTAAATTTGAGACACCAGCAAAAGAAGAAATAAAGATAGACTTTTTTTCTATTCCAAAGAAAAACGATTTC
>NC_042997.1:125084473-125111973 GCF_006345805.1 Octopus sinensis | reverse complement strand
GTTGTGGTGAAAGAGTACAGCGGGGTTAATCCCCACCGGCAGAGAGTCGTGGAGCTTAGGTGTTTTTGCTTACTAAACGCTCACAATGCCCGGTCTGGGAATCGAAACCGCGTTCTTACGACCGCGAGTCCGCTGCCCTAACCACTGGGCCATTGCGCCTCCACACCAGCTATGGTTTCAAGTCACACCAAGGTAGTAGTTACTTCTCTTAAGGCGATGAGCTGGCAGAAACGTTAGCACGCCGGGCTAAATGCTTAGCAGTATTTCGTCTGCCACTATGTTCTGAGTTCAAATTCTGCCGAGGTCGTCTTTGCCTTTCATCCTTTCGGGGTCGATTAAATAAGTACCAGTTACATTCTGGGGTCGATATAATCGACTTAATCCGTTTGTCTGTCCTTGTTTGTCCTCTCTGCGTTTAGCCCCTTGTGGGTAGTAAAGAAATAGGTATTTACTTTTCTAAGTATCTCGATAGTGAAGGAAACCTAACATTAGTGCCAGGATACCAATTTCCTACCTCTCAGTTGTTTTCCCCACATTACTTTCATCGACATCATAACCATCGTCATTCTTAGTTTGAGGAATTGATTTTTTCTGTGATTCATACTTTTTTTTTTTTTTACAAATTTAATGTGAAATCGATCCTTGTAGTTTTGAAATAATTGAATTATATTTTTCATTTGAGATTGTAATTTTGCTTGTTCTGTCGCAGGACACATTTTACGGTCGATTGACAACAAATATATCAGAAACCTATGAATTGCGTCGAACTGTATGTCGGAGGATATTATAATAGATCGTAGGTAGGTTTATATTTTGTGAACCGAGAATAATACATTCGAAATATCTGGGCGTTTCTCAGACAGAAGTCCTATTCAGAAATATTCTTTATAGCATTTTAATTGTCCTGCATTCAAATTATAAAATAAAAATGACCAATATCTCCCCACAAACCTACATACATACACGTACAAATGATAAAACACAAATAATGGAATAGAAATAGTAACAGCTTTTGATATAATGTTACACGTCTATAAACATCTGTACAGACACCACATACACATGTATATATATGAGGAGATAGGTATTACAGGTACATTGGAAGATATATATAGTACTTTGACGACAAACGAAAAATTTAGAAGTATAGAAATAACATTTTATATTGATCACAACCTTTGGATAAAATAAAAAAAATGTAAATGTAAATAAAAATGTATTCTGAGATATTTATTCTTGTTGACTCTGTGTCTGATCAAAGAAACAGCCAAGTCTTAACTGTCAATAAATTTAACTATTGTAATAAGGCAACAACAAAATAAGCAAATACAACCACAGAAGCAAATACAACAACAATAGTTACAACAAAGAAGGGAAGATAATTCCTTTGGCGAAAATGTTTTCAATGGCAGAACAAAATAATTCTGTCACGTGACTGAAGAAGACAAGGAAATACATTTAATTCTTCTAATGATTTCAAGAGATTTATATTTATTCAAACAACAGCATTAACAAGCACAAGAACAAGAATAAGAGCAAACAAGTGGTTTAATAAACCACGTTCTTTTTTATGTGAAGAAATTTTTCTGGAATCTTATTGAAAGTGGCAGCTGAATGTGTCAAATTATTGACAGTTTCCTCATGTGTATAGCTGTACGTTATTGTTTTCTAACGAAATGCTTTCAACTCTCTGTGAACGAACAATAGTCGCTAAACAAGATATTTACAATTGTTCTGCCAGACGAATCACGATAGCAACAAACAAGCACATACATACACACATACGTTCGCGCACACAAAAAATACTGAAATTCATTGAAGTAGGAAAAGATAAAAAGAGAAGAAAAGGAAAAGTATGGAAAAAAGAAAAAAGAGAAGAGAAGGAAGAAAAAGACAAAAGAGGAGAAAAAGAAGATAAATAATGAAAAAGAAGAAAAAAGATACAGGAAGAAAATAAGCAAAAATAAGAGGAAATAAGAAACAAAAATCAAAAAGAAGACAACCTACATTGACACAGATTTGTGATTCGACACAACCCAAATATATAACTGGTTTAGAGATATAGCATTCTGGACCCTGTCCTTCCTATTTCCCTGTGGCCTACATATTTTTTCCTATTATAGCTACAAGGCCCGAAATTTGGTGGGAGGATGCTAGTCGAATACATCGATCGCATTGCTAATCTGGTACTTATTTAATCGAAAGGATGAAAGGTAGAGACGATCTCAGCGAAATTTGAGCTCAAACCGTAAAACCAGAAGAAATGCCGCTAAGCATTTTGTCCGGTGTTTTTCACCGTGTTAATAATAATAATAATAATAATAATAATAATAATAATAATAATAATAATAATAATAATAATAATAAATGCCCTGATGCAGTACCAGACAGTGGCTTTCATGGCTTCTGATCTTAACTAATTGGAAGTGTTATCATGTACATTGTTTTGTCTTGGTATAAATGATGGGCTACAGCAAATATTCTGCTCAATACCACATATTTGCTTGTCAGTTGTTTGACCTTAACCAGTTGAGCATGTCCCTTAGTGGCTGACGATATGTGCATCTCTGACCACGAGCAGAAGTAGTGGGGGAGCATCATAGCCATGTGTTGAGAGGGATTCTTTGGGGTTTGAATAATTCACCTCTGGAAACATGGTGGTTCTTTCAACATCCTTAAACAACCCTTATTCAGGGACCTTTTGAGCGGGATGGGCTACTCAACCTGAAGAGAAAATTCTAACTGGGCCCCACCTGCAAGGTCATGTGCTGTTTCTTGATATGAGATCACCATGTCGCGTACATATGGTTGTGATGCATGTGCCTGGTGTACCTTTATCAGACGAGTAGTCATGATGGGTATATTGGGCTTCGTATATTTTACCCCAGTGTCACTTTGATGGCATGCACTGCTCTCTCACTCAATAATAATAATAATAATAATAAAGATGAAGCCCAAGTCAGTTCCCTCGTTGATATAGCGTATACTTTCAGTGCTGATATCAGAATGGAGTTCGGATTTAGAAAGCGTGGTGTGTTAGTCTTGAAGAGAGGCAAAATCAAATGTATGGACAGGCTAGCGATACCGTCGGGAGAGGTTATGAAACAGATAGACGAGACGTGATATAAGTACTTGGGGATTTTGGAAATATATAAATTGATGGAGAAAGAAATGACAGAAAAATTTAAGGTGGAGTACTTGCGCAGATTGAGACTGATCCTTAAGTTGAAATTTAACAACGGAATAAGATCGAAGATATCAACACCTGGGTGGTTTCATTCCTTAGATATGGAGCAGGGGTAATCGCATGGACAGTAGACGAAATAAACAGTTTAGACAGAAAGATAAGGAAGTTGCTCACTAGATATGGGTCACTCCACCCACAAAGTGACATAGACAGATTGTATGTACCAAGAAAAGAGGGGAAGAGGACTTATTGGATGTGAACACAGCATTAGAGCAGAAGAAAACAATATAGCATGGTATATGGAAAACGCCACAGAACCGCTATTATTAGAAGGTCAGGCTTGTGTAGGATGAAAGATTGCAAAAATAAAGCACTATACAAGATATTGAAAACGAAGAAACTGAAAATATGCGGGTAAAGAAAAGAATGCATGGTCAATTTCATAGATATTTTGAAGATAAGACAGACAGAGAAAAATGGTTGTGATAATTAATAGTGATTTAAAACCGGAAATGAGGGCTCTAATCTGTGTTGCCCAAGAGCAAGCACTAAGAACAAACTACATAAAATGCAGAATAGACAACACATCAGAAAGTGATAAGTGCAGAATCTGTGGACAAAATGAAGAAACCGTAGGGCATATTACCATCCAATGTACGCCACTAGCCCTGAAGGAATATAAGAAACGCCACGACAATATAGCAAGGCTTGTCCATTGGACATTTTGCAACAGGTATGGACTTGACAGAGCAAAAAATTGGTACGACCACAAAGCTGAAGGCATCGTCGAATATAGAAATGTAAAGATCCTATAAGATTTTATGATTCAATGCCACCATGAGATAGAGAATAGGAAGCCAGATATAGTCTTAATTGAGAAAGGAAACAAACTATGCTGGATCATAGATATAGCATGCCCAGCTGACAACAAGGTATGCGATAAGGAAGAAAGAAAAGTCGAGAGATATGACAGGTTAGCTTGGGAAGTTAAGCAGTTGTGGTCGATGAAAAAGGTACCAGTAGTACCAATAATTATCGGAGCCCTGGGAACAATGAGCAAAACTCTCGAGAAGTGGGTGGAACAAATAGGGGCTGCAATAAAGGTGGAGCACTTGCAGAAAACAGCACTGCTTCAAATCGTTCGAATACTCCGGAAGGTGCTCCCAAAATAAAAGGTATTACCTTAGTTCACTGGTAATAAACAGCTGACACTATAATACATCTCAAGCTTTGGAAGATGCGCAAAGGCAACAACAACAACAACGACAACAACAACAACAACAACAACAACAACAACAACAACAACAACAACAATAATAATAATAATAATGATAATAAAATGGTTTAAAATTTAAGGACAACGACCAGCAATTTGGTAGGAGAAGGTAAGTCGCTTACATCGACACCAGTGCTTAACTTTTACCTCTTTTACAATAAAAGGGATGTCGACCACGGTAGGATTTAGACTCAAAACGAAAGAAAGACAAAATGCCGCTAAAGCATTTTGCTCGGCGCGCTAACGATTGCTTGCACTGCCGCCGCCTTAGTAATCCTCTCCATTATAGAGTCAAGGGCTGAACTTTGTGGGGAGGGGGCTAATCGATTCCATTGACCTCAGTGCTCGCTTTGTATTTATTTTATCGACTTTGAAAGGATAAAAAGTAAAGTCGACTTCAGCGGTATTTGAACTCAAGACATAGCGATGGGTGAAATACTGCTAAGCTTTTAGTCCAGCGCGCTAACGATTCTACCAGCTCACCGCCTTATTCGCCGCCTTCATAATTATTTCAAGCTTTTTGCCACAAGGTCAGCTTGGGGGGGGGCATGATGATGAGTCGATTACATCGTGCCTACTGTTCATCTTGTACTTATTTAATTGACCTCGAAAGAATGAATCGCAAAGTCGACTTTGGCGAAATTTGAACTCAGAACGTAATGACAGACGAAATGCCGCTAAGCATTTTGTCTGGTATGCTTACAATTCGCCAGCTCACCGCCCTATTCGTTGCCTTAACTTGTTCTCTCTAGGCACAAGACTTTCAAAATTTCGGGGGAAGGGGGAAGTCGATTATATCGACCCCAGTGAGTAATTGGTACATATTTCATTGACCTCGAAAGGATAAAAGGCAAAGTCAGCTTCGGCGGAATTTGAACTCAAAACGTAGCAGCAGACGAAATACCGCTAAGCATTACGCCCGGCGCCCTAACAATTCTGCCTTATACGCCTCCTAAATAATAATAACAGTCCTGTCTTGTATAGGCGCGAGGCTTGAAATTTTGGGAGAGGAGGCAAAATTTTGGGAAAGGGGGCTTAAAGATTAACTAGAACTTATTTCATCGACCTCGAAAGGATGAAAGGCAAAGTCAACCACGGCGGAATTCGAACTCAGAACGCAAAGATAGAATTAATGCCGCTAAACATGCTGCCCAGCGTGCTAATATATCTGCCAGTTCACCGCCTCTGTAATAATGCTTTCAAATTTTGATACAAGGCCAGCAATTTTGGAGAAGTGAGTAAGTCCATCCATCCATCAATGTATGTATGTATGTATGTATGTATGTATCTATGCATATAAGCGAAGGTGTAGCTGTGTGTAAGAAGGTTTCTTCCCAACCACACATATCCAGGTTCAGTCCCAACGCGTGGCACCTTGGGCAAGTGACTTCTACTACAGCACTGAGTCAACCAAAGCCTTATGAATGGATTAGGTAGACGGAATCTGCAAAAAACACCTGGTGTATATATATATATATAGATATATATATATATATATACATATACTACATATACATACATACATACATACATATATATATATATATATATATATATATATATATGTATAATCAAAATAAGCAACAAGGATATCCAGAGGTAATGCAATACGATCGTTTCATGCGACTCCATTTAATTGAACAATGCAAGTATTACAATATTCAACCAATTTTTTACTGAACTTATATATATATACATATGTGTCTGTGTATGTATGTATATATGTATATATATATATAAATCAAAATAAGTAAGAAGTATATCCAGATGTAATGCAGTGTGATCATTTCATGCAACTCCATTTAATTGAACAATGCAATCATATATATCTTCTTGAAAACTTAGTAACTTTTTATGCTGGAGTGAGACAGCAAGTTCTTTGTCTCTCCTTAACCTCATAGAGATTTTAGGTATAATTTTACTAATGTGTCCATCTGTTCTAAGTTCATTAAATTCTGTGTCTTTGTACTGCAGAAGATTTCTCTGCATTCCAAATTGATGTATGATTGCATTGTTCAATTAAATGGAGTTGCATGAAACGATCGTACTACATTACCTCTGGATATCCTTGTTGCTTATTTTGATTTTACTCACCTTAATTTGAAATTGTATGGATAATACCGTACTAAACTCTGGTGCCTCAACTTAGCAGCATATTCACACACACACACACACACACACACACATATATATATATATATATATATATATATATATATATATATATATATTATATATATATATATATATATATATAGCTATAGATATATAAATATATATATATGTACATATATATATATATACACACACACATACGTGTGTGTTTTTTTGTTCCCCATTAGCGCTTGAAAACCGATGCTCGTTTGTTTACATTCCCGCAAAAAACATTGTGCTGGATTTGTTCGACGAAAAATCCTTTACAGCGGTGCCCCAGCATGACCACACCCAAATGACTGAAACAAGCAAAAGATAGAATATAAAGATACTACACTTCTCCCACGCAAACACATATATGTATATGTGTATGTATACACACACACACACACACTCATTCAGACACATACACACAACATACAGTGTTTCTGTCCTGTGCTGCACTTGCGGCCCGGCCTACTTTCAAATGTTTCAGTGTATATCAGTGTTTTGAATTTACTAGTGCCAGTCTCTATGGTAAATAATTGCTAGTCCCACACTATGTTACTGGGAAACGGACACGGTGATTTGTCTCTCACAACTCTTCTTACGGCGTAAAATAGCTGATTGAGAGAGAAAGGCTGTTTCTGAGAGTGAAAAAGCGATCGTAGTACTTATGTAATATATAGTATGTCCAGAAGATTAAAAGACAGAGCAGGTTTCATTGGGATTCGAAATTGGGATGCAGACAGCTGGTATAAATATCGAAAAGCAATTTATCTGAGGCTGTAACTATTCTGTCAGATTTATATTTTCGCCTTATAAATGCGTACACATGCGCGTGTACCAAGGTGTTATTACATAATACCGATTGCAATTGGTGGAAGGAAATATATACGATGCATAATGGAGAAAACAACGAGCGGCAAGATGAAGGATAAAGAAAAGGGAAAGGAATGCCAGTATCAAAATAGCTGAGGGAAAAAACACCTCATTCATCCAAAAGGTGTTTGTAATAGACGGATGCTTCTACTGTACAAATAAAAAGGATGTAAGCACGTTACAAGGTTTCTAAAAACAAAAGCATGAAATAAATGAGACAGAGAAGGGAAGAAGGCAATAAAATTTGTGGAAAGACAAGCGTGTATTGATGCCAGGAATTAAAGATGCTCTGGATTAAATTGATAGACTCTCTCTATACATAGCATTATGTTTTGGATGTTCGTTTCTTTTATACATCTAAAGTAATAAAATATACGACAAAATTAAGAGAGAACGTTGCACCAATGATCACTATATGAAGTGTTACATTTATATTACGCATTCACACTGTATCCAACGCACACAACCACCATCAAAGTAACATAATGCAACTAAAGAAACCTATGTAAAAGTATCTCTTGTATGACTACAAAAATATCTAATAAAGATCAATGAAGGAAAAGCTACAAAACACGAACAAAACCGAAATTTGTTATCAGTTTTCAAGGAAGCCTCCAAATACAAATCAAAAACTGAAGTAACAGACAATTTTGCGAAGAAAGAACCAGGGAAATTTAAAAGAAAAATCTAAAACAGCTAAATATGGGTTCCAAGAATGCGATGCGAAAGTGTTGTCAAGTAAAACATCGGCAAGACAAAATATAAATAAATAAAATATTTAAAAAATTGGAATTGACAATTGGTTGAGAAGCGTGGGTCTCAAATCTGAAATGGAGGCCTCCCTGGTTCTTGATTACGACGCATGATCAACGTCTTCCCCCCAGAAACCTTGACAGGCATGTAATAAAGCGCAATGCATTCTCTTATTGCAGAATGTATGGAGGTTCGGAAAAGATAACTAATCATTCTGTCTTTGGCTGTCAGTTTTAGAAATGGGGGAATACATCTACAAGCATGACAGAGTTCGGTCAGCCATACAATAAAAATGAAGGCAACATTATGTAATGCGAACAGAAAATAGGTGTTGTAAACATACAGCAGAAAAAGGTACCAGTGAGTTGCAAGACGATCATTCATTCTGATATTTCAAACCAAGAAAACAGGGAGTTCACGGCTATTAGGCCACATATATTTTGTCAAGTAAAGCTAACAAATGAAGTGCATCCTATTTAAGTGTCGTCCCAGGAAATATGTAAGACCCTGCTTACAATGAATATATAAATTGAATATATAAATTTTATTGATAGAAATTATATATCGTTAATGTTCGCACGACTTGCGCACATAAGAGAAGTAAGTTATATCATAACAAATAAAATTCCTTTCAAATTAAAGAATAATAAACTCTATGAACAATGTTGCTAACATTTGTGTCCAGATTGAAAGCAGGATGCGTAATTGAATTAAATGTATAAAATATTCAAATAAATAAAGTGTGAAAATGTAACATATTTTTCATATGTTTATCATCGAAATTAAGGAACGAAATTCAGTTGTAAAATTCTACATGTTATAGAGAAACAACATATAAATTACCACCTGTGGAGTACGTTTCTATCCTGCATTCATATTTTGCAGCAACACCGTCTTTCTATATCACCTGTTATATACATATATTTGAGGAGAAAAGTAATCCTGACCCAAAATGGCTTTCACTATCAGCACAATAGATAGTTGAAAAAGATACACATAAATATGTATGCATAATGTGTATGTATATATATATATGTGTGTGCGTATGTGTGTGTGCGTGTGTGTGTGTATGTATGTGTGTATATATGTATATATATATGTATGTGTATATATACATATATACATGTATATATATATATGTACATATATGTATATATATTTATATGTATATATATATATATATATGTATATACATGTATATGTATGTATGTATGTATATATATATACATATATACATGTATATATATATTTGTCTGTGCATATATATATATATGTATACATATGTATATATTTATTAATACTTATATATGTATACATGTATATATATGTATGTATATATATATATATATATATATCTATATATATATATACACACACACATACATGTATACGTATATACATAATGCATATATATGCCTATGTGTGTATATGTATACACCAATCCTACTGAAAGAATACATTTTGGAAATATAAACAACTTCAGTAAATAAGCACGAAATGTTCCAATACAAAGAATAACACCATGAAAACTATAAGCATTGAGAACATAAATCATAAAGATAAAGCTAGTTCAAAGAAAATAAACAATATAAATAAGAAGCAATAAAATTAAACCTCAGCTTACCTACAGAATATCGACAAACATAAGCTGAGCCAGTACTGAAATATCGAAAATATGAGCAGTTGTGAATATGAGAGAGAAGTAAGAGTAGAAAAACTAGTTGAAACCTTTGAAGATGACAATAACATCAAATGTGAAATAATTTAAGAATTTAAAATATAAAATATCTTCTTATCTTAAAAATAGAAACTGTTATAATAATGGAATATTAAATAATCTGTGCCGCTGGCACAGGCGTCACAGAAAGAAGTGAGTAAGTCTTGAAAACTTCTCATTAAGGAGTGTGGTAAGTAGCTTGCTTACGAACCACATGGTTCCGGGTTCAGTTCCTTGGGCAAGTGTCTTATACTTTAGCCTCGGGCTGACCAAAGCCTTGTGAGTGGATTTGGTAGACGGAAACGGAAAGAAGCCCGTCGTGTATATATATTCAAACATATATATATATATATATATATATATATAGATATATATATATATATAGATATATATATATATATATATATATATATATATATAGAGTAAACACATGAATGTGAAACAAGGTGGAAGAAAGAGTACTCAAATACCAGTGGTAGAGTAATATGCTTTATTTAAAGCAGCAGAAAATTCAACAAAACCTGTTACTCTGAGTTTCACGTTCCCGTTCGTGAAACTCAGAGTAACAGGTTTTGTTGAATTTTCTGCTGCTTTAAATAAAGTATATATATATATATATATATATATATATATATATATATGTATGTAGGTGTGTGTATATGTTTGTGTGACTGTGTCCCCCCCCCCAACATCGCTTGACAACCGATGGTCGGTTGTTTACGTCCCCGTAATTTAGCGGTTCGGCAAAAAAGAACGATAGAATAAGTACTAGGCTTACAAAGAATAAGTCCTGGAGTCGATTTGCTCGACTAAAGGCGGTACTCCAGCATGGCCACAGTCTAATGACTGAAACAAGTAAAAGAGAGAAAAAAGTAGAGTAAGCATTATAGAAACTAAATAATAGAATGAGGAAACAAATATAGGAAGAGAGGAAACGTAAGATCCCTCAACCATTAATGAGATGGACGATGAAAAGACACGAATATGAAGAAGGAAGTTATAGAAACAATACACAAATAATGGAACATAATAAAAAAAGTATCTTACATCAAAGAACGACTAATACAAGAGTGCCTCACTAAATCCTAAAGAATTCGTTGTTATGAACACTGACAACGGTTCTTTGATCAAAACAAATAGTTTTTCTACGATTCAGAATGCCTTTTACCACAAAACTACTTGAAGGAAAAACAGAAACAAAATGCAGCTGCCTAGAGTAAGAGAAGTCTAAATTTTATTGGAAGTTTAGGGTAATAGAGTGAAGTATCGCTAGATGAGAAATGTTCAAAACGAAAAACTGCATAAAACAAACAATCGGAAGAAATAACAACAACCCACTCTGCAGAAATGTCGTAGAAACTGCATAACAGAACAAACAAAACGCCGACAGAAATTAGGCAGTTACATATATCCTACATGTAAACAGATACCCACTAGATACTTGCAAAAGCAGTCGTGGATATAGTGAAAAGAAGACAAAACAAAGCAGAAAGAATACCTGAGGCATTTTTTACCAGGATGAAAAAAAAAACAAAAACAAAAAGAAAAACAGATTACATGAATTGCAGATCAATAACGTGTCTATCTAAAATATACAAACGTCATAACACCAACTGCAACATAAAAGACTAGATATTCCACGGGAGTTAAAAATAAGTAAATAGAAGCCAGAGTAGCAGATATAGGGTGGCTGAAAGCGTCATATTTATATAACAATGGTTTACTGATCAACAAAGCTGTAACAGAAAACTGTAACAGAAAAAAGACAGGCTTTAGTACGACATGAATGAGTGGTTATTGAGTTCTGGAGAGGGAATCTCATTTACGAATTTTTGGAATTGTTAAAAATGAGTAAGTTAATAGAAATAACTAGCCGCCGCGTTGAAAAATCGACGAGAATAAACAGAAATTGTAGATTGATATAAGACAGAGAGAGAAAAAACAGGTATGTGGTCGGGAAGTCACATATTTGGGCAGATTGCTTCCCAATAAACTTTGGGCAGGTGTCTTCTAGTATAGCTCAGGACCGACAAATGCCTTCTGAGTAAATTTGATAAACAGAAAGAGTTGAAGTTTGTCGTGTATACATACATACATACATACATACATACATTACTTATACACACACACATACACACACACACATACACCCACACACACACACACGCACACACGCACACACATATATATGTATGTGTATGTGTGTGTCTGTGTGTCTGTGTGAAATTTGACTGGTGACCGCCGTTGTTGCTGCTGTTGTTGTTAAGCAAGAAGACGGGTAAGGGTGATTAGGTGATGGTCTTGGGCTTAGGGTCAGGAGACCCCAGACTTTGGAAAAAAAAAATTTGGTCGTCTTGTTGTAGTCGAGGGCTCTTACTTGACGCCCGACACCACGGAGAAGTGGCCCTCGAAGTCGCTGGAAGTGGAGATCTCTAGGTCCAAATTCTTGAACGGCTGTTGCTGCTATCACCATCTGTGGTTGTTTTCAGCCTCAGAGGCACAGAGAAATAGGGTTTGGTAAGAAACTGAAGTCGGGGAGAAATCTCCCTCGAAGGGAGAGAATAACTGAGAGAAAGAGGGAGAGAGTTTATTATTTCTTTTTTATATACTTATTTTATAATGCGAATAAATAAAATGCATTCCGATTTTTCTCTTTTGGTTGTCCTAGTAGCTGCAAGTAGATGCAGCTAAATTTATTTCGCCCTAAAGTTGGGGCTTGTCAATGTACGGCAACTTGAGATAAAACTACATATGTAGAGAACGATCGATATTTTCTATTTCTTTTACTTTTAACAATGGGAAAGATTTTGATTGATAGAAAATCTCTTACGTGTTTAAGATTTCATTGTATGAGTATTTAATGGGTCTAACTTTATTTCACCCGTTTATGAAAGAAAACACACACACACACACACACACGCACACACACACACATACACACACGCACACACACACATACACACACACATACACACACACACACACACACACACACATATATGTGATCCCAACTTCATTAACATTTCCTCCCCTTCCTCTCTTCTTTCCTTTTCTCAACATCCAATCCTCATTTTTTCATTCCCTTACAAGAAGAATGAACCCAACCGGAATCTATCTACCCAGTATTCACTCTATATTGAGTGAGAAAACGGTATGGAAGATTTTTTGGAGTCTAATAACACCCTGTACGCCTATTTGATTATGAAGATTTACAAACATACTTTCCCAGTGATACTCGGTTTACCTACCATTATAAATAATACCAAACGTTCTTTCTCAAACCTTTCATAATGTGATACAAGTCTTTGGTATAGCAATTGCATGCGGCTGAAGAGGGCTTTTAAACTATCTATTATGTCGATTATGCATTGATGTAAGAATAAGTTGTTTTATAAAGCTCGAAACATGTGTACCGCGACATCTTTTGTGTCCTGTTTTTCATTTTATTTCATTTTATACACACATATATATATATGCATATATATATATATATATATATATATATATATATATATATATATATATATATATATATATATATATATATATATACGTGTGTATATAAATGGGTGTGTTTACGTTTGTACCGTTACCGCTTGATAACCGATAACTTAATCGGAAGACTAGTCGGCCACAGGATTACCCATTTTCTGCTCTATGCATGCATGCGCATATCTATCTATCTATCTATCTATCTATCTATCTATCTCTATCTATCTATCTATCTATCTATCTATCTATCTATCTATCTATCTATCTATCTATCAATCTATCTATCTATCATCTATCTATCTATCTATCTATCTATCTATCTATCTATCTATCTATCTTCAATCTATCTATCTATCATCTATCTATCTATCTATATATATATAATATTTATATATATATATATATTATATATATATATATAATATATATATAATATATATATATATATAATATATGTATGTATGTATATATACATATATGCGTGTTGCATATAGATGTTTGTATTTGTTTACGTCCGCGTAAGACACCGATTTAGCAAAAGAGACCGGAAGGGTAAGTACTATACTAAAAAAATTGTACTGGTGTAGTTTCGTTCGATTAAACACTTCCAGGCAATGATCCAGCATGATCTAATAAGCTGGACGTACTAACAACACTTAAGTTGATTCAAATGTGATGAATTGGCAATCATCCATGTCTTGTATATATATTCGAATAATATGGTGCTGGTGTGAAGTTACTAGAAAATCTGTTACACTCAATATATGGATGTAGTTGAGTAATTGACGTGAAACTCGGTTTAGAAGAATTAACTTCAACAAATTCGAAATGAGCAGTAGTATTAGTAGTAATTGTTGCTGTCTTCTTCTTCTTCTTCTTCTTCTTCTTCTTATCAGGACTCACGCCATTAGCCACAAAAATAATCTCTAATTTGAGCCTACTCTAAGCTACTAAGACCGCGAGTCCGCTGCCCTAACCACTAGGACATTGGGCCTTCACAGTTGTTGCTGTTGTAGTGTAAGTAGTAATGACATAGTAAAGCAGTAAACAAAAATACCACTTATATCATTTTAGATAACGAAAAAGACAAAAGAATTATAATACCAAACACAGACTTCCAAATCTTTAGGAATTAATGAAACTGAATATAGACAAGATGAAGACGAGGTTAGAAAGGAATACAATTGACTCATAAATACTGAAAAGAATGTTATATTAAAAAAAATATGAAGGAATAGGTTTTAGTACTCTAGATGTTTATGTAATGAGATATAGTTATGATACTCTTAACTTCAAACGAATTAGCAAAAATTATGAAGTAAATTAGCAAGGCTAGACATGAAAGCAAGAAGAATAATGTCTACGTTTCTTATACAACACCAAAAGTCAGATAGAGATCGACATTTCTCACAGGTATAGATCAGTTCAGAACTTCAGCAAATAGAAAATTACAAAATATCTATTGACAGCTCTGGGGAGTATGGAAATTCCCAACAGAAACTTCTAAAGACTATACGTTTCTTGAAAATAAGATTACTTTATGCCATTCTAAGAAATGAACAGTAAAAGTCTCTACTTCGCCAATACCTAAAAAGTCAGGACAAATCAGTTGTATTTTAGTAAAACCAAATTATTCTGTGTGGAGCAGGATCTAAAATCGACAGAAACGGATCTTTAAAAGCAGTTCGAATTGAAAGCATTCCACAGAAAAGTAAACTGCATATATGAATAAAGTGTCAGAGTATCAGTAGTATATAAGGAACATGTGAAAAATCATCACTGAGGATGTGTGGCCTCAGTGATGTTAGGTGTTACACTCAAATTCTTGCGAGCGTGGTTTCGATTCTCCGACCAAGAGATGCTTCGTGTTCTTCAGCAAAACGCTTCATTTCACGTTGCTATACTGTCACATCAGACATGTGTCACAGTGTGTACCTGCGCAGATAATGATGATTTGTAAAGATGATGTACTGTACAGTGTGAGTATTTCATCATCATAAACAAATATCCCGTGCAAATTGTTCAACAAAAAGATGCGAAATATCCATCTCTCGTTTGCGACAAGGGGGACACTATATATATATGCTTGATATGATTTATCTTATTTCTTTACTGCCCACAAAGAGCTACTCACAGGGAGACAAACAAGGACAGACAAACGGATTAAGTTGATTATATTGACCCAGTGCGTAACTGGTACTTATTTAATCGACCCCGAAAGGATGAAAGGCTAACTCGACCTCGGCGGAATTTGAACTAAGAACGTAGCGGCAGACGAAATACCGCTCAGCACTTCGTCTGGCGTGCCAACGTTTCTACCAGCTCGTCGCCTTATGTTATGATTTATCTATCTATTTGTATGTCTCTCTGTCTGTCTATACGCGTATATAAGTATGTATCTTGTATTTACAGCTATATGAACGGCGACTACTGTATGAGTTAGTGCTACATTTAAATTAATAAGTCAGCTTCCAGTACAGTTGAATATATACAAGGTTGGTCAAAAGTCACCTTACAGTAAATCAAAACCATTTAATACCAAGATTTATTTATGTTTAACAACTGAATGAATTTAATAAAAGCATCACAATATGAAACATCATGAAAATTGTTGAAACTGAAGTACTTCTTGAGCGACGCATTTTTCAATCCCAGTCAATACAGAATTACAGATATTTAAGGAATTTTATTTACTGTCGTCTGACGTTTGTCCAACCTTGTATATCTATCTATCTATCTATCTATTTTCTTTTATTTTTTTACTTGTTTCAGTCATTTTTATCTGTGGCCATACTGGAGCACCACCTTGAAGGGTTGCTTTAGTCGATGAAATCGACGTCAGAACTTATTCTTCGTAAGCTTAGTACTTATTATATCAGACACATTTGCCGAACCGCTACGTTACGGGGACGTAAACAGACCAACATCGGTTGTCAAGCGATGGTGGAGGACAAACACAGACACAAAGACACAAACACACACACACACACACACACACACATATATACACAAACACACATATACGACATCATTTTTCTCAGTTTCCGTTTACCAAATCCACTTACAAGGCATTGGTGAACCCGAGACTATAGAAGAAGATACTTGTCTGAGATGTCAGGCAGTGGGACTGAACCCAAACTATGTGGTTGGGAAGCAAGCTTCTTACCACACAGCCACTCTTGTGGCTATATATATATAGCTTACAATTATCAAGTATTCACCCTGAAATTATCTATCTATCTATATATATATATATATATATATATATATATATATATATATATATATATATATATATACCAATTAAGGACTGCACACGAAAAGTGGACAGTCAACATGCTAGATATAGACGTCAAATCGCCATTCTCCACAAAAAGTTTATGTTCTCAGATCAAACTCAACAAAACCAAAGTAATAAACAAGTGAAAAATATACGAAATAAATACTTACCCATGTACTAAATTTAGTTTCAGCTGTTATTTTCCGCAAGGAAAAGTGCAGCATCATCAGCATGGTCCCGTATAAAATGTAATTTGCTGTACTAAATGCCAACACGACACCAAAATATCGCGTGCATGGAGTCCGGCCTATTACATTTGAAATATATATTTCAAATGCCACTACTTTTGGCGCGATGAGACCCGAGAAAACTAGCCTGCAGCTAATAGTTAGCAGCAGTTAATTTATCGGTTAGAGAACAAATATTTATAAAATTAAATTTAGGGTAAAAATTGATATTTATCAATTAGAACCAGTGGTCTAGCATATTAAAAAAGAATCCGAAGATTAAAATATTTATATATACCAATTAAGGACTGCACACGAAAAGTGGACAGTCAACATGCTAGATATAGACGTCAAATCGCCATTCTCCACAAAAAGTTTATGTTCTCAGATCAAACTCAACAAAACCAAAGTAATAAACAAGTGAAAAATATACGAAATATACTGTACAGCCTTGGTTTTTTATCTTATTACGCAAAAAAATTATTTTATATATATCTACACACATAATAATCATACATGGCGCATGACTCAGTGGTTAGAGCGTCGAGCTTACGATCGTGAGGTTGTGAGCTCGAATCCCCGACCGGGCTGCGTGTTGTGTTCTTGAGCAAGGCACTTTATTTCACGTTGCTCCAGTTCACTCAGCTGTAGAAATGAGTTGCGACGTCACTGGTGCCAAGCTGTATCGACCTTTGTCTTTCCCTTGGATAACACTGGTGGCGTGGAGAGGGGAGGCTAGTATGCATGGGCGACTGCTGGTCTTCCACAAAAAAACAACCTTGCCCTGACTTGTGTCTAGGAGGGTAACTTCTAGGTGCAATCCCATGGTCATTCATGACCGAAGGGGGTCTTTACCCTTTACTCTCACACATACACAGCTATATAAATATATATATATATCTATATATATCTTATATAATATATATATATATATATATATATATATATCTATATATATATATATATATGTGTGTGTGTGTGTGTGTGTGTATAATGCAGAGAATAAAACTATCACTACATGTGACCAAGGTACACACAGTACTGTGTTTGGTTGTACGATGAAAGCAGAAAATGACAAGATGTTTGGAATAATAATAAGCTGCTCGTCATACATTGGTATTTCTCTTCAGCATGTCTGCTATATCCTCCTCCTTCTCCTTTTTGTTCTCTCGTTATCACCGGCCAAGTCATAGTTATCGTCGAGTTCGTAGTCATGGCGGTGCTCATAATCGCCGCCGCCGCCGCAGTCGTGGCCATCGTCATCATCATCACCATCAACATCATCATCATCATCATCGTCATCATCATCATCATCATCACCACCACCATCATCGTCATCATCATCATCGTCATCATCATCATCGTCATCATCATCATCACCATCAATATCATCATCATCATCATCATCATCATCATCATCATCATCATCACAACCACCAGCAGAGGTCGCAGCAGCAGCAACGGCAGCACCGACAGCACCGGAAGCAGCTGCATAAATATTGAGTCTGCTTGAATTTTACATTTCCTCCTCCTTCGATATAATACAACTTTTCTCTTAAATACTCTTTAACAAACCTCACCGCTTTCCCTTTCTCTCTCTCCCTCTCTCTGACAACATATATCACTATCTATCTATCTATCTATCTATCTATCTATCTATCTATCTATCTATCTATCTATCTATCTATATGTATGTATGTATGCATGTATGTAAATGCATGTATGTATGCATGTATGTATGTATATACATGCATACACATATCTATATGTACGTATTTATGTATGTAGCTCCCTTCTTAGATTCTCCTTCCTGCTTCCTGGTCAGTTTCTTATCTCTTGCTATCTCTGTCCATTCCTCATCTCAACGTTTTATCAAAGATTTGCCAAAGGACAATAGCAAGTAGTTCAGCAAAGTAAATAAATAAATAAATAAGTACTTAAATTTAATCAAAATTGAAAACAAAATTACTGTCAAAAGGAAGCAAAAAGCGAAACGTTATTATCAATGATGATGATGATGATGATGCTAATGATGACGACGACGACGACAGCAACAACTACAAAAACAAAAGCAACAACAACGGTAATAATAATAATAATAATAATAATAATAATAATAATAATAATAATAATAATAATAATAATAATAACAACAACAACAACAATAATAATAACAACAACAACAATAATGATAATAATAATAATAATAATAATAATAATAATAATAATAATAATAATGATAATAATAATAATAATAATAATAATAATAATAATAATAATAATAATAATGATGATGATGATAATGATAACAATAAAAATCACGATGTCAAATGCAGCTAATTTTAGGAAGATGTAAATGAATTATCGTCAAAATGTCGACATGTTTGTTATTAATGCAACGACTGTTTAGGAAATGAAGATTAATAGATAGAGCTTTGGAGAAGTAGAATTACCGTTACTGTGAAAGTATTACTGAACATCGCTTAGTCATTCTTCATACTACTTATTACCTTTCATTAAGAAACTTTTGACAGTTCCTAACTTTAGGCTTTGATAAATGTTAATGTTTTACTATTTAGCAATATTTGTTTTCCACTTAATTATGTATGTTAAAAAAACAAAACAAATAACAACGGAAAAACAATATATTGTCAATGATTCCAAAAATGCAAATCAATGCTATCTAATTCTTAATTATGCTATTTTTCATCGTATTGTTAGAAAACATCCTCCTTTGTTAAGTTATGTAGCACATTATTATATTTTGATATCTTTAGTTTTTTGTTATTCATTGTAAAACAAGCAAATATTATATCAGGAAACAATTGCAATATAATGTAATATATATAATATGCGTATTTATTTTCTCTCTTTCATTGTTTTAATTTATTTTTAATTTCAAAAATGTCTTCTAGAAATGGAATTTAGAAAAAGAAAAAGAACTTAGCTATAATTTCAGGAGATTAATGGCGATACAATTCAGTTTGAGCTGCTACAGTGTTAGTTGTTTCGAGAAAACTGGAAAGGATGCGATAACTTTCAGATAATTGGGAGTAGAGATATTCGATGGAGGAGCATATTGAGTCTGACTTGATGACGAAATTCAAGTGCCACGGATCAGTATGAACATGTATCGGAGGTTACGGTAGAATTTTACAGGAAAAAAGCAGCTGAGATTCCCGTACAGTAACGGAAAAGTCCGCAGTTCAGTAGCCGTTGACTACTATATTGTGGATTACACTTCAGATCACTTAAAGGTATGACTTAGATCACTTAGCCATTCGCTTAATGGTAAGAATTAGTAATTTCAGCATTAGAAAACGAAAGTGAAAGTGTCTTGACGAAGTGAAGATATCTTTTACCATTAGGAGATATCTGGCGTGGTGAAAAAAACAAACAAAAACAAAAAGAATAGTGGACAGAAAAGTATGATGTCCAAAGGCGATGAGAACCTCAGTAGGTGTTGTGCATCATGGGAAACATGAAGATGACCACAGGGCCTAAAAGTTACATAACGAGGATGATAATCAGTCCGGCAATACCAGTTATGTATGTATGTATGTATTGTGTCAGGTCACTTTCGAGTGCTACTGGTAACATGTAACCCAGTACAACCTGTTGCATGGTCGGGTCGTCGGCGACTAAACCAGCAACCCCACCAAGCTTGCTTGGTGAGGGGGTGTTTATTGGACACCCTGCGGTATGAAAAACAAAACCCGTTAGAGGGCGGAGGAACTCTTGAGAGTCAACGGCCTTCCAATAAATGTCTTGAGGCTGTATCATGCGCGGGGACAGAAATAATCGGACTGAATACCCGATCGCGCGGTTAAACCATTGGGAGTGAAGGATGCCTTTCTTAGGGCATCCTTCTAGGAGAAGGTAACTCAGGTAACTGGGATAACTCCGACATAAAACCTGCTGCTCAGCGGTTACCGATGATGTTGACTTATTCTTTTCGGATTATGGCTGCTGTTGATTAGTGAGTGGGATTGACTCAGTGCACAGACTTTCCTCACTTTATAAAAAAATCTTCTTGCACAGGCATTGCACGATAACAACATTGATCAAGCTTCGTGTAATGGCCATACTCGATAACGAGGGGGCAGACACCATGTGTATATATACATACATATATATATATATATATATATATATATATATATATATATATATATATATATATATATATGGATAGATAGACAGATAGATGGACATGTATGGGTGCAAAACTAAAAAACAGCCTCTCGAATCTGTTTTTATTTCAGAATGTGGAGTATGTAATCTCTGATAATCAATCAAGAGGAAATTATAATTACTGATTTGAATGGCTTTTGATAGTTTACTTGCTGTGTTATTCAGATTTAGATCAAAGCTAACAGTCGGCGTCGAGTGAGATACAAATAGTCACTAGTGAGAGAAACAGCTGTGATATAACAAACATTATCAGTGCTCCAATCATCTAGAACATGATGTGATAAAAAAAGAAAAACAATAACAAAATAAAATCTCAACGTGTTTGTATCGGTGTTTGTAGGTGTGTATGTTTATTCGTGTGTGAGTATGTGTGCAATTATCAAGAAGAAAAGTTCGACCAGTAAAATTTCGCTTAATATTTTCTACTGCATCAGACATCGGTCTACAGTCGTATAGTGCTGCCGATGAAACGTAACTTGAGATAAAGATGTTATTGGCTTCGCAACGTGGGCTAATCAATAAAATGTCATTTATAAAACACAATGGGTAAGGTATTCATTACATAAGCAATGTGACAAAGTTCAAATACTACCCGCGCCACTCGTATAATTGATACCCTCCTACAAGGAAAGAAATTCGGCTGTAAGTCTTGATATCCTAACAATAGCATATGTTTATAAAGAATTATTCTGTACCTCTGATTCGACATATCTATAAAGAAACTTCTCCTACTGTGTAAGAACGTCTAGACGAAAAGCCCAATAAAATATAACAAACAAAACAGAACATGTTTTTGACTTGTCGTGTCTTCTCTCATTTAAATGTTGTATATATTATCTTTTCAAAACGTAGACACTAGAGTAGGCTTTGTGAAAGCCCTGATAAAAATCACGGAAGACACGACACACTGTTTAAATTATTGCATTGTATATATTTAAACATATTCAATCGATTGTAAAGGAATTTCTGAAACTGTAATAGGATTACATATACCGAGTTGAGAAGCTATAAGCTGTCTGATGTTTTCTTTGAATCTGGTCAATACTTCTATAGACAAAAAATAAGGTGTTGGGATGGTAAAACGGCAGATGGGGAAAATAATATCTTGCACTATTTAGTTTCGACACTTAATGTTCTGAGTTCAAATCTTACTAGAATAGTCTGTTGATTTAAATTTGATCAGTATCAATGAAATATGAAGCAGATATGTACTCAGTTCGATTCAACCGAAGAAATTTCTCAACAAATTTAGAGTTAAGCATCATAATGCAAGGAATAAGTATCTGATGAAATAATTTATATTTCGGTTATGAAACTAAATACTCTCCTCGTTGACTATTGTTTTCTCATATCATCGATATAGTTTATACAGAATATATATGTATTTTGTTATATATTGGTTTCAAATAATGGCACTAGGTCAGCAATTTAGGAGGGGAGAATAAGTCGCTTACACTGACCCCATTGCTCCAGGTGAGTATTTAACGACCCCGAAAGGATGAAAGGCAAAGTCGACCCCAGTGATATTTGAACTCTGAACGTAAAGTCGGAAGAAATATCACTAAACACCATTTTTCCGGCGTGGCTCACTGCCTTTTATTTTGCTATATATCACATACATATAATGGAGTTCCCTGTCTGTCTAGGATACAGAGGCCAAATCTATTTTCTCTATTCTGTTAGCTCTGTCGGCTATCTCATTTATGAGACTTTAATCCAGTCAATGATTTACAGACATGTCAACAGACTGGATACAAGAAAGTATTATTATACAAAGCGGCAAACATGTTAATTCGAGACTTTGCCTATGTTCTTAGTTCTTTAAGATGATTCAGACGTCTTAATTCTTTATGGCTTTACAGTAAATTAACCTCTTGTTCATCAATTTTATAGCAACAATTTTAAAGTAAATAAAACTTTTATTGATTAAAAAGACTTTAAAAAATACCTTGGTAATTTTCTGCAAGGATGTAATTAAGGACAAAATTGTTTTTTATTTTTCCTTTTATTACTCATAGAATAAGCTTGATATAAAAAAAAAAACATATAGAAGTAAATATATTAAATGGATTTTAATTCTTTAAGTCACTAAATCATTGTTTGTTTTCTCAACATGAACGTAGTTCTTTTGCCTCATTTCTACTTCATCGGCTTGAAGTTCGTCGATTAATGTAGAAACAACCAGTGTCATAAAGAAATCTTTTTTGTTATTTGTTCCTACATACTGAGTTCAAATCTCGCCGAAGCCAAGCCTACCTTTTAGGATTTGGTGTCGAAAAGTTTTATGTCTGTCAATTATTTGTTTAGTTTCTTCTTTCTCTTGGAATCTGTTACATGAAAGGGTCAATGAACGAATCCGTTCGACACTATACTGTAAACAAGAAAAAGGAAGAAAGAATCAGTTATAGCAAACAGTGATTGAATAATTCTTTTAGCATGAAAATATCGCATTTCTAATTTTTATTCTCGGTAGTATCCAGCATACTTTAGCAACTAAAGAAGTAAACACCAGTTGCACAGCTGCCTCGCTGCAAAAGCAATGGCCATTACACATTTATATAATTATACGGTTATATAATTACCCAGTGCACTTGCTGAATAAAAAATATGCATCAGTTATACAGTACCACTCTTGCTTACAAATATATATATGTATGTGTGTGTATATGTTTGTGTGTCTGTGTTAGTCCCCCCAGCATCACTTGACAACCGATGCTGGTGTGTTTACGCCCCAGTAACTTAGCGGTTCGGCAAAAGAGACCGATAGAATAAGTAATAGGCTTCCAAAGAATAAGTCCTAGGGTCGATTTGCTCGACTAAAGGCGGTGCTCCAGCATGGCCGTAGTCAAATGACTGAAACAAGTAGAAGAGTAAAAGAGTAAGAGCTATACAATACGTTTGATATACACAACAATTGTAGTGCTATACGGTTATACAATTACGGAAATTATACTGAAATCCTACTGCACTCAACAGTTATTCGGTTTTACAGTTATATAGTACTAGCAGTATCGCCCGGCGTTGCTCGGGTTTGTAAGGGAAATAACTATAAAGCATTTTTAGAGAGTTATAGCCAAAAAATAGCAAAAAAATGGAAAAAAAATTATGGTAAATTTATTTTTGAGAGTTAAAAAGGTGGAGTTGCGTCCCCTAGACAGTCTGTGGTTTGTGTTTCTGATTCTCGACCCCATGTCGAATTTATCGATTTTTTTCAGATCTGGGGTCATAATTCAAAATTTTCGCTGCGTTAGTTTTGAATTATGACATTGGGCTATGTGTGTGTCAAGTTTCATCAGAATCGGTTGAAAGCCGTGGTCAGGGTGAGGGTACAACCTAACAGACACACAGAAACACACACAGACAAACTGCCGTTTATATATAGAGAGATCTCTGCTGCATACAACGGTTGTACAGTTAGGTACAGTATGTGCTACTGCTACATACAATAGTTATAAAAACTTACGGTAAAACGACATACAATACTTCTTTTGCATACAACTTTTATACAGATATCCAGTTATACGGATATACTGTTATATAGCGCTCCAGCCGCCTACAACGGTTAAAAGTAAAACGACAATATACTTATCTGCCAAAGTTGCCAAAAGAAACCATTCCAATCTGAATTAATGTTTGTCAAAAATAGGAATCAAAAAAATGTGTTACATATGAAAAGGTGAAGCTAATAAGAGCTAAATATAAAGCTATATTTTCATCAATAACTTGCCAAATATAATTATTAACATTTTGAAATGATTTTTGGTAATTTTCAAATAATTTTTACAGCGTAAATTACAATACACGTAAAGTTATAATAATGTCGTATTGAAAAAAAAAAGAGAAAAAAAATTAAATCAAAGAAAGGGCAGTTGTACGTACATCGTAAAAAATCCCTTGTTGATATACAATGAAGAAATCAATAGAGACTACACGCAATTCTCTATTTTGATTTGGCAAACTGACCATGTCGCTCATATTTTTTTAATAAAGCATTTCAATTACAAGTAAATCGTGTTTATTTCCCAGCTTCAAATAATGAAGAACTGTACTGATGTTGTGTCAAGATAGCAAGTACGTGAATGTTTCCCCTTTAATTGCACTCTAGAAACAAATTTTCTTTTGGTTCCAGTTAATTTGATAGAGGGAAACTGGTACGTTTAAAAATGAAATTGGAATGTTGCATGTGCATTGATTAGGAGTTCGTATGCAGTCGCTGAACATACTATAAAATAACTGCCAAAACTTCATTAAATCACACTCTACAATCTCAACAGAAGGAAGGATGTACAAAATAATATAGTTGTAGATGCACTGTTTGAGAGGTGTGTTGGTAGGCGAGATACTTATATTCTAGGCTACATGAGTGTGACATCGCTATGAGAGATCGAACGTATATTTAAGCTGGATGTATGGCGGCGAGCTGGCAACGTAATTAGCACGCCGACCAAAATGCTTTGCGACATTTCGTTCATCCCAACGTTCTGAGTTCAAATGCCGTCAAGGTCGACTTAGCCTTTTAGGCGGCGAGCTGGCAGAAACGTCAGCACGCCGCGCGAAATGCGTAGCCGTAGTTAGTCTGCCGTTACGTTCTGAGTTCAAATTCCGCCGAGGTCGACTTTGCATTTCATCCTTTCGGGGTCGATAAATTAAGTACCAATTACGCACTAGGGTCGATATAATCAACTTAATCCATCTGTCTGTCCTTGTTTGTCCCCTCTGTGTTTAGCCCTTTGTGGGCAATAAAGAAATATATACTTAAGCTGGAGGTAAGCCCCAAGTGTTTACAGCATAATGAACTCTGCTAAAAACAACCATAGAGTAAGCGCGACAGTAAACCAAGTACCAAATTAATTCTAACACGCAAAAACAAAATCGAGTATCCATACAAACTCCAAAGCAGCTTCTGCCAATAAAATTTCCTCACAATATTTCTATAGACGTCAGACTAAGATGGAAGACCTTTGTTCAACGTGTTGTTCAATGGGGATTGAATTCAAAACGAGGCAATTGCGAAGAAAGGTTCTTCACCACGCAACCACAAACTAAGTAGGACAAAAATAACAAGTAACCGTCGAACGGAAAGGCTGCCCATAATACACTAGCGTCCTAACAAGGAAATATATTTAACTCTCGCTCACTTCTATGAGTATATGGTGTTACTGTTACTTAAGGTCATGGCATCCGTTCTTGGATCAAAGAATTTTATTCTACATCAAGACTATTTTCACGCTATTGATTACAACAAAGAACGCCTTACATTAGGTTAGAAATTAGATTGTTCACAAAACTCTTTTATTAATTGTACACATTGAAGTGAAAATGGAGAGCTATCGTCACTAGGTTACACAGAAATGGTCATATATATATATATATATATATATATATATATATATATATATAAACATATATATATATATAATATATATATATTAAATATATATATATTCACACTCTACATATATGCATATATATATATATATATATATATATATTATATATTATATATATATATAATATATATATATATCTATATTATATATATATATATATGTATGTATGTATGTATGTATTAATATATGTAAATACATATACACGGGCATTTACGTATGCATAGTTTCACACTAACACACACAGACACAAACAAGCACACACATACACACACACAAACACACATATATATACATATACACAAGCATATGTACATATATACATGAATACATATAATTGTAAACTAAGATTGAAGTCGCATTTATGGCTGTTATTATCATTATAGAAATATACAAACACGCATATAATTGTCCATAGTAAGACACTTGGTTATTGACGAGGTTGATGATGATAATGCCACACACACACACACATGCCCACGAATACACTCACACACGCCACACATACAAACACACAAGCGGGCATACAAATAATATGCATATTCATTTATATGTACATTCATGTCTTCCAACAGATATGTGTGTATATGAGAGAGTGCATATGTACAATCATTCATATATATGTTTATATAAATGCATATATATATATAATATATATATATATATATGTATATATATATATAATATATATATATATATATATTATATGCATTTATATAAACATATATGAATGAATATATATCTATATATATATATATTATATATGTATATATATATAACTGTAAACAAGCATTGAAATTCCATATATTATATTACATGCTGTACATACAGAAATATACAAACAAGTATATTTAATTGCGTATGCTATGATGAATGGCGATGATAATGATGAGGATGTCGATGACAAAAAATAAAAATTACAACAGACAACTCAGCAGAAAACACAACGCAAACACAAGCATATTTCATTGT
>NC_042997.1:125049473-125079473 GCF_006345805.1 Octopus sinensis | reverse complement strand
AATGGAGTACTAATTACTGGGGTTCTTTTAAAGAAAGGCAACAATGAATGTGGAGTTTTAGTGTGAATAAAGCCGTCTGTAACCAGTGAGTTGACCGTTTAGAAGTACCACTCCATATATCCCTCACGTCATATCCTTTTGTCTTAAAAAATAAAATAGTATTTATTGGATGTAAATAAAAATTATGTAGACGGGATTGGATTATAGCCTACATCTGAGAAAAATAATTCAATGTCTGGAAATAAAAGGGACTGAGACGTCTAGAATTCTCTTAACTATGGATTTTCTCGTTTAGTTTTGAGCTAAGATTAAGCTCCTGGAGCAAAAGTAGAAAAAATAAAATTGGTTTCAAATTTTTGCACAAGCACATCAAATACATCGACCTTAGTACTCAACTTGTACGTATCTTATCGATCCTGAAAGGATGAAGCAAAGTCGACTAGCGCGGTATTTGAACGCAGAAAGTAAAAACGGACGAAATGCCGCTAGGCATTTTGCCCGGTGTGCTAACGATTATATTTTTTAAATCTCACTGAGCTGGCAAAATCGTTAGCACGCCGGGAAAAATGCTTAACAGCATTTCATCCGTCTTTACTTTCTGTGTCCAAATTCCACCGAGATCGCATTTGCTTTCATCCTTTTAGGGATCGATAAAAAAAGTACCAGCTGAACTCTGGGGTCGATCTAATCGACTAGGCCCCTCCGCCGAAATTGCTAGTCATGTGAATCTAATATTAATATTTAAAAAGCTAGTGACATCTGACTCAGCGTGATGGTCTTTTTAAATCCTCGCTTAATATTTCATCGCTCCAATCGATATGACAATTGTTATGGCAAGTTGGTCCGACTGGCGTTGGAGATAGACGTTGTTGATGTTGAGTGTCCACATTGTAAATCCTTGGTTTCAGTGCATTAGTACCTTTCGCATTCCGTGAATATACTGAATCAGTACCAGTGGAAAATGGTTAATGTATATATTTCAACAGTTCTTATTTCTGTCATTAACATTGTGTTGTGCTCTCGTCAAGACACAGGTCTCATTCTGACCCAGTTAACTGCTTCGAAAAGAAGAGAGACAAGAAACATATTTAATTAAAAATTGGAATTTGATGAATTACTTTCGTGGTTTGCTGTTATAAAATCAACTACAACACGACAATAAATGAAATATAGAACAGAAACGTGGAAGAATTCTAAGTGAATCAAATACGTCAATTTTGTGTCTTTAGAACGAAGCCATTACAAGCAATATCACAACTTACAATGAGGATCTATACCTAAAATCACGGAATGTTCTTTTACATAGCTCACTATCATCAAATTATAAATTTCTTCGTTTTCGCGAAACGTAGTAGTATTTATTGACATGTCAGTTCACTGCTATTAATTCCCGTTGATAAATCTGCTTCTAATCGCAACAAACCACAAACGTAATATCATCTCGGCGAGTTGAAGTGAATCCTAATTCTATTCTTTCCGTTCGTTTTGTTTGCTCTCAGTGTGACCCGAATCGCAGTCGAGAAGAAGATAAGTTAAATCTATAAACTTCATGTGGTTCGATAGTAATGGCTAGTATGTAAAATATACATTATCTACAAATGATTGAAGAGTTTAGGGGAAGAAATAGCAAGTAGAATCATCAATCTGTTAACTGTGAGAAGATTTTTATCGAACACAGGATTATATATTACAATATTGCACCACGGATTTACTGAAAGAAAATTCCTGAAAATAGTCTGACACTACTGCTGAATAAAATATTTCACCGAAGACGTCTCTTTAAAGTGAAACATGTACCAAGTTATCACCATAATGCCGATATTATACTCACTCTTAAGCCTACAATATTATTATTGCAACTAATCTGCCATAATCGTTAGCACACCGGGCAAAATGCCTAGCGGCATTTCGTCCGTTTTTACTTTCTGCGTTCAAATACCGCGCAAGTCGACTTTGCTTCATCCTTGCAGGATCGATAAAATACGTACAAGTTGAGTACCAAGGTCGATGTATTTGATGTCCTTGTGCAAAAATTTGAAACCAATTTTATTTTTTCTACTTTTGCTCCAGGAGCTTAATCTTAGCTCAAAACTAAACGAGAAAATCCATAGTTAAGAGAATTCTAGACGTCTCAGTCCCTTTTATTTCCAGACATTGAATTATTTTTCTCAGATGTAGGCTATAATCCAATCCCGTCTACATAATTTTTATTTACATCCAATAAATACTATTTTATTTTTTAAGACAAAAGGATATCACGTGAGGGATATATGGAGTGGTACTTCTAAACTCACTGGTTACAGACGGCTTTATTCGCACTAAAACTCCACATTCATTTCCTGTTTCTAATTAATTCAATTCATTTATTTTTAAAGAAAATTATCATTTCTCTTAATCACGGGCGTAAATGTCATTAATTAGAGTTGTTCGGCTGTCTACGTTAAGTAATTTAGCTCGGATCTTTAAGCTCAGGCAACTGATCTCAGTATTTTACTGGTATTCGTGGGACAAATGGAACACAGTCAACTTTTGAAATTATGTCACTTAAAAACATAGACTCAATTATGGACAATAGCATTGTTCCTATCTAACAATTATGAATGCAAGGTTAAATAGGAGTTATTATTTTGAAAGGTAAAATAGAACTATTTTTTGGCAAATTAAAGCTACAAATGAAGTAAATCAGCAAAGAATTTGGAAGTGTCAATAGAATAAAATTAAGCAGAAGAAACTTATGAATCCAAATCGTTAAATTTTCTTCAGAACCCTTGCCTCAACACTGTGTTAATCATTGCTCACCGAAACGAATCTTTTAAGGAACCTGTAGCAGGAAATATAGTAGAACCACGTACAATTGGCTGCGAACTATGAAATTAACCCTATGTGCAATTACTCTGAAAATCTGAACAGAAATTTCTTCAGAAGTAGTTAAAAGCTAACTAGAATTTCAACCCTCTGAAACTGGAATTCCAAATGTCTATGTAAATATGCTATTTCACTTAGAAATCTTCAATAAAAGTCCAGAATCTCTCAACTCAAGTAACAAGATATCTCATTAAGAATAAGATATTTACTACCTAGGGAAGACTACACGTAAAAACCGTACAATTAAGGATGAAATAGTTGGTTGCCGACATTACAGAAGATGAATATCTTACTCACAGTGAGGTGCAGATATGCACATTTGCACAACCTTAAAATAGAGCTATAATACAGGCAAAATGCTACCGAGGGATCATATGCACTACATATACATATACATGCATACGTTTACACACATATCTATCTATCTATCTATTTATAATAATAATAATAATAAAATAATAATAATAATAATAATAATAATAATAATAAAATAATAATAATAATAATAATAATAATGAGATTACACCGGGGACGTTAAACATGTGAGAGCGTTAAAACAGCGCTCCGAAATCTATCCACAAACATCGAATACAAAGACATCGTATGGAGCCAAAAATTTACTAACAAAGGATTGGACTATATCTGAGTAAGTGATACCCATTGAAATTTATTACTATTTTCGAAACGAAATGATGTATTTTAACTCGATATCATCTCCACCTCGAACACAACACATGTAAACATGCGCGGTACATTACGACCCATCAACACCAGATCATCTCCGACCCCAAACATTATGTACAAAAAAACTACGAAGAAATTAAATAACACCGATATTATTCAACCCAAGAATAGCAATCGGGAAGTACGTACATTAAACTTACAACATAAAATGTACGAAAAACTACACGTGCAAAACAATGTGACAACAGAAATGAACGGACCGATACCCTACGAAAATGACGACCGTCAAAATAATGGGCCGGACGTTGTTCCTTATGTCCCGCAAATAAAACCCAAAAGACATAAATGGACACGTGAGGAATACATTTCTATCCTACATGCCTATTTTACAGCAGTGCTCTACCCAAAGAATGAAAACACAACACATACATATAAAATATGGAAGGAAAACAACATAAATATAGACTTGGATATAGCAATGAACCCTAACAAACTAGCAAATATACGGAGATATATTCTCAACGTAAAAAAAATATCAGAAATAGAAATAGAACATCTAAAAGAAAAAAATACATCAGGAAAATGTAGATAGAAGCCAGACAACAATGCCCAATAATATAAACACTGAAACAGTAAAACACGAAGACATATGTAGCACTCCCAACACGACAAACAAACATACAAATAAGAAAGAAAACGACACAAATCTAAAACCTGGAAACAATGAAGGGGAGCCTGATGAATATGATAATATAAAAAGTAAAATAATCAAAGAACTAAAAACCACAGAGCTCAAAATGGACCACCGACCATACCTCCCAAAAATCAGAATAGACGAAACAACAACACCAATTATAAACAGCATTAACCTAGCCGTCACGGAACTAATAGACACTGAAACAAAAAGCGATATCAATGAGCTAAATAACTTAGTATACGCAGCAGCCACTGCAGCCACAAAAGAAGCTGGATACTCACTCAAATCCGTCCAAACAGGAGTACCACCACCCAAACAAACCCTGTGGAAAAATAACATCCAAAACAAAATACAAAAAATAAGAAAAGATCTGTTGATTCTTAATGAAATCAGTAGACAATCAACGCTACTGAGCAACAAAAAGAAAACAAAAATACTCCGCAAATACAACATCACACAAAAAGATTTATCTGAGATAAAAGAAAAGCTAAAGCAAGATATCCTTGCCAAAGCACAAAGGATCCGAGAAACGCCAGCGCTTCTTTGAACAAAACAAAAAGTTCAACTCCAACCACAAAAACTTCTACCAAGAACTTGGCAAAAATAAAATAGAAATCACTGCAGCACCAACGGCAGAAGAAGTGGAAGAACTCTGGAGAGAAATATGGTCGGCGAACGAACAACCAAAAAGAAAGGAGTATTGAAATAACAAACTCAGCATCTGAGCAACTTTGGACCCCCATAACAACTGAAGAGGTCACCAAGGCACTGCAAAGACTAAGCAACTGGAAGGCACCTGGGCATGACAAGATCCTCAACCTCTGGTTGAAATATCTAACAGGAATGCACAAAAAGCTGGCTGAAAATTTTAACAACATACTAGCAGAGCCAGAAACAATGCCTGAATGGCTCACGAAGGGGAAAACCATCTTAATTCCCAAATCAAATGAGACAGCAAAACCAGAAAACTACAGACCAATAACCTGTCTCCCTACGATGTACAAGGCATTTACTGCAGTGATATCGCAAAGGTTGAACAAGCACCTAGACGAAAACAACCTGTTTCTAGAAGAGCAGAAAGGATGCCGCAAAGGCTCATACGGCTGTAAAGATCAACTAATGATTAATAAAGCCATAACTGAAGACAGCCACAGAAAGAAGAAAGGCTTCAGTATGGCCTGGATTGACTACAAAATGGCGTTTGATAGCATCCCCCACACATGGATCCTCGAAACACTAGCCATTAACAAAGTAGCACCAACAATTATAAAATTCATTGGGCACTCTATGAATAAATGGCAAACAGTGCTACAGCTCCAAACAAAAGAGGGACTCATGAAAACAAAAGCCATCCCCATTAGAAGAGGAATATTCCAGGGAGACACGCTCTCTCCACTCCTTTTCTGCTTGGCACTGTCACCTCTATCTGATATGCTAAATAGAACTGGATGCGGATATAAATGTTACGGCAAAACGATCAGCCACCTTTTATATATGGATGACCTAAAACTATACGCTGCAAATGACAAACAGCTGGAAACACTATTAAAGACAGTTCATGGATTTACCAAAGAAATAGATATGAAATTTGGATTAGAAAAATGCGCCAAAGTAACCATGAAAAGGGGAAAACTAGTTAAGAGTAGCAACATCAGACTAGATAAAACCAATGAAATAAAAGAATTAGACCAAAGCCAAACTTACAAATACTTAGGAATCCATGAACTAGATATGACACAACACACACAAATGAAAGAGAAAATAAAAAAAGAATATTATAGACGAGTTAGATCAATACTAAAAACAGAGTTCAATGCTAAAAACAAGATAATAGGTATTAACACTTTAGCTGTCCCAGTTATAAGTTACAGCTACAATATCCTTAACTGGACACTAAATGAACTGACCAAAATAGATAGGAAAACAAGGAAAATAATGACAGGATCTAGGATGTATCACCCAAAATCTGACATAGAAAGACTATATATACAACGTATAGAAGGTGGTAGAGGCCTTATACAGCTGGAAAATTACTATAAACTACTATAAAATAACCACCATAGGACTGCAAAAATATCTACTTCAGAAGGAAGGAAAACTGATAGAAATAGCGGCAAAACACGAGCAAAACAAAAAACTGTTCTCAGTATTTAAGGAAGCTGACAAATACAAACAAGAAATCATACCACCTAACAAATATAAAGAAGAAGAAGAAGAAGAAGAAGATGAAGAAACAACAAAAGCTATAAAACAAATGAAATCCAAACTAAAACTAGAACAGCAAAGAACCATGATAAAACGATGGCAAGAAAAACCCCTCCACGGTAAATACTGGACTAAACTAAATGCAAAAGAAATAGACAAAGAAAAATCCCAGCAATGGTTGAGAAGCTCAGGACTCAAAGCAGAGACAGAGGGATTTTTAATTCCAGCACAAAACCAAAGCCTCCCCACCAGAAATTACAAAAAACATGTAATGAAAAGAAATATAACAAGTAACTGCAGAATATGTGGAGATGGACAAGAAACAATAAATCATATTATCTCGGGCTGCCCAGTCCTGGCTGAGAAGGAATATATTCACAGGCACGACAGAGTTGGAACCTACATACACTGGAAGCTATGCCAACATTATGGAATAACAACAGAAAAAAGATGGTATAGGCACACACCAGAAAAGGTCACAGAAAATGAGAAAGCAACCATACTCTGGGATATGCCGATACACACAGATAGAGAAATTAAGGCCAACAGACCAGATATAGTTGTCAGAGATCATGAAGGAAAAAATGCTTTCTAATTGATGTATCAATACTGGCAGCTGACAACGTGTCTCTAAAAGAAATGGAGAAACTTTCAAGATACAAAACCTGGAAATTGAGGTAACCAGAATGTGGAATCTAAAAAGAGAAACAATTCCCATCATAGTAGGGGCATTAGGCATGATAAAAAAATATTCAGACAAATACATAATAAAAACACCAGGACTTACAAACACATATAACATACAGAAAATTGCACTACTAGGCACTGCACACATCCTACGCAGAACACTTTCCATACAATAACCATCAGAGATCACAACAAATCACAGCACATACCCAAGGCACACAGAGCTGCGCTCGGTAGTGAAGTGAAAGCACGCTATAAAAAATAAAACTACTGAATAATAATGATATTCTTCCTGACTACTCGAATATGTAAACATACCTTTTATTGCAATAAATTAAACGCATGATGAAAATTAAAAAGATAAGCACCTGCCAATATATACATATTGTACAAATACGACAGCTGTAAACCACAGCAAAACCTATAGAGAGAATTTTTAAAAAAATCAAAAAAGAAATTCAAAAAATTCAAAGGTTCAACGATGTAAACATCAGTATAAATATCTTCTTCTTCTTCTTCTTCTTCTTCTTCTTCTTCTTCTTCTTTTTCTTCTTCTTTTCTTCTTCTTCTTCTTCTTCTTCTTCTTCTTCTTCTTCTTCTTCTTCTTCTTCTTCTTCTCCTTCTCCCCCTTCTTCTTCTCCTCCTCCTCCTCCTCCTTCTCCTTCTTCTTCTTCTTCTTCTTCTTATTATTATTATTATTATTATTATTATTATTATTATTATTATTATTATTATTATTATTATTATTATATCAGTAATTAAAAACAGAACAAGGTGAATTTGTTCTTTCCAAGGCCAAGGTCAACGCTCTCATTGATCACTGGTAGTAGTAAACACTTTTGACCTCTACTGACCGCAAGGGTTTGGCGCTTCTTTTGTCTCATGATCGTACAGGTATGCGAAGCCCCTTTGTTGATCTTCTCATCATCTACCAAACCTATTTATAGACCTGTGGAACTTTGTCTATTCACCAAGCTGCTTCTCTTTCTCCTGCTACCTCCTCCAAGACAAATGTCGAAACTAAACAACATTTAAAAAAAGCCCACAGTAATTGGAGAAAAAAAGGTATTTCGAGGCGGTTACAATACTAGGGATTGTAGGATCATTTGGAATGTTAAAAAAAAGAAACTGAAAATTATTTATTCAGTGGGGTTTGTTGACTGAATTGATAAATGCTACCTTCTAATGGTGACCTTTGACATTTTCATTGTTTCTGGTGGTATTGTGTATAATATCTCAAATATTAGTCAGTTTGTATATTTGTTTGGGTTCCTTCGCTATTCTATAATGTGTTAATTCGTTTCAAAATATTTTTTAAACTCCGGAAATGTTTGTTTTTACGTTTACATGATACGATAGCCTCAGAGTTTCTATTTATCATGTTTTCTCTGAATGTAAATATTTCTCGGGTTTCTTCTAGGCATAGGTTGCATTCCCCGTGATGTTCCGTTATATGGTGCAGTATTTTTTATATAATGGGCCAGTGAGTCGTCTGTTCCACCCTATTCTGTTTGAGTCTCCATACAAGGTTCGATAGAGATGTGGAGTGCCATTTATTTATATTAGAAAATGATGTGAGATGGTTTCGCAGACGATATTTGATGATAAAGAAGAGAGAGGACCACCAATTGTAACTCCACGGAAAGACAACAAAAAAAATAAATAATAGCAGGTGTAACTTCAGACGTAAAAGGAATGTAGATTTAAGAACAACTGCATGATAAGAAATGTAGTTTTATTTTTAATGGATCTCCTCACGGACGAGGGCATATCCTGCCCTTTCCGCTACTCTTCGAGCTTTAAATGAATCCACTGATGTCATTACATTCAAATCAGGTTGCATTAGCTTTTCTGTCTCTATATCTACACAGGAACGCTAGATGGTTTGAAAGACGAGCTAATTTTTGAAGGAGCTTCTCTGTATGCCTCCATTTAATGGAAGCATACAGACAAGAAATGTAGTCTATAAATGTGAGGTGAAGAGAGCTACGCAGAAATACGTGTACATGTGTGGCACCGGAAGCACCAATTCTCTGATTTAGTTTCTGTAATAGAGGCTTTTATCACCGAGATATGGAAAAAAAGTACAAAGTGCAAACCACTCGCTTATCGTTGGCTTCAACTTACTTATAACTGGCATTGTTTTAGCATCATATGAAAAAGCCTAAAACATTTATACTACATTATATCACACAATACTCGGCCTTTTATAAATGACTGAAGGTTCAAGCGGGTGACCGAATCTCCTATCTATCACATACTGCACTTTCAAACGCGGAGCATACATATTAAACGACCTAAGCTAATTTCCAAAACAGAAATGGTAGATTCTTTCGGAATATTTTTGTTTATAGATCTCTTCGTTCTAGGGTTAATCAACACCACAATATTACCCGTTGGACTGGCTCTGACGAGCAATTGTTCAGATTTCAAAGAAAATATTAGGACTCACAACTCGATTATTTCACATGGCAATTACCTGAACTATAATAGTGACGCATATTAAGACATCTCCTATTTAGTAATCTTCTTAAGCATCCTTTTTGTTTGTTAATAATCAGTTAGGCGAATTTCATGAAAATGTTATATCTCACCGTATATGAACTCTATCATTAATTTCCGCAATAAACGCTAATATATAATATCTCTTTTTCGATGCCTCTATAAGGATTGTCTCTTATTCTGCCTTTTTATCACATAATAGGCATACCTTGTTATCGGTGAGCAAAAGACTAACCGAAACAAATCAACAAAAAAAATACATTTTTCCTTACTTTTTTACTTGTTTCAGTCATTTGACTGTGGTCATGCTGGAGCACCGCCTTTAGTCGAGCAAGTCGACATCATGACTTATTCTTTGTAAGCCTAGTACTTATTCTATCGGTTTCTTTTGCGGAACCACTAAGTTACGGGGACGTAAACACACCGGCATCGGTTGTCAAGCAATGTTGGGGGGACAAACACAGACACACAAACATATACATACACACACATATATATAGCCATATACATATATACGACGGGTTTCTTTCAGTTTCCGTCTACCAAATCCACTCACAAGGCTTTGGTCGGCGCGAGGCTATAGCAGAAGACACGTGCCCAAGTTGTCACACAGTGGGACTGAACTCGGAACCATGTGGTTGGTAAACAAGCTACTTACCACACAGCCACTCCTACGCCTAAGTTAAAAAGATTGCAATAATTTCTCCTAGAAATACATAAAAACAACTGAATTTTCCGAGAAGTACAGGCGTGGCCTATATTTGACACTGTTTTAGAAAGCAATGATGGGGTTGGCATATACGATGAGAGAAACCCGTTCATGAGAATAGACTCACTGATTACTTAAGATACACAAACACACACGAAATTTTATACCGCGTCATTAAATTTCGTCAAGAATTGATTCTTTATAAATTTCTTTTTGTTTCTTGCTTTTACAATTATTTTTAAAACGTTTTTTCTGTTTTTGCTTTTTCGTACAGATTGTTTTTTCTTTAAGTGTTTTGTTGCTTGAATCCGTAGATTTCCAAACCTCACCAATCTCAATTTTCTTTTCCTTCTGGCTGAGTCTATAAAATAACCACCACCTTTCATTTAGTCATCTTTACACAATTAAAAAAAAAAAGACGTAACTCATAGCTTTCCTCCAGTGTTATAAATCATTATATTTGCTTTCGTTAAGTATATTTCCTATTTTAAATCTGTTTTCATCTATATAACACCTGCCCATAACTATACGGACTCGCCCGTATTGAATACGTTATACAGTTTTATTATTCTTCAGTAAAGTGCACTTGTTGATAAAATGTTCTTTCACTGTTTCTAAACAATTGATTGGTCTATTTACATTATTTGATTTTCTTTTATATCTATCAATTATCTCACACCTCGCCTTCTTTCTCTAAAATTTCTTTTATAACATTCTGTACACCTTTTGCTTATAAATTATTTATAGTTCTGTTGAAATGTCACATAAACGTTTCTCTGATAATCTTTTCTAAAATTGAAGAAGGCTGATGCAGATTTTCTTTGACCTTTTCTACTTGTTCTCCAGGTCTTTATTCTAACATGTCTTTGTTCTTTTCTACGATAATTCTTATGTTTTTGTGTTACATTCCGCACCTAATATTCCTGTGACATACACAGCTTCACAATATAATAGATCGTTGGTATCTGTAATGATATTTTCTTGTATTTTTGTCAGAATATCATTAACTTTTCTCACTGCTATATATAATCAGTAGTTCTTGTTGCCGCTTAATGATTGTAATCTTTTTCGGTCGGTATCTCTTCCTTATTCCTTCAACTTTCCTAATCCATTTATATTCTTCCTCTGATATTTCCCTGCATTCTAAACCATGTAATCTATATTCATTAATAGTGATCTCTTCTTTCTGCTTCTCCTTTATCACTATTACACTAGAATTGTGGGATTCTTCTCCTATAGACCAACTACTTGATTATTGTTATTGTGGAGAAGAAATATTAGATTGATGAACCAAACGAAAAACAGTATTTTATTTTTCCTTTCTATGTTCTGAGTTCAAGATCGGTTGAGCTAAATGTTGTCTTTCATCCTTCGTGAATCGATAAAAAACTGTATCAGTAATGCTTTCGATCGACCACAGCTACCTCTGAAAATCTGTGGCGTTGTAAGCAAGAAATCATTATTTGTTTATGCTTATATGCAGAGTATTGCTGCTGAATAATGAAAAATGTATAAAGTCCTGTTTCCTCAGGTTTCCAGACTTCAGAGAGAAGTACTTATTTTAAAATATTGAATTCTGATATATTTCCTAGTTATGCTTTTAGGGAAAAGGGGTTAAATTTATACCAATACTGTACTAGCACATTATTTAATCGACTCCAAAATGATGGACAATAAAGCAAAAGCAATAAATAAACATCACAGTGTTTAGTCTGACTGTCTAACGATTCAGCTAGTCACAGGATACTACTAGAGGGTAGCAAAGTAGAGTTAGGTATGGCGGTAATGTTTGTCTATGTAAATGTTTGACAATAAGAGTTATCTTAATAATCCGTCTATTATTAGCTTCGCAGATCTAAATATACATATATACATGCATATATATATATATATATTATATATATATATATATATATATATATATATATTGTATATGTGCGTGTGCAAGTGCTTATATATATATACAAGAATTCATCTTTGATATGAGTGCTTAATTTTCTCTAAAACTCGTTGGTCAATAGTGTGGGATCCATAAATAGCAGTAATAAATATTTATTTGTTTCTCTATCGACAAACGCCTTCTGCTGTGTTTCTCAAAACCGAGTCTGTTTGCTTGTAAGGTTCTTGGCATTGTTATGATTGCCTCTTGCTGTACCATCACCTCTTCATACCACGCACGTATCATTTCATAGAATTGTAATCTATATTTTGTATACAAAGTCCAATTTAATTGACCCACTCTTTGCGAGTAAATATCTGGTTATCAATTTTGGAAGAATATTTTGCAAGCTACACATTAAGGTTGTAACCTGAGATATATTTCCTTCCATGCCTTTCGTTTTTATTGCTTAAAGATTGGAAGCTACTGATGGCTCTCTGTTTCAAGCTTGTAATCTACTTTGAACAATTATCTCCAGAATCTCCCCTTTTCTGTGCTTTTACTCAACCTTTCCATAAAATAGTATATTTTCTTTTATCGTAAATGGTAGTGTTTCTAATTTGTGTGTAAATTCTACGTTTATTATTTATTCCTTTCTATATTAGTTATAAATTCTACAGAAAAAGCGGAATGTGTAGTCTGTATACTATATGAACCCTGGTTTCTTATTCAATTCTCGACTGATTGCTCAACGCTTAATGTTCCACGATTTCACACACATAAGATTATATATTGCTGTATAGATGAAAGTTACATAATTTGCCATAATATTCCTATAAAAGAGCGTTGGTAAAGATTCATCTTAAATAGTTTCTTCATCTTTTATCTAATCTATAATAACTTATCACATGTCTTTAAATTCCTTACTAACATCTCCAGCCCTATAATGAAGAGCGATTTTATAGAGTTTTCAGCTTTAGCAAATTTCTGATTATCTGTAAACAAGCCGTAGTTGAACTCAGGGTCAGCCCTTCAATGATAGCATCCAACGTCTATGATGTGGGAGATAATTTATAATCGAATTAAAGCAAAAATAGGCTGAAACGGAGGGAAAAGACTCAGCAACTGTTTATCCTATAACACCTCCTAGAAATCCAAGGTACTAATCATTTGCCTACAAATTGCTTCTCTGTATTGACGTCCATGATTGTTTTGTTCAAATATTGTTGAGCTGAACTTTTAGATTGAACTATTTCCCTGAGAATTTTCGATAAACCTCTACTGTGAAACGGCACGTAGGCTTAAAAATAATCTTCCTGGTCTTGGTCGAATTCATTTTTCTTCGCGCCCAGTTTTTAATGTCAGCCCCCATAGATAAAAATATATAAGAAGATATTAACTAATCTCTTAGAAAAAGCTGGTGACAATGGATCAGTCAGTGGTGGAGAGACACTGAACAAGTGTTTATATGCCGGATCAGTAAAAGCAGAGGAATCGTGTGAACAAGAAACGCAATTGCAGAAGATGATGGCGAATAGAAAAAATTTGGTTTCTTCAGCACAAACATCCTACCTACCTACATATGTGTGTGTGTATCTGTATATATTATATACATGATGATGATAATAATAATAATAATAATAATATAATAATAATAATAATAATAATAATATAATAATATAATAATAATAATAATAATAATAATAATAATACTTGGATGGAATTTATAAACATTTAATGCATTGCAATGCATGTTTCCACAAATTACATATCCCTTAGGATAACAGACCATATTCCTGAGATGATTACAGCATAATTCGTAGTAGCTGTGGGTATCGAGTTGATCGTCATCATCGATTCTTTTCTTCAGGAGATATGACATGAGTTGTTTTACAAGAAAGGGATATGTGTGTGCACATATATATGATATGTATACACACACACACACGCGCACACATACAAACACACACATATATATATGAGTGCGTGTGTGTACATATCATATATATATATACACTCACATACACACATACATACACACAATCACACACATACGTATCTCTCTATATATAAACGGCAGTTTGTCTGTGCGTGTTTCTGTGTGTCTGTTTTCTCGTACCCTCACCCTGACCACGGCTTTCAACTGATTCTGATGAAACTTGACACACACATAGCCCAATGTCATAATTCAAAACTAACGCAAAGAAAATTTTGAAAAGTTCCCCCAGTTCTGAAAAAGATCGGTAAATTCGACATGGGGTCGACAATTAGAAACACAAATCACAGGGGACGCAACTCGACCTTTTTAACTATCAAAAAAAAAATTTACCATCATTTTTTTTCCCATTTTTTTTTGCTATTTTTTGGCTATAACTCTCTACAAATGCTTTATAGTTATTTCCCTTACAAACCCGAGCAACGCCGGGCGATACTGCTAGTATACAATATTTATCTTACTATAATTACTATAATTCTTATCATTTTCACTACTAAAAACGGCGTACTTGTTCCTTCAAGTATAGTGTAAATAACTGTTACGTCTGTATAGCCCCTTTTATTTCACACCAAGAACAGTAAATTAGTGTTTACACATACTTTATATTATAAACTTACCAAACATGTAGCTGGCTACGAAATGCTACCCACTTTGAACGGTGTCGTTCCTGGATGCAGTTTTTAACATTTTGTTCAACCTTTTATCTTTACGTGTTTCGTTCATTGAACAGCAGTGAGGCTGGGGATAAATCTAGAAAGGTTTAATCGCACAAAAAGACTACCGTCTATTTTAGTTAAATCTGATACTTTGCCGAACCGCTAATTTATGAGAACATGAAAGAAACTACACCTGTCAAATGGTAGCGGAGAACAAACAAAAAACAATGACACACACGCATAAAATTCTTCAAAGCGCAGTCTATGTATGTATGTATGTATGTATGTATGTATGTATGTATGTATGTATGTATGTAGTATGTATGTATGTACATTATTTACATTTGACGGATAATTGTCCACATCTTGTTGTTAACACAACGTTTCGGCTGATATACCCTCCAGCCTTCATCATGTGTCTTGGGTTCTCATTCCTAAGGTATTTTTCGATGTTATTATTATTATTATTGTTATTATTATTATTATTATTATTATTATTATTATTATTATTATTATTATTATTATTATTGTTGTTGTTGTTGTTGTTGTTGTTGTTATTCAGGTCACTGCCTGGAATCGGACTCGGAATCTTAGGGTCAGTAGCTCGCGCTCTTAACCACTACATCATATGCCCCTGGGTAACAAGAAAGATGAGGACGAATATCCGTCAAATGTAAATAATGTACATAATTCCTCATCTCTTAAATATAGAACTATATTAACCAATTACTTTATCTCATAACTTAAAGAATCTGATGTTATTTGGAATTAAAGTTGGGAAATTTGGGTAATTTTATCCAATCAGTGATGCATTATCAGATTGTTACCATGATAACCGCATGCTGTGTTTTGTTTCATTTCAACTGTATCTGTGCCGCACGTTGTTCTATGTTGATTCTTCACACCACCAAATTCTTTTCACTCGCGTGTTTTGTTTTAATTTTTCTGTCTTAGTATACTGCATATTTTCTGTTTGTTAGTATTTTTACATATTTTTCATTTCATATATTTTGGGGACAAAATTCTTTGTTGACCAGTGTTATTCTTATCGTAGTTTACCAATCCAAGCATGAAAACGTTACTCAACTTTGGACTTTTGGAGACAGATGCCCCCTTTTCACACACATGCACACATACACACACACGCACGCACGCATGCACTTATATATTAAAGATGTACACAAATACATGACAGGTATACATAATATTGTGATACACATAAAGTAAACACATGTAGACAAATATATTCATATAACAAATTTAAAAAATAATAAAAACATACAATCAATGAAGAGACAAAAGAAACAGTACAATGGTACATGTTGATTTTATCAGATATTTCTGTTTATTTAGAAACCTACAATAAAATTAGGTGTGTCCGTTTCTTTAGAAACCTACAATGAACGGGTCATTTCACAGACGCTAAACTATAAGTCTCTCAGAGTACAACCTTAAAGCTGACACCGCTCAAATAAGCCCCCCAAAAATTAGTGTCGCTATTGGCTAAAAACACAGTTTTTCGATTATTAAACCTCTGTAACTTTTTCCTTCGTTTTTGTTTCTCCACAACATCATACCTTCATAGAAATAAAACTGGAAAACTACATTATTATAACCGATTTTCAGACTTTTAACTTCCTTTGAAAAATTGCATATTTTGTGAATCAATTTAACTAGATCCATATATATATATATATATAAATTTATATAAATAAGGATAAGATCGTTAATTTAAAATAAAATAACGAACTTATGAAATGGCCAGCATGGAAAAAAATAATCTTCAAAGGTAATAATTATTAAAATTATAACCTTCAAAGGTTATACCCTAATTTATAATTTTAACATATATATATATATACATACATATATATTTATATAATATATATATATAATATATATATATATATATATATATATATATATATATATATATATATATATATATATATATTATATATATATATATACATACATACATACATACATACATACATACATAATTACATAAATCTGTTCTTGCATAAACCTGTTCTTGCAAATCCCGTTCTTGCAAGGGGAGCTTCTTAACCGCGCAGCCACATCCGCGATTATACGCTTTCGCTAACGGGTGATTTAAACCGGATATTATTAGAATATTTTATCTTTATTGCCATGCTGCTCGCTCTGATATAGGAAGCTGGAACTTTAAAACGTGCTTCATTCTAATATGCCATTGAAATAGCGTAATAATAATAAAAAGACCTTTTGAAGGAACATCATTTAATAATATGTATTATAATTCTACTTCTAATGATAAATTTTGTTTTTGTTTTTAATCTTGTGCATATGCCATCACTTTGTGAATCAGCGACTATATTATGTATCGTGCCCTCTCTATAGTAACGTAGCAGCTTGTGATTCGTAGGGTAACTGGTTACTCTTTCTAGCATATTTTTATTTCAACTCTTACCAAGTCATTTCCCGATTTATATATTTATATATTATAAAATCTATGTATTCAGATTATACACGGCAAGTGTGATTCGTCGTCAGTAAGAATATGACAGCTGAGACATTATGACAAGAGTTGTATGTAGTTAGGAAATCAAACAGAACATTACAAAGGTACAATGAAGTGGAGATAACATTGAATGTCACTATTTGTTGACGTACGTGTAAATATATAAGCTAACGAACAAAAAAGACAGACAAATATTTATGTGTTGATATTAATACAGTAATGCAATTATGAAGAAGAATATCAAAAACGGTAAATCATGTGAATATATACAGATAAAAGTCTTAACTGGATAACAGTCATATAACAACAAAATCAACAAAATAATAATTGTTAGGAGTGGCTGTGTGGTAAGTAGTTTGCTTACCAACGACATGGTTTCGGGTTCAGTCACACTGCGGAGCACCTTGGTCAAGTGTCTTCTACTATAGCCTCGGGCCAACCAAAGCCTTGTGAGTGGATTTGGTAGACGGAAACTGAAAGAAGCCCGTCGTATATGTCTGTGTGTGTGTGTATATATATATGTAAGTATGTGTATATATTTGTGCCTGTGTTTGTCCCCCCAACACCGCTTGACAACTGATGCTGCTGTGTTTACGTCCCCGTAACTTAGCGGTTCGGCAAAATAGGCCGATAGAATAAGTATTAGGCTTACAAAGAATAAGTCCTGGGATCGATTTGCTCGACTAAAGGTGGTGCTCCAGCATGGCCATAGTCATATGATTGAAACAAGTAAAAAAATTAAAAATAAGTGTAAAGGCTAGAAATTTCAGGAAGATGGGTTTCGTCGATGACATCGAGTCAGTGCTTGACTGGTTCTTATTTTATCGAAGCACAAAAGATGGAAGGCAAAAATCAACGTACGCGCAATTAGAAACTCAGAACCTAAGGAGGGACGAAATGCCGCTAGGCATTTTCCCTGGCGTCCTAGAGATTCTGCCAACACTCCGCCTTGACAATACTGATAATAAAGTTTTCAACGTCTGGCACAGTAGACATCAAATTTTTGAGGGGAGGGACAAGTCATTTCGACCGACCTCTGTACTTGACTGGTACTTGTTTAATGACCTTAGAAGGATGAAAACGGGAACTGAACTCATAACATGTTGAAGATGATGATGATGCTGATGATGATGATGATGAGGATGATGATGATGATAATAATAATAATAATAATAAGAAGAAGAAGAAGAAGATTGTTTTAACTGGTACATCACACGTATAGAGAAGAGCATTGTCGATGTGAGAACTATTACTACCCATGTATTTTAATTTAACTTTAAAAAAAATGAACGAGCTAGTGAGTTTAGTTTAATGGCCTACCAATGTATACTATGAGTTTCTTTGCCCTAGGAGTCGGGAAGACACTTGGCAAGAAATGGAAGCAAATTTGAAAGAAGAAGAACAAAAGATAATAATAATAATAATAATAATAATAATATAATAATAATAATAATAATAATAATAATAATAATAATAATAATAAATACAGTACCAGGCAGTGGCTCTCGTGGCTTCTGATCTTAACTGACCGGAAGTGTTATCAATGTACATTGTTTAGTCTTGGTATAAAAGATGGGCTACAGCAAATATTCTGCTCAATACCACAGATTTGCTTGTCAGTTGTTTGACCTTAAACAGTTGAGCATGTCCCTTAGTGGCTGATGATATGTGCATTTCTGATCACAAGCAGAAGTACTGGGGCTTGAATAATTCACCTCAGCAAACATGGGAGTTTCGTTCAACATCCTGAAATAACCCTTATTCGGAGACCTTTTGAGCGGGATGAGTTACTCCACCAGAAAAAAATCTAACTGGGTCCCACCTGCAAGGTCATGCGCTGTTTATATTGATATGAGATCACCATGATGCGCACATATTGTTGTGATGCAAGTGCCTAGTGTACTTTATCAGACAGGTAGTCATGATGGGTATATTGGGCTTCGTATATTTTACCCCAGTGTCACTTTGATGGCATGCACTGCTCTCTCACGCAATAATAATAATAATAATAATAATAATAATAATAATAATAATAATAATAATAATAATAATAATAATGATAATAATAATAATAATAATAATAATAATAATAATAATAATAATAATAATAATAATAATAATAATAATAAAAATAATAATGACAATAATCCTTTCTACTATAGGCACAAGGTATGAGATTTATGGAGAGGAGACTACTCGATCATATCAACCCCACTGTTTAACTGGTACTTAATTCATCGACCCCGAAAGGATGAAGGGTAAAGTCGATATCGGCGGAATTTAAACTCTGAATGTAACAACGGGCGAAATACCGCTAAGCATACTGTCCGGCGTGCTAACGATTCTGCTAGCTCACCGACTTATGATGATGATAATAATAGTAATAATAATAACAGTGATAATAATAACAGTGATAATAATAATAATAATAATAATAATAATAATAATAATAATAATAATAATAATAATAATAATAATAATAATAATAATAAGCAACCATACTCTGAGATATGCCGATACACACAGATAGAGAAATTAAGGCCAACAGACCAGATATAGTTGTCAGAGATCATGAAGAAAAAAATGCTTTCTAATTGATGTATCAATACCGGCAGATGACAACGTATCTCTAAAAGAAATGGAGAAACTCTCAAAATACAAAGACCTGGAAATAGAGGTAACTAGAATGTGGAACCTGAAAACAGAAACAATTCCTATCATAGTAGGTGCATTAGGCATGATAAAAAAATATTCAGACAATACATAACAAAAACACCAGGACTTACAAACACATATAACATACAGAAAATTGCACTACTAGGCACTGTACACATCCTACGCAGAACACTTTCCATATAATAACCATCAGAGCATCACAACAAATCACAGCACATACCCAAGGCACACAGAGCTGCGCTCGGTAGTGAAGTGAAAGCACGCTATAAAAATAAAACTACTGAATAATAATAATAATAATAATATTAGAGACAATGCCTGAATGGCTCACGAAGGGGAAAACCATCTTAATTCCCAAATCAAATGAAACAGAAAAACCAGAAAACTACAGACCAATAACCTGCCTCGCTACTATGTTCAAGGCATTTACTGCAGTGATATCACAAAGACTGAACAAGCACCTGGACGAAAACAAACTGTTCCCAGAAGAGCAGAAAGGATGCCGCAAAGGCTCATATGGCTGTAAAGATCAACTAATGATTAATAAAGCCATAACTGAAGACAGCCACAGAAAGAAGAAAGGCCTCAGTATGGCCTAGATTGACTACAAAAAGGCGTTTGATAGCATCCCCCACACATGGATCCTCGAAACACTAGCCATTAACAAAGTAGCACCAACAATTATAACATTCATAGAGCACTCTATGAATAAATGGCAAACAGTCCTACACCTCCAAACAAAAGAGGGACTCATGAAAACCAAAGACATCCCCATTAGAAGAGGAATATTCCAGGGAGACACGCTCTCTCCACTCCTTTTCTGTTTGGCACTGTCACCTCTATCTGATATGCTAAATAGAACTGGATGCGGATATAAATGTTACGGCAAAACGATCAGCCACCTTTTATATATGGATGACCTAAAACTATACGCTGCAAATGACAAACAGCTGGAAACACTATTAAAGACAGTTCATGGATTTACCAAAGAAATAGATATGAAATTTGGATTAGAAAAATGCACCAAAGTCACCATGAAAAGAGGAAAACTAGTTAAGAGTAACAACATCACACTAGATAAAACCAATGAAATAAAAGAATTAGACCAAAGCCAAACTTACAAATACTTAGGAATCCATGAACTAGATAAGACACAAAACACACAAATGAAAGAGAAAGTAAAAAAAGAATATTATAGACGAGTTAGATCAATACTAAACACTGTGCTCAATGCTAAAAACAAGATAATAGGTATCAACACTTTAGCTGTCCCAGTTATAAGTTACAGCTACAATATCCTTAACTGGACACGAAATGAACTGACCAAAATAGATAGGAAAACAATAAAAATAATGACAGGATCTAGGATGCATCACCCAAAATCTGACATAGAAAGACTATATATACAACGTATAGAAGGTGGTAGAGGCCTTATACAGCTGGAAAACTACTATAAAATAACCACCATAGGACTTCAAAAATATCTACTTCAGAAGGAAGGAAAACTGATAGAAATAGCGGCAAAACACGAGCAAAACAAAAAACTGTTCTCAGTATTTAAGGAAGCTGACAAATACAAACAAGAAATCATACCACCTAATAAACATGAAGAAGAAGAAGAAGATGGAGAAACAACAAAAGCTATAAAACAAATGAAATCCAAACTAAAAATAGAACAGCAAAGAACCATGATAAAACGATGGCAAGAAAAGCCCCTTCATGGTAAATACTGGACTAAACTAAACGCAAAAGAAATAGACAAAGAAAAATCCCAGCAATGGTTGAGAAGCTCAGGACTCAAAGCAGAAACAGAGGGATTTTTAATTCCAGCACAAGACCAAAGCCTCCCCACCAGAAATTACCAAAAACATGTAATGAAAAGAAATATTACAAGTAACTGCAGAATATGTGGAGATGGACAAGAAACAATAAATCATATTATCTCTAGCTGCCCAGTCCTGGCTAAGAAGGAATATATTCACAGACATGACAGAGTTGGAACGTACATATATTGGAAGCTATGCCAACATTATGGAATAACAACAGAAAAAAGATGGTATAGGCACACACCAGAAAAGGTCACAGAAAACGAGAAAGCAACCATACTCTGGGATATGCCGATACACACAGATAGAGAAATTAAGGCCAACAGACCAGATATAGTTGTCAGAGACCATGAAGAAAAAATGCTTTCTAATTGATGTATCAATACCGGCTGATGACAACGTGTCTCTAAAAGAAATGGAGAAACTCTCAAAATACAAAGACCTGGAAATAGAGGTAACTAGAATGTGGAATCTGAAAACAGAAACAATTCCTATCATAGTAGGTGCATTAGGCATGATAAAAAAATATTCAGACAAATACATAACAAAAACACCAGGACTTACAAACACATATAACATACAGAAAATTGCACTACTAGGCACTGCACACATCCTACGCAGAACACTTTCCATACAATAACCATCAGAGCATCACAACAAATCACAGCACATACCCAACGCACACAGAGCTGCGCTCGGTAGTGAAGTGAAAGTACGCTATAAAAATAAAACTACTGAATAATGATAATAATAATAATAATAATAATAATAATAACAATAATAATAATAATAATAATAATAGTAATAATAACAATAATACTAATAACAGTTAATGCATTGTTCAATGGAGAAGATGAAATCCCGGTCTAGTTGAAAAAAGACGAATGGCGTTGTGCCTGGAGGACGCATGAAAGGGAAATGTTGCTGACAATTACAGTCCAATATTCTACTTCCCGCTAATGTGGAAGTTACTGTTAGGAGGAATTGCAGAAGGAGTGTATAAATTTCTTGATGAGAACGATATATTTTCGCCGGAACACAAAGGCTGTAGAAGAAGATGCAGAAGTACCAAAGATCAACTATTGACAGACAAAATGATAACGTAAGATTGTAAACGAAGGAGAACAAATCTGGGAATGGCCTGGATTGACTATTATTGCAAAGCTTATAACATGATTCCACATTCCTGGATCATTGAATGCTTAGATCTGTTTGGAATTGCGAGGTATGTAACGTGCTTTCTGAAGGAAAGTATGTGGGAGGGATAACTGAACTGACATCTTACGGGAAAAGCTTGGGCAATCTGGATATCAGAAGAGGGATTTTGCAGGATAACAGCCTAGCTCCACTCCTCTTTGCTCTCTGCATGCTACTCTGACCTTGGTACTCAGGAAAATGAACCTTGGGTACCAACTAAAAGAAACATCCCAAACAATCAACCACCTCTTCTTCATGGAGGGTTTGAAACTGTATGGCAAAGATGAGACACAAGTGAGTTCCTTGGTGAACATGGACCACTTTTTAAGTATTGATATTAGAATGGAATTTGAACCCAAAAAGAGGCATGGTGCAGTCCCAAACAGGGATAAAATTACCGAAAAGAGACTTGATTAAGCAAATTGAAACGGAAGAATACAAATAGCTTGATGTACTTGTGTGCAACGAGATAATGGAAAACGTAGTGAAGGACCAACTGAGTATGGAGTATTTCCGAAGACTGAGGTTGGTGCTGTGCTCAAAATTGACTGGATGGAATAAAATCCAAGCAGTTAACACGTGGTCAATAGCATCACTTCGTTATGGAACGGGAATTATAAAATGGAAAAAGAAAGAAACGAAGAAAATGGATAAGACCAGGAAAATGTTGACAGTATGCGGAGCATTCGACCCTAGGAGTGATACCGATAGTCTGTATTTGTCTAGAAGAAAGGGTAGGAGAAGTTAGATAAGTTGCCAGGACAGTATCGAAGCAAAGGAAAACAGCCTAAGGTGGTATATCAAAAACGCCATGACAATGTGGTAAGAACGATCCATTGGGAGCTCTGTGGAAATCATGGCATACAAAGAGCAAAGGCATGGTATGAACAAACGCCAGAAGGAGTCACCGGAAATGAGAATTCCAAAATCCTGTGGGATGTAATGATACAGTGCGATCACCTGGCCAAACTTGGTAAACCGGACATTGTTGTGGTGAGTGATTATCGACATAGCATGCCCCGGGGACAGAGGATCAATGTGAAAGAAGAAAAGTAAACAAGTACGACGATCTAAAGTGGGAAATCCGAAGGTTGTGGTCAATGAAGAGAGTAGACGTGATAACAATAGTAACTGGTGCACTTGGAAGTATCAGCACTGAACTACCAGCATGGCTGATAAAGATTGGTATAAATGTAAAGGGAGAACACCTATAAAAATCAGCATTACTTGGAACTGCAAAAATTCTTCGCAGTCTACTGGCTGTGGACAACTGACACTTTCCATCATACCCAGCAAAATAAGCTGTGAGTTTTCATATAATTAAAATAATATTTATACAAAAACTGAGTCGGAACTGGACAGCCTAATCCAGTTTTTGCTGATTTCCTTCAATGGTATTAAAACGGAGTTTGGACTTTCAAAATGTGCTACGATGGTAATGAGACGAGGAAAGCTTGCCAGGACAGAAGGCATATGATTGGCAAGAGGTGAAATGATGTAGGCAATGCAATCTCAATCCAGCAATAAATACCTGGGAATACTTGAGGCAGAATCAAACACCACGATATGAAGGAAAAGACAAAAAGAGAGCACCAGCGGTGAGTGAAGAAAAATACTGGCTCGAAAGCTGAATGCCAGAAACATAATTTCGTCATTAAATTTGTGCGCAGTCGCCGTAGTTCGCTATGGCGCTGGAATCCTGAAGTGGACAGAGACGGGGCTAAAGGAGATGGACAGGAAGTAAAGAAAGCTCCTAACAATGCATGGAGCCCATCATCCATGTACAGAGACTGATCGCCTATACATGAAGAGAGCAAATGTTGGAAAGGGACTCATAAGGGTGGAAGGCTGTGCATTTCGAACTCGAGAGTTTAATGAGATATCAAGCCCGAAGTTCTACTTTACCTTCTATTTCCCAATCTGACATCTGTCACTTAAGCCAATCTGACTTCCCACTCTTCTATTCGAATCTGCTACTTCCCATATTTCATGAGCACACATTTTTTTTTATCCTTCAGACGCAGCTACAACCTGGTATACAGTCCATTTAATGCCCCATATACCCAATTGGTTCTTTTCTCTGATTCTGTTCCTGTTGTAATATTTGTCCCATCGACCCCAAATACCATATACAACACTAAATGCCAAATCTGTGCTCTATGGTACATAAGGGAAAAAGCTGCAAGCTACACGATCCCTTGCGGTAATATTTGTTCGATGCCCTATGCCACAATTCCACACCACACAGACCTATAACTCATCACCGAAATTCTCAGGTCACGTATATCTGCAACTGGCTCTTTCGAGATTACTATCATTTATTTGAAGTTCCATTTATCTGGTTCGTCATTGGTAACAGTATAATCATATAAATAACTAACTTGCCCTCCTCTACCTGTATTGATCAATACTACTCAAGCATTAAACCTGATATTTCTACCCATAAAAAAAAAACATATATCATATTACTACACATTTTATTGTCTATCAACGACAAACCAATTTGCAAATGCTAAGATGTCCAACTCATACTATCTGCATAATATCACGTCTAACCAATACACATTGCGCAAAGAAGCATATGAGCACTTAACGGCAAATATCACTACACACTCATTCTCCTTTATAGTATACACGTACATCTATACGTATAAACGTACTCCACATTATTTACCTACTCTACTCCTATACTGATGGGCACTTTATCTCTAATCCACAAACATCCACACCAACATAACATGACACCTTGATGTCACTTCTTACTAACATTCAACCGTACTAATCTTACCGCCGCACTTTTATTCCCCTACTATTGCGCGTACGCTCGCTACACACATTCCACACATAACCTTGCTCATGACTTTAATTCACTGTTGCCTCACACATATATATAAACGTACTTCACACATATTTCAATTTCACAATATCTCTCCAAACTGTCACGCTCGTTTCTCTTTCTCTTGATCTTTTCTGTTGTTAATCCTTTTCTTTCCCCCACCCTCTTCCTGTAATGCCACAGAGATCATACAGTATCTCTTCACTTCATGTTTTATTTTCGTAGTGTTTTATTTTTCCCATCTGTCTTGATGAAAGAAAACCAACCAACACGTCAGTCAGCTTTCCTTCTGTCCCTTTTCTTTACAGCGTAAACGAATGAGAAATTAGCTAGAACTTTCTTTTGTGCATCTCCTTGTTCTTACTCGAGTGATGTCTAAATAAATGAACATCCAATTACGGACCCCATGGATAAAATCACGAGAGAAAGCAGTGACACACTTAATAGGAACGACTCATAAAATATTTAACATAATTGTTGTTTATGGGAACAATTAGACACGAGCTCAGAACTTCCTCTTAATTTCCTGCCATTCGAAGTAAAAACTTCCTAGATAAACAAAATGTACACTTCTATTGCGTCCGGTAATTTATGGTGCGCAATTTTCGGCGATAGACCAATTGATCATGACAATGTATCTACGTCTGTCTTTCATATCCCACACATTCTGAGATAATGTCATATAGCTGTATCAATACACATTAATCTCTCTCTTTCTCTCCTTCTGTCCCTCTCATTCATTCTCTTTCTCTTTCACCACACAGACCCACATTCACACAAACATATATATATATATATATATATATATATAAGGAGCTCTCCGTCGGTTACGATGATGAGGGTCCCAGTTGATACGATCAACGGAACAGCCTGCTCATGAGGTTAACGCCCAAATGGCTGAGCGCTCCACAGACAGGTGTACCCTTAACGTAGTTCTGAAGGAGATTCAGCGTGACACAAAGTGTGACAAGGCTAGCCCTTCGAAATACAGGTACTACACAGTTTTGCCAGCTGAGTGAACTGCAGCAACGTGAAATAAAGTGGCTTGCTCAAGGACACAACGCGTGTCCGGGTATTGAACTCACGACCTTACGATCGTGAGCTGAATGCCGCCTTCACTATACATATATATATATATTTCGTAAATAATTGCGTCGCTTTGCATGCGTAGATGCAAAAGTTGTTTTATATTTCCATCTGTCAATGTACATACTTATGCGCAACTAGTTAAAGTGAACATATTTTCTACTTGCAAGTTGAAACGTAAGAATATACGTAAATCTATGCAAATATGACATTAGGTACTGACCTCAGACTTTCTCTATAAATGAATTCCTGTTGTCATGGTTACACGCATCACCAGCAATATATGAGAAAATTTGCATCTCGGTGCAGGTGATTTCATTACCCAACACTTCTCAAAGCTAATTAATCTCCGTTAAAAATATTGCCCGACCTCACACAATATTACATTGTTGTGCATGATTTATATGACAGCAACTTAAATGTAGCAGCGAGAAACTGTTCTGTGGATGAAGGGAACATAATATAAATATTATCCAAACATTTTGTATTACACATACCTGCAAATACGTACATACTTACATACATACGTATATGTGTGTGTGTGTGTGTGTTTGTATATCCATCCATACATACATACATAAATATGTATATGTATATATACTTCTAAATGTTCATGTTTCATTACATACATACATACATACATGCTTGCATTTTTGTATATGTTCTCATGATTAATATATATTTAAGCGTTCTAGCAAGCGATTAGGAAAATAAATGAGCTCCCAGCAAAGTAAATCTTTACATTACGCCATGCATTTTCATCGTTGAAGAATTTTCTTAATAGCCGACTGTCAAAGTTCTCAGTTTGCATGTTGGAAACATTGCATATATAAATAAAATACACAAGTTAATTAACTTTATATTAAATGTCTCCACAGCTAGAAATTATCTACATGATCGCTTGATATGTTAAAAACAACAGTAAATGTCCACACTGAAATATTATACCGTGCTTATCTAAAAATGATTGACACGTTTCATAACATATAAGTGCATACATTGGGATCGTCAACAATGGAACTCTTTGATTATAAATCTGTGATTTGGAGGTTCCTTGGTGTTAAGCAACGACAACTACAACATACAGTAAATGTCCAACCAGTGAGGAAAATTTACTCGATCGTTCGACCTGCTAGAAATAATAGTCACGTTCCTTTCAAAATTTATCTACCATTTTAATAACTGACCACACCGAAAAATGTGGTGTTACTTATCACAATGATAAAATAAGACTCGACGTAAAAGAGCTGTTTATTGAACTTTCTAATCAAGACCGTTCATTGTTTTATCCTTCGTACTATCTTAGCCTGGTAAAAGGCGACGAGATGGCAGAATCATTCGTACGCCGGGTGAAATGCGTAGACGTATTTCGTCTGCCGTTACGTTCTGAGTTCAAATTCCGCCGCGGTCGACTTTGCCTTTCATCCTTTCGAGGTCGATTAAATAAGTATCAGTTACGCACTGGGGTCGATATAATCGACTCAATCCGTTTGTCTGTCCTTGTTTGTCCTCTCTGTATTGAGCCCCCTTGTGGGTAGTAAAGAAATAGGTATTTCATCTACCTTTGCGTTAAAGACGGCGAGCTGGTAGAATTGTTAGCACACTGGGTGAAATGCTTAGCGGTATTTCGTCTGCCGTTCCGTTCTGATTTCAAATTCCACCGAGGTCGACTTTGCCTTTCATCCTTTCGGGGTCGATTAAATAAGTACCAGTTACGCACTGGGGTCGATATAATCGACTTAATCCGTTTATCTATCCTTGTTTGTCCCCTCTGTGTGTAGCCCCTTTTTGGGCAATAAAGAAATAAGAACCGTTGTCATGCCGGACAAAATGCTTAGTGACATTTCTTCCCTGGTTTCATTCTGAGTCGATATGCTACCTTTAAATATTTCAGAGTCGATAAAATAAATATCTGTTGAACACTGGGGTCGATATAATCAGTTTCTCCCTCCACCACAACATATAAGTCCTCCTGACCATATCAGAAAGAATTATCTTAGATAAGTAAGGATAGATTCAATGACGATTTCAAGACCAACTAGACTGTCAGCAGAAAACGTGAGCCGAAGAAATTCTGTGAAGTCAAACTTCGTTCACCTGGCCATGAATGAAGGGACATGTCTAAGATATGGCGTAGAGAGATGGAAACGAAATTAAGTTGGAGTTGAGAAGCGAAATTCTTTATCATGCAAATACTAGCTGCGTTAGATGGAATTACACTAGTCAGAATTATTTTATACCTTAGTATCATTCCTATCATCACTGCATGCTTGTAATTGACAATATTGTGTGACTGGCTGAATCTTTAGAGCTAGAACAGAATATCTTGCAGTATTTAGTTGACCGTTTTAAGTTCTGATTTCAAATTCCACTGAGGTCATCTTTGTAGACAACAGCAGAAATAGTAATCTAAAACAGCGGGTGCTGAATGTTTCCTTCCCAGCAGCACAGCTTGTCGCACCATAGGTTGCTACTGCGATAACACCCGGGGAACTCACTTTGATTTCAGTCCCCGATGCTGATGGAACCGGAATTATTGTCCCTAGTATTACTGTAACAGTATTTTGTAATTAGGAGAGAAAAATGGAAACACAATATAATGACAGATTTTCGCAGAGATAAAAAGTAGAAAACCAGATGAAGGAGGAGAGTGAGCCGTGCAGATATCGTTTAGGACGCTGTACATCTAAAACAGTCGCTCTGCTTAACGGTATTTTGTCCGGTTTACGTTCAGCGTTCAAATTCCTAAATGGACGACTCTGCCTTCCATCTTTTCAGGGTCGATGAAAACAGTACCATTCTAGTACTGGGTCGATGTAATCGACCACTCTTCATTCACTCCAAAATTTCAGGCCTTGTACGATAGCAGAAGGATTGTTATTATTATAAATATTATCATCTGCCCACGGGCATATGGTGTAGTGGTTAAGAGCGCGGGCTACTAACCCCAAGATTCCGAGTTCGATTCCAGGAAGTGACCTAAATAATAATAATAA
>NC_042997.1:125019473-125039473 GCF_006345805.1 Octopus sinensis | reverse complement strand
AAATGTAATTAATTGTATTTCTATTTTTTTGTAAAATATACGAAAGGCAGATTTAATCTCGGTGGAATGTGAACTCAGAAGAAGACAAACGAAATGCATATTTCTTTACTACCCACAAGGGGCTAAACACAGAGAGGACAAACAAGGACAGACAAACGGATTAAGTCGATTACATCGACCTCAGTGCGTAACTGGTACTTAATTTATCGACCCCGAAAGGATGAAAGGCAAAGTCGAGCTCGGCGGAATTTGAACTCAGAACGTAACGGCAGACGAAATACGGCTACGCATTTCGCCCGGTGAGCTAACGTTTCTGCCAAAATACCGCGTCAAATGTAGTTAATTGTTTTTATTCCCATTCTTAACATGTTCTGAAATTACTCAGTATAATTTGCTGCATTACAACATTTTTCGTAATTACACTTGGCAAGGCTTTCATTCTGCACTGGAATAAAATGTCTTTCGGCTTCATATTTGAGTTCTGCCTCTCCCAGTGGGAGCTGCGAATATTTTTTATTTATTTTCTCAGCGTCCTGAATTTGTAGGTATTTCTGATTTAGAACTGTTTTCAAGCCATGATTTGCACACCCAATCCGTTTTCCCGTTTTCAGATTGGTTTTCACTTTTTAAAAAAATATGTCTTCCTTTCAGCATCTTGTCACTCTCGACTTTTGTTTTACATTCGTTGGTTCCTTTGAAGAAGGATTAGCTTCTCTCAATGTTCACCTTTAGTTCATATTTATAATAAAAATTTCCAATGCAATTTATTAGTATAAGTTTTTCATTGCAGAAGGTGCTACGTCCCTACATTTGTGATAAAAGTATATTACCTTATGCAGTAATTTTCCCGCCATAAACCTTTCTGTCATTTGCGTGCATAGTACTCTAAGCCAGTTATATTTAAGTGTTTATATCTAACTCTGCATTTGATTTAATTCTCTGATGCCTCTTTCTTTATCTAATACTATATTCCTGGTGTTTATTAAACTGTCTCTCTCGAAGGTTTCTTTGGTGCATCTTTCAGAAAAGAAAAAAAATCTTTTTAAGTAATTTCTCTTGAGAGCCTGTGTAATTTTCGTAATTGTGATAGTGGTGTTTTATCATGTAAATAATCTGTAGCATATCAATAAAAAAGGAGAAGAAAAGGGAGACATTGGAATATTCATTTTCTAACGTAAATGGTACTAGTTCTCATAAATATCTCCCGTCTGTATCAGAAGATTGTTCTATTTTTTTTATCTATTATGTTTGGTATAGCTGCTTATTACTAGTACTACATTAATCATGGTTAATAGTTAGGGAATCAGAAGCAGGGAACACTGTCAAAAACATTCTGTTAAGTAATCAATGCCATGCCAAGACTTTTTTCTCGTTCTCCAGTCTTGGTTTAACCTAAACGAAGCTATCACAGTCGTCAAAATTATGAAGCCTGACAAACTCTTGTGATCTTTCTGATAAACTTTAATACTTTGAAAAACCAAACTAGCCACAAAGTAGTTCAGTCAAGATCAGATGTTGGCTTTTTTACTAGACACAAGTGCAAATCACATCACAGTTCATTTCACAGATCTTAAATAACTTCTCGCGTTCACTCGCGGTGTCAACTATATTTCAATCCAATCTCGTGTTCTTAATCATTCACGAATAATTCCTATCCATGATTTTCAGTCAGAGATCAACTTACAAATAGTCAAATCGTACCGAATCATCAGTCTGTGAGAACATGAAATTGTCTTGAATACTGACTCGCACCTCGAGCTAATCAACACGAAAACGTTATTTGTCATATTATAGTTTGGAGGAAATGCAAGATGCAAGATATAGGATAAAATTTTTAAAAAACTGCAAACCAAAAGTTAGTGTCTCGTATACACATTGTTTTCCAGCTGTTGGTGTGTATTGTATACTGTAGAACAAAGTACATAAAACTACTGAGATTAAGGAAACTTTCCTTTTTTAAAGTTTTCCATTCAAATATCGAGTCCAATATTTCCCCGAGAGTATAATTCCGCTGGAGGCGAGTGGCTTGGTGGTCAGTGTGTTTGACTCATATTGAAGCGCATGGCTTAATGGTTAGGATGTTGGACTCATGATCGTAAGATTGTGATTTCGATTCGTGCACCGGACAAGGGGTTGTGTTCTTGAGCAAAACTCTTCATTTCATGTTGCTCCACTCATCTGTTAAAAGTGAGTCATCTTGCGACCGACAGGCGTCCTGTACAGGATGGAATATATATGCCAAGGGAAACCGGGGAACTGGTCCTATCATTCTTACGGATTAATGTGGAATAACGATAACTCAACTGGAGTGTGGTGGCACCGAACACTACACTATTTCCTTCTTTATTAGTTTACAGAAGAAGAAGGAAGACTATAATCTCTATATCTTCTTTGACTAACGGCTGAATAAAATTCAGTTTCATGCATTTAATTCTCATCTTAAAATAATAAAGATGCATGACTGTGGCATTAAAAATTGTGGGTATCTCCGGAGAATTTTTCCAGAAAAGAAGATCTTGCAAATGAAAGAAAGATTGAACGGCATAGAGAGTGTTTCATAAGACAGAGATCTGACCAACGTATGAAAAGTAGGTTTGCAAAATACTGGTTACTTCAGTGTTGACATATTCAGAATAGTAACAGAGAGACAGAGAGAGGACACGCTTGTAATATTGATTTATTGCATGACCTTATGTTTGGAATTTAGAGCAGGAGAAGGAAATTAATTTTTTTGACATTCATATGTTTGTCAAAATGTAATATCGACCTTATTTGAGCAAGGCTGTCAAACAAATATCGGAATCCAATTGTGGGCTTAATCAATTTGTTTTTTGGAGATTAACTTTATTCTAAAGCGCTTAGAGTTATTTGTTTTGAGTAATATAGGTACTTCTCTTTTTCAGGGTAAACAGATGTCGTTGCGTTCATTTATGTCCGAGGTGAATTGCAAGAAGAAAAAGCAATTTCGGATTTCTCTTTTTGTGTGTGTTTTCTCCTCTGGCCTACTCTCTATCTTCTCTGAACGTATATTCCATAAAAGAACTTTCTCCGAAATGTCACAATTAACTCTCTCCACTTCCTTATGCTTGAAACCAAGGATAATAAAATCTCAACTTTTTCCTTCTGTTCCTTGTTCATGTTTATAATAGGACATAAGAGAAGATACTTAGCAAGCAGCAGTCTACAGGTGTCAGGAAAACCTTTAATTTCTAGTTACCTATCTCAGCCGTTTAAATGGGAATTACATTTACTGTAACTGTTGTGTCTAGGGAGAGTCATTTTCTTTTTCTGCCTTATAATGTAACACACTCACCGATAAAATTTCCACTTATTTCTTATTTTTATTTCCCTAAAATAAATTTTCGTTGTGTCTTGCAACCTTTTCAATAGTCGTGACTATGACAATAAATGTGTACTCTAAGAATATAGAGAGTCAAGACTATTGGAAAGGTTGCAAGACGCAACGAAAATTTATTTTAGGAAAACAAAAATAAGAAATAAGTGGAAATTTTACCGGTGGGTGTGTTACATAATAAGGCAGAAGAAAAATGACTCTCCCCAGACACAACAGAATATGCTTCAACACACGAACTCATATAAAGAATCTTGCAAACCAAATCCAAAAACGAAATGTGTTGTAACGTTGTATATAAATGCATGGATTCAACTTCACGTTCCAACAATGCTACGGTCCACACTAACTGGCTCACCTGAGCTTCATTCCAGATAGGATCTGTAAACAACCAGCTTTCCTAGCCACCTTGAAGGCTTATGAATCAACACTGTGTCCTACATGTGTTAGCAGTGCGATTCAATCACGTTTTTAGTTATCTCTGCAGATTTTCGATAAAAATTAAAACCAGCACCGAAAGTTATGACTTGGTAGTATATCATGGTTATATATAAATAGAAAATACGGTGTACCTACCAGCAATCAATATGTGCAAACCAGTTGTCAGGAAATTCTATAATACATAACACTGGTGTACCGAATCGTGTTACACAGTTAAATTTTGTGGCTATTTAAGTAATGCGTTTATGGAAGGGTAATGGCTTGGATGTCGTACTGAAGAAGGACCAATAATTCTTGAAATATGCATAAATACCCACTAACTATTATTCCATCTTCGATCTCATTCTTTACATAGACGTATTCGTCTACGAAAGGGCGTAACTTTCAGTGCTGGCTCTAACTTTAAAAAAAAAATCTGTAGAAATAGCATTAAAAAGTAGCCGAAACTTGAAAATCACTGTCAACAACATTCTTTTGTAACAACAAATTTGTACTCTAAGAATATTTAGAGAAACCTATCAAATAAATGGAAAATTGTTTTTATTATAACTAATCATAAAAACAAATATGTATATATATATATATATATATATATATATATATATATTATATATATATATATATATATATATATATATATATGTATGTATGTATGTATATATGATATATATGTGTGTGTGCATGTGTGTGTGAAAATAACAATAAGAAAAAGAATATTCTTTAACACATCTTTAATGATTTGTTACAATTGTTTCTGTACCAACTCTACTTGCAACAGTAGAGTATGTATATGAAATAACATAGATACAGATGTACAGTGGAAGTTGTGAAATTCATGCATGCTACTTGATCTCATTGTTGATTCGAAACTGTTCCTATGTTGAGTAACACAGCAATTTATTTCTACATACCACTTGTTTTGAACGTAAACGCTCACTTTCTTATCTCACATACACTAAAATTTTCTCTATCTCTCTATATTTCTCGATTCTCAATATCTATATCTCTGTCTCCCTCAGTCACAGACCAGCACTCTATCTTCCATTCTACACTGATTACATAGAAAACATCTATATTTCATGAGAAACATAATTAGCAGTTTTAAACTTCGTGCGTTACTGAAAGATATACGAAATGTGAGTGGATTCGGTTCACCAGTAACTAACAAGTTTCATGTACAATGACTGTCTTCATTTTTTATTAACATTGTTTTTTTACTCGAGCACAGCGCATAATTTGCATTGGAGGTTACACATTTCTGGGAACGTGGCCATTTTAGTACATATTTTCCATTGAACATATGCATTTGCATAACTAGATTTAGACGCATATCTCATAAATTCGTACATTTCTGTAACTAACCTTAGACAGTTACAGACGTGGGCGAGCGCACAACACATACGACCACACACACAAACACATACACGCACATATTCACCCTGTTGCGTGCATACACGCACATATGTATATATATATACATACATATATACATACATATATACATATATCTACACATACACATATATGGATATAGAGAAAGATATATTGATATATATATATATATATTATGCGTGCATAAATATATATGTTTATTTATATATATATATATATATATATATATATATATATATATATATATATATATATATATATACATATACAAATACATACATACACACATATATGTACGTACATTAAGCTAACAATGAGTCTGCTTATATTTTAACATATATGCCTATACAGAAAAACAAACGCACATGTACTAATACCATGCGCATAGTCACATACATGTGTGCAATGTATATAGACTGCATAAATATATATATTTCTGCACATTTTCATTTTCGACAAAGTCTGGAAAAAAATGACATTTGCTTTAATATTGTTTTTCTTTTTTTCCCTACGTTATCCAGTCGGAATATCGCTTACCATTTTCAACAGTACTTAGCTATTTCCAATATACTATTAATGTCACTTATAGATAATTAGAATACTATCTGCCAACATGTAGACTCAAAGACCAACTGGTGTATTTCCTTTTCTATCAGATAATGTGGCTAGTTTGATTTCAAGAAAATTTGGTGTTTGGTTTTGAAGAATTATCTACACGGAAATGTCTATTACTGCTCATCAAAATGGCGGAAGACATTTCTTAGAAGATATACGTGCTTCTCTTTGTCAATTTATCTGTCTCTCCATTTATCTATCTATCTATCTATCTATCTATCTATCTATCTATCTATCTATCTTCTATCTATCTATCTATCTATCTATCTTCTATCTATCTATCTATCTATCTATATATATATATTATATATATATATATATATCTATCTATCTATCTTCTATTAGTCTACTAATGTGAAACTAATTGCTTATGTATATATATATTTATTACATACACATACACATAATATATATATATATTATATATATATATATATATATATTATATATATATATATGTATATATATACCTAACTTATCTTACAACCGATAAACACGCACACGTACATGTAAATATATATCGATGTATGTATGTGTATACATACATATTTTGTTACCTTTTATCGTTACTTGGTGTGACATAGCCTTGAAGGGTTTTAATGGAAGAAGACACTTATATCTTCTAAAGCTTCTGCTAAACTATGGGGACATAAAAGCATGAACACCGGTTGTCAAACGGTGGTGGGGGACAAACACATACAAAGACTCACACACGCATACACATACAGATACAGGTTGCGATGGGTAAATTGTCGCTACTTTGCACTTTTTTTTATTTCGCGCATGCACATTGTGTTTTTGATTTTGTCGACTATACAGTGTAGCGGGGTGAGTTGAGCTCATCAGTGAGAAAAACAGTACCATAACGCAATTCACTCTTCCGGAAATTTGGAAAAGACATGATATACTGCTTGGCATTCGGGCAGGAATTTCCAGTACGAACAGGTGATGAACGCACAGAACAACCATTGGCTTGGTTTGTCCCTAAAACATGTACCAAGAGTGATAAGAATCAAACTTCCAGTCAAATGATGGTGTTTGGAATGATCTCTAGAGATGGCGACGTTATATCTCCATTCATCGTCCTACATTGCCTCACACTCAACGAGGAGGCCTACATCAAGTGCTTGGGGGAGGTAGTGCTGCCCGGGATCATGAAGGTGGTTGCTGGAAGACATAGGGTCTTCCAGCAACCGATAGTATATGCATCTACATATATATATATATATATATATAATATATATATATATATATATGTATGTATACACACACACATACGTATGTATATGTGTGTTTATGCATAAGTTGTTGCACTTGCTTGTCTTCAATACAGTTGCATAAAGTCATGTACATACGTAAATATGGTACATCATCTCTCATAAATGTGCAACTTCTGAAAATGCGGCAATGAATTTTTGGTTGAGTGGAATTCCGGGAGTTAGGATATAATAGGATATTGATGGGTGTCGTGTTTCCATGTAAGATACGAGCTGTTAATGCGTAGAGAAGGCGTAGAAAAACTGCATAATCAATAGGAGGTGAATTATAAGTGAATGTTCTATGTAGAATCGCAAAACAAAAAAAGTGTGACTTGTTGACCGCTAAACGATACTGACTTAGGGAGACTTAGGCACAGAAACTAGTTAGATACACATGCTGACATAGAGCTTAGAGAAATAGATAGATATACAGATAGAGAAAGAGAGAGAGGGGAGAGAGAAAGAGAGAGTGGCGAGAAAGAAAGAGAGAGAGAGAGGGGAGAGAGAAAGGGAGAGAGAGAGAGTTAAATACGTAAAACTACATCGAGGAATAGTCAGATAGGTATAAGAGAGAGCGAGATAGGAAGCTATATAAAAAAAATAATTAAAGATGTAGACTGAATGGCAGATGGCAAGTAGACACGGGTAACTACCTACCTACATCCTTACATATATATCGTACGCCGGAGTGAGAGACGACTGGTGTTTGTCAAGGCATCCTTCTTGGACAGTAGTTCTCAGCCGAGAACTTGTTGTCAAAATTTATGTGCCATAAGCTGGATATTCCCCTACAATACACTAAATATTTTAGCAATTAATTTTATAGAATCCCTCATACTATTTAATAATAAAAATACAATAAGATCTTTTTAAAATATCGAATAGCTTTTGAGATTCATAGAGTAAAATAAGAATCAATGGGTTCAAGAGGCAAAATGTGGTTGAAAACCACAGCCCAAGGAGAAGGCTAACTCATATGCGAACCCCCCTGCTCTACTGAGCTGGATATCTTGCATTTTGCTTGCCTCTGGAGTTTTCTTGTTGCTACTGGGAGTCATAGATCTGTTGTGCAGCCACACTCGACTTAGAACCTTTGCGCTGGCATTGCTGAACAATCAGCGATGGTCATGCTCGTCTACAGAATAGGCAACCTTCAAATATATGTATATATATTATAAGCGTAGGTGTGGCCGTGTGGTGAGTAGCTTGCTTACGAAACACATGGTTCCGGGTTCAGTCCCACTGCGTGGCACCTTGGGCAAGTGTCTTCTACTATAGCATCGGGCCGACCAAAGCCTTGTGAGTGGATTTGGTAGACAGAAACTGAAAGAAGCCCGTTGTGTATATGTATATATATATATATATATATATATATATATATATATGTGCGTGTGTGTGTGTGTGTGTGTGTGTGTGTGTGTGTATACGTTTGTGTGTCTGTGTTTGTCTCCCCAACATCACTTGACAACCGATGCTGGTGTGTTTACATCCCCGTAACTTAACGATTCGGCAAAAGAGACCAATAGAATAAGTACTAGGCTTACAAAGAATAAACGCTGTGGTCGATTTGCTCGACTAAAGGCGGTGCTCAAGCAGGGCCGCAGTGAAATGACTGAAACAAGTAAAAGAGTAAAAGAGTACTATACACACACATAAATATGTATGTGTGTGTGTGTATGCATAAGTTGTTGCACTTGCTTGTCTTCAATACAGTTGTATAAAGTCATGTAAATAAGTCCTGCGGTCAAATTGCTCGACTAAAGGCGGTGCTCCAGCATGGTCACAGTCAAATGACTGAAACAAAAGAGATGTGTATGTGTATGTGAGTGTGTGTGTGTGCGTCTGTGCGTGAGCGTGTTTGTGTGTATGTGTGCGTGCGTGTGTCTGTATTCCAAAACAGAGGGCGATGAGGAGAGAGGTGGATGGGAGGAAGAGAGAAATAGAGAAATTGAAATTAATTGGTAAATAGGTTTGCAATTAGATATTTAGAAAATTGTCAGAAAATGCTGAAAAAAATTGTTCTCGCCAAATTATGTTGTGAACTCGATAACAGAGTTTATGCAAGAACCAGACGAAGGACTTGCCCTGGAGGCTTAGTGTAGAAAATACAAACAAATCTTCAATGAAGAGTGCAAAGATTGGAACGACTATATGAAAACTCGTTTAAACTTTTAAGAAAATGGCAGCAAGAGAAGATGAGCGTTACAGCAATTATATACTCCCGCGAAAACATCTTGACATAAACTTTAAAGATACAATAGGCATATTGTGTAAAACTTTTAGTGAGAAAAGCTTGTTGTTCAATACATGTTAGAAATGCTTGAACCTAGAAAAGAACAACGAGGAGGATTACACCACATATACTGGTAGAGTTAACAGGGAATGTGAAAAGTTCAATCTGGACGAATTAACGCCAGATATCTTCAAGTGCCTGATATTTACTTAGAGAGTGACTGCAGAGAATTAATAACAAGAATTCTCATTAAGCAGGAACAAAATGAAGTTGTAACCCTACAACAAGTGTCAGAAGAGTGTGAAAGAACAGTAAATTTAATGAGACGGCATAGAGAAAATTGAGCATAAAGATTTGCTCCCAAGTGAAACAAGTGCGAAATAGGCAGAACAGAAATCAAGTGTGTGCTAAAATACTGTACAAACAGGACATGACAAAATCAAGAAAATAACCCATGTTTTGCATGTGGAGGTCTACATCTGAGAAATAACCGTCCATTTAAGAAAGTGGAATGCTTCCGATGTGGAAAAATTGGGTACATAAAAACACACTGTAAAACCAAGATGACAAAACATTGGAACATAGGCGCAGGAGTGGCTGTGTGGTCAGTAGCTTTCTAACAAACCACATGGTTCCGGGTTCAGTCCCACTGCGTGGCATCTTGGGCAAGTGTCTTCTGCTATAGTTCCGGGCCGACCAATGCCTTGTGAGTGAATTTGGTAGACGGAAACTGAAAGAAGCCTGTCGTATATATGTATATATATATGTATGTGTGTGTATGTGTTTGTGTGTCTGTGTTTGTCTCCCTAGCATTGCTTGACAACCGATGCTGGTGTGTTTACGTCCCCGTCACTTAGCGGTTCGGCAAAAGAGACCGATAGAATAAGTACTGGGCTTACAAAGAATAAGTCCCGGGGTCGATTTGCTCGACTAAAGGCGGTGCTCCAGCATGGCCGCAGTCAAATGACTGAAACAAGTAAAAGAGTAAAAAGAAAGAGTATAGGAAAAGAATAAATAAGATGTCGTCGAAAGAAAATTGTAATATAACGAAGCGAAAATTCATAAATGTCAAAATTGAAAACGCCAGAGTACAAATGCAGTTAGACACTGGAAACAATATTAACATTGTAAATTAAGAAACTTGGAAGTGTGTCGGCAAGCCAAAGTTAATTACATCTACAAAAGCTGCACTGAGTGTTATGGGCAAAAGATTGTATTTTGTCGGTGAATTTGAGTGTAATGTAACATTTCGTGACTAAATGAAAACGACAAAAATATAATAATAAATAATAATGAAATTATTGTATACAGTATTCAGGTGCGCCACATATATGCTAGAAAAGTCAGTTAATCTATTCGGCACAGAGTGGATGTAACTATTCAAATTGAGGAATAGGCCCAATAGTGATTTTGTGTTGGAATATAGTCGGTTCAGTCGAAGGTTCGACTGAAGAAGAGGGACTGAAACTAAAAAAAAACAACATTTATTTCCAAATGTTTTCTCGAAGACACTGGATTGTTGCACGAAAATAAAGGGAAAAATTGTAGTAAATTTTAAGCCAAAACGTAATGTACCGTTTTCGGCAATGGACCAGGTAAACAAAGATCCTGAAAGACTTGAAAGCCTTGGAATAATCGAAAAGACGGACCACTCAGAGTGGGCAGCACTTATGGTCTACGTAAAGAAGAAAAATAACAAGAGTTTGTGCAACTTTTTCAACAGGTTTGAATGATTGCTTAATCCCACCTAACCACCCATTGCTGAGTTCGAAGGAAGTGTTTTCAAAATTGAATTGGGTGGGGGGATTCTTCTCAATATTAGACCTCTCGGGGGCATATCTACGAATCTAAGTAGCAGAATGCTCACATTTATTAATTAATACATACCGTGGCTTATTTAAAATTAAGCGGCTTCCCTTCGGTGTAAATGCGACTCCTTCTATATTTCAGCAAATATACTAGTAAAAAGTGAACCACATGAACAACGTATTCAACACGTTAAAAGTGTACTCGAGAAGATTAGGTGAATACGGGTTAAAGTTAACGGTAGAAAAATGCGAGTTATTCTGAAAAAAATTAAATACGTACTTGGTCTAGATAATAGATAAAAACGGACGAAAACCGGATCCATCCAAAGCAACTACAATAAAAAATATGACCACACCGAATAATATAACTATGCTAGAAGCATTCTTGGGTTTAGTAAATTATTATCAAATTTACCTTCCCAGTATACATAATGTGAGGGCCCCACTCAATGATCTTTTAAAGAAAAATACAAAATGGTGCTGGACTAAGTGCCAGAAGGCATTTGACGAGTTAAAAAGCATTTTAACATCGGACTTCTCGTTAACGCAATTTGATCCAAAGTTGGATATTATGTTGGCTACAGATGTGAGTGACTACGGTGTAGGAGCCGTACTTCTGCACAAATATGTCGACGGGAGTAAAAAGGCTATAGCCCATGCATCACGATCGTCATTACCAGCTGAAAGGAACTTTAGTCAGATAGAAAAGGAAGCGTTAGAAATCATATTCAGTGTGAAAAGATTCGAAATAGTTATTCATGGAAGACGTTTCTGTCTACAAACGGATCATAGCCCACTACTTTCAATATACGTTCTAAAAAAGGAATACCAGCACGCACAGCGAACAGACTACAGCGATGGGCACTACATTATGGAATTATGCTTACAAAATGGAATATTTAACGTAAAAAAAAAACTAGGGCATGTGGATGGTTTGTCCAGACTGATAACGAAACACTGCGAGCCATTCGAATATACAGTAATTGCAGCTTTAAAAGCAGAAGGAGAAATAAAAAAAAATGGAGTGTGGAATTTGGTACGCGAATTGCTAGTAACCCTAGAAGACACAAAACGGAATGCAGTAAAGGACAAATTCATGACAGAAATGAAAAGAATATTGTTGTCAGGGAAAGTAAATAGGAATAGGATTGGTGCGAAACAAAACCAAGACGTGAACCTACAATCAATTTGTGAAGTCGTACTGATGCATCCACAGAGAAAACTGATACCTGAAACACTACAAAAGAAAATGTTGGGGGAATTTCATGCTGGACATCCTGGTAATTCGAGGATGAAAGCTTTAATGCGTAGCTGCGTTTAGTGGCCAAAAATGGATAGAGAAATCGAAAATTTAGTGATAGTCTGTAGAGGATGTGCTGTAGCGGCAAAATTACACACGATAAAAAGTGAACTTTGGTCAAAAGCAGATGTTTCGTGGTCGAAGCTATATATCAGTTTTGCTGGTATTTTAAACGGTTCTTACTACTTGGTGGTAGTAGATAGTTTCTCTAAATGACCAGAAATCTGTAAGTGTAAAACCAACCTCCTCAATTGTGACAATTTTTTTACATGAGCTGTTTGCGCGTCTTGGCATCTCAGGCGCGATAGTGTCTGACAATGGAAATCAATTTGTGTCTTTTGAATTTAAAAAGGTTTGTGAAACGTTCGCTGTAGAACACGTAACTACGGCGCCATACCATCCCAGATCTAACGGACAGGCAAAACACTTTGACGATACGTTCAAGAGAGCCCTAAAAATCGAATAAGGAAGTCACGGATGAGGTAGCTCTACAACAATTCTTAAGAGTATGCCGGATGATATCAAATCCAAAATGAACCAGCAGGTATGTCACCAGCGGAGATGGTGTTTGCGAGGAAAGTAAAATCAGTCTTCTACCTGGAGAAATTGCAAAGGAAAATACTGCAAGATCTTTCAGAATTGCTGAAAAATTATTTGAGAAGGTATATAAGAACGGAAAACAGAATTGGGAAGCCGACTTGATTACCGAACGCCTAGGAAAAGTGCTATACTTGGTAAAATGTAGAAAAGGTGTTTATAAGAGACACATGAACCAACTGAAAAAAAAATCTTTGAAGCGAACACACAGAATTGAAGAATCAATGGAATGGTTATATGATACTTTTCAAGTATCAACACCATTACAGATGATTGAACCCAAGTGCACAAGCATAAGAAAGAGAAAATGTACAGAGCTCCTGAAATTGGATGCCAAACAGAAAAGATATATGTGTAACTTAGAAAAAAAATAAAGTGGCTGTATGCTGTCAACCTAGTGGAGGCACTTGGCCTAGTGGTTAGGGCAGCGAACTCGCGTTCGAGGGATCGCGTGTTCGAATCTCAGACCGGGTGACTTAAGCTCCACGCGACTCCGACAGAAGGTAATGGCGAACTTCTGCCGACTCTTTCGCAACAACTTTCTCTCACTCTTTCCTCCTGCATCTTGCAGCTCACCTGCGACGGACCAGCGTCTCGTCCATCTGGGGAGCCTATACGCCAAGGAAACCGGGAATCTGGAGGCATGGATAGAGAAGGAACAAATATTGCTGTCAACCTAATGTGACAGTCCCATGAAAGGGAATAATATTATATGTATACTGTATGTATAACTAAGAAACAAAACCAAAAAGGGAAGGTTGGGTGATATAAAAATTATTGCTATTAGAAGAAATAAAATGACACTTCCTAAGACAAAACTGAAAAGGGGAGATGTTATGGAGATAATAGTGATAATGGTACTCCCCTTCCACGTGACGAGTGGTATGTGAGAGTCACTATAGATAGGCGACGTCGGTCAGTATAGGAAGAAAGTACAAAGAAGAAGGTCATAGATTAGTCGAGTCTTATTTGTTTAACAACTATACTGCTATACCGAAATGGGCGTTATAACAATCTGACATTAAGGATCAAAACAAGGACGACAGTGTTACAACATTTTACTTGCCTCAACTAAATCTTTGACTCCTCAATGAGTTGCTACTGCCGCTCTCATCTCCGTAGATTTATGAAGGTCTCTTCCACTGTGTCTGTCAGATCCACTCTTTATATGTATTGGGTCGTCCGGAAAGTTCGTGCCGATTTATAATAGCTTACGTTTCGACTTATTTTAGAACATGATTGAGTTCATAAAATAGGATTTGACTACACCTCCATTTAGAGCACAGTTTAAGCTATCTTTTCGTGGAAGAAGGTTTACATTCCTATAACCTGTGTTAATTCTGTAACCCTTTAAAATGGAAGATAAGAAAGTTCATTTTCGGCATTTGATGCTTTGGGAACCAGACAAAAATTGCTGCAGCTCGGCTGGGATGTGTTACCCCACCCTCCATATTCACCAGATATTTCTCCTTCGGATTTCCACTTATTCAGATCTCTGCAGAATAGTCTAAATGGTAAAAATGTCAATTCCTTGGATGACCTAAAAAGATACCTTGATGAATTCTTTGCCATGAACCCACCTCAATTCTGGGAAGAGGGTATTTTCAAGTTAAAGGAAAGATGGAAACGCATTGTGCAACAAAATGATTCATATTTGGTTGATGAAAAATGTAATGACAATTATTTATTGACCTTTTTCTTTCCTTTAAAAATCGGCACGAACTTTCCGGACAACACAATATAAACAGACAAGTCATAACACCCCAAAAGTTACAAACTTTGGAGTTCCCTCACCTGGATTAGCCGGTCAGCCAAAAGAGTTTACCGATGTGTGGCTGTCCTTGCATTCAAAGAGGTATTTGGGGCTACAGACGAGAGTTGGATGCCAATTGGAGATCAAAGCCGACGATTTACCTCGTCAAAGATGCTACCCCTCGCTGACACCTCATACACTCCATCCATTTATACATATATTCATGCATATATATATACATGAATATATAAGCATATAAGACTACACCCATATTACCTATATATGGACGTACATACATACATTCACACCTGCATTCATGCATACATACATCCATTCATACATGCACACATGCATACATACGTATGTAAGTTTGTGAAAGTGCTTTCATTTGCTGCGATGAATGAATAAAATAAACATTTTGCCGAATAAATATTGAGGTAGAATTAGTATTAGATTGAAAGTAAACAGACGGTCTTAAACAGTTATATAGGGGAAACATGCCGAGATATAAACTAATATATATATATATTATATATATATATATAATATATATATATATATAGCGAGAGAGAGAGAGAGAGAGAGAGAGAGAGATACACACACAAGTATACATATATTTACATATGTATATATAATATATATGCATATATATATATATATATATATATGTATATGTATTTATATATGTGCATGTATGTGAATATGCGTGCCTATGTCTTTGTGTGTGTGTGTGCACGTGGGTATCTTTATAAGTATGGCGATATAGTTGGATATAGAGATAGATAGATTGATTGATAGAGAGATAGATAGATACTTTGGTAGATAGACAGGCGCTATACAACGCAAATATGTCTAAATCTCTGATATGGAAAAGCCAGGAGATAAACATTAGTCGAAAATTAAAAGAACTACCAGACCGTCATTCTAAGTGTTTGCTATAAAAGCATGCTTCACACTCTCACTAAATTAATCCCATGGATATTGATATCATGGAATAAACTAGCTTAGATATTACAATTTTCCACTGTTTTCCAAACTGCTCTAATAGCATATAAAAGAACTGCCTCCGTTATCAATCTTTCAAACAGCTACTAGAACACATTAACTGCTTGCTATTATTATTATACTATTTGTTGCTGTTGTTGTTGTTGTTTTTGTCTCTGTTGATGTTTTTCTGATGTGCTTATTGTGTTGCTCTCATTGTTCCTTCTGTTATATTAGTCCGTGGTTCCTGTTGTGGTTGTTGTTGTTATTGCTGTTGTCACACTGTTTGTTATGTTAATATTGTTGCTTTGACGTTGCTTAGTCTGATTCTTACACCGCGTTTCTTTTTTTTTCTTTTTTTCTAATTTTCTTTTGTTTTTTTTCTTTTATGTGGCTGTTACTCTTTTATGTTGTTGTTGTTGTCGTCGTGGTTATTGGTGCTGTTGTTATTGTTGTTGTTGTTTTTGTAGGTACTTTTGTTTATCTTTGCTATTATTGTATGGCGGTTCTTATTTTTAGCTACTGCAGAAGTCGAAGTTGTTGTATTACTACAATTGCTACTCCTACTACTACTACTACTACTACTCCTGGTGCTGGTGCTGCTACTACTACTACTACTACTACTGCTGGTGCTGGTGCTACTACTACTACTACTACTACTACTACTACTACTACTACTACTACTACTGCTGCTGCTGCTGCTACAACAGCAACAACAGCAACAACAACAACTACTACTACCACAACTTCTGTTGCTACTACTACTACTACTACTTCTACTACTGCTGCTACTACTACTACTACTACTGCTACTGCTACTACTACTACTACTACTCTACTACTACTACTACTACTACTACTACTACTACTACTACTGCTGCTGCTGCTGCTGCTACAACAGCAACAACAGCAACAACAACAACTACTACTACCACAACTTCTGTTGCTACTACTACTACTACTACTTCTACTACTGCTGCTACTACTACTACTACTACTGCTACTGCTACTACTACTACTACTACTACTACTACTACTACTGCTACTACTACTACTACTACTACTACTACTACTACTACTACTACTACTACTACCGCTCCTACCGCCACTACTGTTGCTGCTGAGGTTGGTTTTGTTAATTCTGGCACTAATACCAGGTCTACCACGTGACTGTTTGCTCAAAAAGAAACTTACAATAGCAAATAAGAACAAAGGTAAAACCCCACCAATGAAAAACCAACAAAAAAAAAAGAAAAGAAAGCAAAAGAACAAAAAAAAATCAACAAAAAGACAACAGATTACAATAAAAAGCGAAACGGTGAATGGCAGCTAATTCCTTTAGGTTTTGATCTGTCATGAACATAGCTCGGATACTGTAAGTGGGGTCGGCAGTAAGCGAGGATGAAACACTACATTTTATAGCTTCTATTATAATTGAATTGTGTGGACCAAAGTCGTGTCACCTTGTTTAATATCAGAGCCAATTTCGTATTGAACATCGTGGTAGCTACACTTCTTTGAATATCACCCAACGGAAGTAGATGGCGTGATTAGTTAGCCGTAAGGTTTAGCGAGAGATTGAAAATGTATATCAGCCGCATAACAACAAGTGCAGCAGTACGTGGGTGGTCGGATGCCAGTGGTGGTAGTTGTAGGGGAAATTGATTGACAGCTGCAATTTATTTCATTTCAACCAAACAAACAAAAAATATATTTTGGCAGACATTTAGCAGCTGCATCTGTGACCGCCATCTTGTGTTATAGAAGAACAGACAAAACACTGTCTTGAGAATGTAATATTGTGGAGGAGACAGTGAGCCTGTAGCCTTTTAAAATAGAAAAAATATCCACAGCAAAACATGTTCTCTTACTCACTCTCTCTTACATTTTCTATTATGTAATCTTTCTTTGAAACACAAATACAGACTCTTTCTTCATCTTACATAAACTCTCTCTCTCTCTCTCTCTCTAGTTTTTCTCTTGCCCCCCTCTCTCTCTCTTGCTCTCGCTCTCCTTCCGTGTCTCTGGATCGTATACAAACACTCCATCATTCCACCCCATCCATTTCTAGCTAAGGATTTCCCTGTAACCGTAGAATTAATCTTATATTTCATTTATCTTTAATAATTTTCTTATTTTTGAAACGCTTTTTTTCTTCTTTTCGATTTTCTCGTAGATTTCTTTCTTTTTCTTCTCTTTCATTGGTTAGTTTCTATGATCTCTTCTGAGAGACATCAACTTTTAATTCCTTTTAATTTTATGAAGTGGGTGGTGTAGCGGAAAAGATAGCTCCATTGTCTTTGTGAGTCGGCAACCTGGTTCAGCAAAACGAATTTTTTTTTTTCTTTTCAAAGCTGGGCGTGACGTTCTTTCTATTGATGAGGATTCATGTTGTAATATAACCAACGAAAGTCTATTTGGAGAAATGAATCACAAACTTGCTATTTATATTCATTTATACTGAAGTTTCTACCAACTAAATTCTTCTAAGTACGCTCCTGTCAAAGTGGTCATGTTTTCCACAGTTCTCTTTATTATCTGAACGAGTGTATTTATTATGTCACTCCATGTAAGCTCATACTATCCATCTTAATATTAATGTTGATAATAATGCGACCAATGTTTCAAAATGTATAGGAGAACATAGAGTCGTCTAAATAACACCACAGTATGACTAATATTTGTTGTATTAACCACAGAAGAATGAAATCAACGTAGGTGGGATTTGTACTCAGCCCATAAATGGATGCTTTATAACATACTAGCAGAAATACCCGTCGTTGACTGGGTTCAGAAAGAATCTTTCTGAACCCAGATTTATGAAAGTTACTGTTTCGATATTATTGAATGTTTTGTAGCGGAATATCCGCAAGCTCTTATTGCCAGACTTCGGCCTACAAATTTATAATATTTCACTAATGGTTCTCCTGATAGTCAGTCTATTCAGCTCTTTCTCTTTTCCTACCCTGAAATTTCTTAGGTAGCCCAAATCTAATTTTTTCGGAGGCATTGTAGTAGGGTGAATTAATCTATAAGACAGGGGACTTAACTCATTTTAGCAAACTTACGGAGGTCAACGACGTGAAAATTGGTAAAGGTTATGGTTGAAAAGTTATTTTTACCGCTGTCCGGAGGTGCCTCGAGTAATACAAGTTGACAAAGCACAGCCATGATCGTGACCAATGTCCTCCTAAAATTGGAGCGACATGCGTGCTAATATTTGGGCGTGCATAAAGTACATTCAGGTACACACACACACACATCCTACCTTTTATAGATATAGATATGTTGGTAGACATTGATTAGCTGCATCTATGCCCACCATCATGTGTTATACAAGAGTGGAGAACACATTATCGTGAGAAAGTAATGTGGAGAAGACAAGGAACCTGAAGCCTTTAAAATAGAAAATATCTATAATAAAACAGAATTTCTCTTTTAACAAAGGAATAAAATGCAGTGCAAGAATTTCTACTTTATTTACTATTTATTTCAGATGTCGAAACATAGATTAATGGGTGATTAGAGACGTTGCGATAAGTAAATTGTCGAACAAGCTTTGGAAACTGAAGTTAAAAGAGGTTGTAAAAATAACAGTATGAATAATTGTTCACTGTCTGCTCATTAATAATAGAGAGTTTGTGAAATATCACAGATAATGGCAATACTCCAGCATGGCCTCGACCTCTCAACGGAACAATAAAAATAATAAAGGAATAAAGATTTGGCAAGAATATCTATGAATTGGTTCGTATTCGAATTAAGAATGTCTTGGAGCATTAAATGATATTGCTAACAGAAAGAATGCAGGAAATGCTGGATTTCTATTCGAGACTCAGAGTTTTAGAAATGATAGCTTGAAGAGTAATAGATAGTTACAAGCGAAAATGGCCACTTCTCGAGGTTACATTCCGAAAAGAATCATATCCAGACAAGTTAAATTTGGTAAACAAGGAAACAAATAAACAGTAAATAACTAGTGATCTGGAGTATCTGATAATCTGTAAGTTTACGGTGAAAGCAATGAAAATTATTTCGTAAAATTGGTAACCTATCTTTTTTTGTCGATATAGTCATTTAGTTTTGTTTGATGGGTAGATGAATAATTGAGCTTGAATGAATGAAATTATCTGATAGTTAAATAACACAAAATGGATGCATATTTACGCATTGTGGGTTCTGATAGAATGATGAAAGAAAAGATTAAAAAATAGATTTGTAAATGAATATTATAGGAAAATGAAATTTAGTTTGAAAGCTAAACTC
>NC_042997.1:125006973-125009473 GCF_006345805.1 Octopus sinensis | reverse complement strand
ACTTAGATATTACTTGGCTTCAACCAGCTCTACAGGCTAACGAGAGAGTGAAATGGCATAAGAACCTTCTTAACCCCTATTATCAAACATTTTCTAAATACATCACGCACATTTCATTAAAAGTAAAACAAACTTTAGCTTCAGCTGTTGAATACAACAAATCCCCATATCCAAGCTAGGTTTCAGAATAGATATGCATCTGTTAACCAACGACTATAGCTAAAACCTATACAACTCAAAGGATAAAATTATGTCAAACGGAAATGCTTAAAAAGAAGTAGTCTAAAATGCAAAAGTTCTGCAAGAAAGAAAAGCCGACAACAGTTTTCTGGCCATAATAACATGACCTTTTACACATAGATGCACACGAGACCTGGACTCACTCTTTAACTTTTACTGAAGGAACGTAGTATGACTATCCGAACACATTTAAGAGTTTAATGAGCATAGTATAAACGCAAACTAGCCAATAATAGTTAGCACTAATTTTTATAGACTTGGTTTCAGAATAGATATGTATCTGTTAATTTCAGAAAAATATAACATAATTAATCCAACATTGGGATGCTCAATAGAAGTGAGATGACGAAATGTAGACTCCAGAACGAACTGAGTTTTGAATATTGTTTCGGAATGCAGGTTTAAAAAAACATTTGGTAGCGAAATATCAGCAGAAACAGCTATGCAGAAACAATAACGATATCATAGGACATAATGAGAAATTGTAGACGCTACAGATAAAATTTAAACCATCCATAGAACATGAAAAAACTGTTAGCGAGAGCAAATAAAAAGTTTATACATTGAGGAAAACAAAATATGGATGCCGTAATCGACAGGCAGATTCATGACAATTAATTAACGATAAACACATTTGCATCACTAGAAAAGGAGGACAACCGTTTATCAAAGCAAGATGCAACTACATAATTGACAAAGACAAAACTAGTGGAAAACAATGCGCAAGAAAATAATTTCAGATGTATGCAGAACTCGTTGTGCATATTCTTAGTCACCCGATAGAAAATGAACTGACAAAGGCAACGATGACAATTGTTGAAAATACCTCTACTATAGAACAATAAACTAATATTAAAAGTAAAAAAAAAAGGAAGAATCAACAAATAAAACCGGTCGTCAGAGTCAAAAGAAGTGTATAGCTCCAAAATATATAAAACTTGTTCTCTTACTAAAAGAAGGCATTTTTACCTGGCGATGATCATCGCAGTTCTTTTAATGATAGAGGCGATTTTACTGCAGCATCAGTAGTAGTAATAGTAGTAGTAGTAGTAGTAAACGTAGGGAGAGGACAACTAATGGTAGCATTAGATGTAGCAGTATTAATAATAGTATTAGCGATACTAGTAGATTTGATAAGGCGGCGAGCTGGCAGAAACGTTAGCACGCCGGGCGAAATGCGTAGCCGTATTTCGTCTGCCGTTACGTTCTGAGTTCAAATTCCGCCGAGGTCGACTTTGCCTTTCATCTTTTCGGGGTCGATAAATTAAGTAACAGTTACGCACTGGAGTCGATCTAATCGACTTAATCCATTTGTCTGTCCTTGATTGTCCTCTCTGTGTTTAGCCCCTTGTGGGTGTTAAAGAAATAGGTATTTCGTCTGTCGCTACGTCCTGAGTTCAAATTCCGCCCAGGTCGACTTTGCCTTTCATCCTTTCGGGGTCAATTAAATAAGTACCAGTTACGCACTGGGGTCGATATAATCGACTTAATCCGTTTGTCTGTCCTTGTTTGTCCTCTCTGTGTTTAGCCCCTTATGGGTAGTAAAGAAATAGGTATTTCGTCTGCCTCTACGTCCTGAGTTCAAATTCCGCCCAGGTCGACTTTGCCTTTCATCCTTTCGGGGTCAATTAAATAAGAACCAGTTACGCACTGGGGTCAATATAATCGACTTAATCCGTTTGTCTGTCCTTGTTTGTCCTCTCTGTGTTTAGCCCCTTATGGGTAGTAAAGAAATAGGTAGAATTAGAAGTAGCAGTATTAATAATAGTGTTAGCGATATTAGTAGCTTTGAAAGCAGTAGTGGTGGTGAGTTGTATTAGTCACTGCTGTACATGTGACAGAGGTAGCTGCGTGAACGGTGACGTTTGACGCCGTGGAAGAAGTGCTCGTCGGTATTATATTTATTGTCGAACTACTGGTAATCATAAATTTTGGAACATACGAAGATGTCGCTTCTATCTTTAATAGCGAAGTAGTTAGAGTTTTTCTTGATGAAGTCATTAAAGCAAAACTTCTGAGATTTGATCGCGATCGTAGTAGAGATAGTTGGTGTGATGGTGCTTGTGGTAAAAGTGTTGGCGGTAGTATACATTTTTAATATCGTATTGTATCATAGTATCTTTTGTAATGGCTTTAGCCGCATTTGTGGTCTTTTTGAAGTGGTAATAGCATTTTGGTTGCTGCTGTTGTTGTTGCTGTTGTTGCTGTAATAGTTGTATATATTGTTGCTGTTATGGTGGTAGCATTTCAATATAGAAGA
>NC_042997.1:124996973-124999473 GCF_006345805.1 Octopus sinensis | reverse complement strand
AACAAATAAATCTCCCGGAATACCGACAAATTCCACTGAGTGACCACTTAGACTCATGTGCTAAAGACTTAAACCCCAAATTCTATATATTCCCCTTCTACCAATGTAAAGACGGGATCACCACACAGGAGAGAATTAACAAGGAGAATCTCTTTATTGAAAAATTCCAAACACAACTTAATATGCAAACTCCTCGTTGATCAAACTTCCTTTCTCTACCTCACTCTTCATGGATGGACTAACACAAATATATAAAGATACCATGCATTCATCACTTCAAGCTAAAACTTATATTCTTTAAATATCATTTTTACTATTGTTGTTATTACTATCATTTTTATTATAAATGATATGACAATTTGAAATGCAATTGTCTATGCAGATTTATATTATTAGAAAATAATATAAATAAAGTGTTAAAATCTGAAAGTTAAGTTAACAAGCAATTATATAAAAAAGATAATGCAAATGAAGCTAAAATGAAGAACCAGGTCCACAATTACTACTACTTCCTGTCCTGCAACATGCTGAATTTAACAACACAACACATCACATGCTCTTAATCCCTGTGTTCGGCCGTCATTTTCTACATTGCGGAATACATTGTCTAATGTACTACTGTTTGTTGAAGGTAGTAGGTTGAGATTTGATTGTATTCCAGCAAATAATTTCATTCATAAATAATTTCTTTCATCATGCCATGTCAATCTATAACAAAGGCGATTTTGCTATTGTTTACCTCGGTTATCTCCGACGCAGAAGATATTAAATAAAAGTTGTAGCGCGCATTTTCACTATTTCTAGTCTTTCGATCGCGTGTATAGAGGTCCATAACGTCATTGGTTCTTAACTATCTTAATTGCTAATTCTTCCAACATTATCCTCGATCAAACGTACTTGCAATGAAGTGCATTCCAAACGTGAAAATCACGTTGTTTCTAGAGCATAGTGTACAGAAATCCATATTATCCAATCCGATTCCTAATTGTTGCGTGTCAAAAACCCGTAGAGACCGCTGTATCAGTACATACCAATCTCAGGAACCACATATGTACACACACACATATATATATATATATATATTCATTTATTCTTTTCTTTATTTCTGTCATTTAACTGCGGCCTTGTTGGAGCACCGCCATTCGTCGAACAAATCGACCCCAGGACTTATTCTTTGTAAGCCTAGTACTTATTCTATCAGTCTCTTTTGCAAAATCGCTAAGATACGGAGACATAAGCACACCAACATCAAATGCCAAGCGATGGTGCGGGACAAACACACACATATATATCTGACGGGCTTCTTTCAGTTTCCGTGTAGCAAATCCTCTCGCAGGGATTTGGTTGGCCCGCGGTTATAGTAGAAGACACTTGCCGAATGTGCCACGGAGTGGAACTGAACCCGGAACCATGTGGTTGGGAAGCAAGCTTCTTATTTCTTTATTGCCCAAAAGGGGCTAAACATAGAGGGGACAAACAAGGACAGACTAAGGGATTAAGTCGATTAGATTGACCATAGTGCGTAACTGGTACTTAATTTATCGACCCCGAAAGGATGAAAGGCAAAGTCGACTTCTGCGGAATTTGAACTCAGAACGTAACGGCAGACAAAATACTGCCAAGCATTTCGGCGTGCTAACGTTTCTGCCAGCACGCCGCCTTAACCTAACTTGTGTGGCACGCTTCTTACCACACAAGATTCAAAAATTGCACAGGAGAACGACAAAGGAAAATTCACATAGTAGACATGGACATGTTCTTTCCTCATCAGTTATTGCCCAAAACTCATATCAAGCGTTGCTGAGAATAAATGAACGAAGGTAAAGAACAGTGATAAAAAAAAACAAACGGCATAGGTTATTCGTAGTAATTTGAGTATAATAAATAAAGGCATTATGGGTATGAGACATCATTGAGACAAGACACGTATAGAAGAAACGCTGATAGCACATGATTTCCTACAGAACTTGAAAGTGAAAGTAGAGAGATGGAAAGATAAAAAGAAACAGAGAATCACAGGCAGGTAAAAATGTGAAACCAGGGTTGGAGGTATTTGCGAAGGCCAGAGACCAGAAGGAGTATGACTGGATAGGTCAGTGGTCAAGCAAAACAGGAGGGCTGAAATGGGATGGTCGCGTGGTAACGAAAGGGAGGGAAAGAGAATGAAAACATGTAGTGAAGGGCAGAGAGAAAAGCCAGGGCGGAAATAAAAGCAAAATAAAAGGAAGAAAAATGCGGGCAGATAGAAAAAAGTGCATGTATGTATGAATGTACATATACATACAACTATGTTTATACGTAAGAATATATAAGTTTATGTGTGCATGTGGTAAATTTTCATGTATCAATATAGAATTATGCGTAAGTATATTCATGCTGTCGAGGTATGTGTAAGTATGTATGTATATATATGTGTTTGTGTATCCTAAAGCGCAGACAGTCACGTATAAGCACTCAGGCGCCCGCACACACACACACACACACACACCAAAACGTCTCT
>NC_042997.1:124984473-124991973 GCF_006345805.1 Octopus sinensis | reverse complement strand
CTTTTTACTATGAACATTTAGTTGAAACAATACTTTGTGTAAACCGGCCCCCATTCTTTATTACCCTAAATGTTCATTGTGTTCATATGGTTGAAATTACTTCCACCATTACGTGCTCCTCTAATTTCAAAGCAGATTTCTTAAGCTTCTCTGCGTATTGTGGATAGACTGTGAATATATGGGTATTGGCATTTGTTATGGAGTCAATATTAATTGAATATTTCATCTAAACGTGTTATGTGAGTTTGGGGTTTTTATTCTTGTTTTTACTACAGCGATGATACGATGATACAATCCAAAATGTATCCCAGCGGTAGTAGTACAATGTATATTCTGAACTTTATTTCGTGTGAACATCTTTTTGAGCACCACAGAATGAACTCCATAAACCCTGTGGAAACAAGTGGTAAGCTGTTTCACTCAATCATAATGACAACGGCCATTGTATGCTGGTTAGCCTTCATAGTAAACTTCATAGCGATTTAGCTTTAAGGATACACAACATTCGGAACCACATGAACATTTCCTTCTCACATTCCAAAATATGCAAACGTTTAGCATTGGCATAATGACGCCCCCGAGATACACCAAAATCTGTTTCAACGTTAGCTCCCATCAAGAATCATGCAATCCAAATACAAAAACAAAATGAAAATAAACGAATAGATGAATAAAGCAATGATTTACATACCAACGGCTGGGCATCCACATGCTTTTATCCGATCCAACTAGATGTCGCGAGGATAGTTAATTCTTAGCAAGGTGAATTGAGCCTCACATGATTTGGTCACACTCAGTGCAGTTCAGAATCTCGACATTTCTGAAACTAGTTTTATGAGCATATTTGGTACTAGGAACATTAATGTTATTCATGTGATAACTCAATGAACTTCCTTGGTTTCTATATTTGTGAGGGATATAGCACAAATCTAACCAATCGATCATTCTCAGCGCGTTCACTTGTATTAACGGAACAGCAATCGGAAAACGCCGGAGCATTGTTCGGAAACTCTATTTTCGGATGCTTTCGGATCTCGCATTCTACGCAAAAATTTCGAATTCTCTTATTCAGAAAGCTAAACTGTCCAGCCACATTTCGGAATCAGGTAGATCCATATATCACAGAGTTGATGTAAAAAAATTGGACGGCATGCATGTAGATATTGTATAAGTTGTTTCGAGTGGGAAATATTTAAAGATTTAATCTTGATTTATTCGAGTAGGTAGATTTTGCAAACTAGAAAGGCTTACGAGTAAAGAATCCTTCAGAATTTCTGTTCTATACTATTTTTCTTCACGTTTCGATCGACATGATATACAGCATACTTACACACAGGAACGACACACACGCATATATACACATAAACACACACACACACACACAAGCGCAAACACAAACACACACACACTCATACGCACGAGCACACACACACACACACACACTCATACGCACGGGCGCGCGCACACATATAAAGCTAGATTGCATAAATAAATCCCAATTCATCTCAGGATCATGTTGACGTGAGAACTGCGTCTCGATAAGAGGAATTCAATTTAAATATTTAAAATAAGCAACAAATGAATAATATATACTACACAAGGCTTTGACTACACTTGTTCTCGTATATATATATATATATACATAATATACACACACAAACACACACACACACACACACACACACACACACACACATATATATATATATATATATATTACTCTTTTACTTGTTTCAGTCTTTTCAATGTGGACATGCAGGAGCACTGCCTTTAGTCACACAAATCGACCCTAGGATTTATTCTTTGTAAGCCTAGTACTTATTCTATCGGTCTGTTTTGCCGAATCGCTAAGTTGCGGGTACATAAGCAATGTTGGGGTGACAAAAGCAGAAACATATACACACATATACATATATACGACGGGCCCCTTCATTTTCCGTCTATCAAATCCACTCACAAGGCTCTGGTCGTATATATATAAATATATATATATATATATATATATATATAAATATATACATACATATATATATATATATATATACACATACATATATATATATATATATATATTATATATATATATATATATATATATTATATATATATTTATAAATATATACATACATACATATATATATATATACATACATATATATATATACATATATATATAATGCATACGTACATACATGCCTATATACAAATGATGTACATGAATGCGTGCGTAAACATACACGCACGCACGCGCATAAACACACACACACACACACACATATACATGAGGTATTTTTTATCGGTGCAGATGAGTTGTAGATAATATTGCTTGGAAGAAAATTAACAACTGATGCATGCAACGTATTTGCTTCACACATCTGAAATGTGTAAGAACTTATGCAAAACATTAATTTCGGTGTATCTTCAGGCAGTTTTAGAAAAGTAACACCTGGAATTTATTCAAATTATTCACAATATCATATAACGTATGTGATAAATGTTGCAGAAATATCTTCAAATGACATACATATTTTATTAATACTTATCGCATGAAATAAAGTTTTCCTGGTGTTGTCACAGGGCCCCTTTAGAAAATATTTACTGCAAACAGGTATTATGATACAGGTGATCAGAATTATAAAATCAACATAAAAAATTCTATTATTCATTTTGTTTGTTTTATAGCAATAAAATAATAATCGATATTAGTTGTTGTTACTAAGGCGGTGAGCTGGCAGAAACATTAGCACGCCGGGCGAAATGCATAGCCGTATTCCGTCCGCCGCTGTGTTCTGAGTTCAAATTCCGCCGAGGTCAACTTTGCCCTTCATCCTTTCGGGGTCGATAGATTAAGTACCAGTTACGCACTGGGGTGGATGTAATCGACTTAATACCTACGTTTGTCCTTGTTTGTCTCTCTGTGTTTAGCCCCTTGTGGGTTGTGAAGAAATAGAAATAGGTATTTCGTCTGCCGCTACGTACTGAGTTCAAATTCCGCCGATGTTGACTTTGCCTTTCATCCTTTCGGGATCGATAAATTAAGTACCAATTGCGTACTGGAGTCGATCTAATCGACTGGCCCCCGCCCCCAAAATTCGGGCCTTGTGCCTAGAGTAGAAAAGGATATTAATTGTTATTACAAATGCGGCCAGCTGAGAGAGCGGTTAGCACGCCAGGTAAAATGCTCCACGGTATTTCGTTTGTATTTATAATGTATGGAAGACTAGGATAAAAGGTATTAAGACGTGTAACTATATCTCCGGCCACGAGTTAAGATCGTTTTTCACTTTTCACTTGAAAAGGAAGGTATGGCTGGTGAAGAGGTGCCTGTCGGAGAGTGTGTTCAAAAAAAGATGGAAGCATATTGCACGAGTGCTGTGCGTGCAAGGAACCATGTGAATAAGAATAAAAAGAAAGAATTTAAAAAAAAGGTACCAGCGATAGATCGGGGATTGTGGGGTCGGAGCGTGGCCTGATCATCGCTTAATTTTTATTGTCTCTGTATTGTTAATTTCATTCGATATTTCATATTTTATTTAAATTTTTAAAGTCACATTACATATAAAATCATATCGCATTACTGATCCCATCCGTTGTTCTGTCCATTTCTTTGTTTGTCTCTCGGTGGGCAATAAAAAATTGGTATTTCGTTTGTATTTATGTTCTGAGATCAAATTCCACCGAAGCTGAGGTTGATAAGACTAATACCAGTCATGTAGTCATGTAGTGGGGTGGTCGATGTAATCCACTTCCGCATCCGGTCAAAAACTGCTCAAATTTGAAAGTATCTTTCGTTGATACTAAGTCGCTGATCTGAGAGAATGGTTTGCGCGTCTGGCAAAATACTTAACCATATTTCTTTGGATCCTTTAAGGTCTGCCTTCAAATTCTAAGGTCACCTTCACCTTTCATCCTTTCGGGGTTGATAAAACATATACCAGCTGAGCACTCGGACGATGTATTTGACTTACACCCTCTCCTAAAATTGCTGGCCTTGTGTCAAAATTTGAGAGCACTCATGTTGTTAGTTCCAGTTCGGTTGTTTTGCACTAGTTGTGACGAAAAGCATACCAGCTATGGTAATCCTGTCATTTTATATATCAAATACTATATTGTTCAGCGTATTCTACTTTATTTAAAGCTTTATACTGTGTTTTGAAAGTGTTTTAGATGCTATTTCTAGCAAGTCAAGTGAACACATAATGTTCACCATTTGGTTGCGAGTGAGGAAGTAAGAAAACACGAGTCAGAAATTGTCAGTAATCACTATTTCAAACCTTGTTAATAACTCAGCGGGATATCCTTCTCTGCTCTAGGCACAAGAGCCCGAAATTTTGGGGGAAGGGCCCAGTCGATTAGATCGACACTAGTGCGTAACTGGTACTTGATTTATCGACCCCGAAAGGATGAAAGGCAAAGTCAACCTCAGCGGAATTTGAACTCAGAACGTAGCGGCAGACGAAATACCGCAAATCATTTCGCCCGGCGTGCTAACGTTTCTGCCAGCTCACTGCCTTAAATAACTCAGCTGGATATCACCAGTATATTAGAGTACATGCGCACAACTTGGCTTATTTAGTTACCTGAGGATAGATTTATGATTGATACTCAGAAGACATTTCCGGTTTTCATTTTATCATCAATGAATTTGGTATGACTATATACACTTTCTACGGAATCTTACGATTGAATTTTTACTGTTACCTATGAGAAGTTTAGATGAAAGTTCGCACATTACCTGCTTAGTTTCGAGCCATGATTTCTCTCGGCGGGAATATGATAAGAAAATATTGCACCTCATTATATTTCCTTTTAAGATTTTTTTTCCTTTAGTATATTTCAAATTCCAAGATATTATCATTGTAAAAGACCTTTCGGTGTCTTTGAATCGTGTTTAATAAACGAGATATTTTCCGTTGACATTAGGATTTAGCCATTTACCCTCTTTTACTTGTTTCAGTCATTTGACTGCGGCTATGCTGGGGCACTGCCTTCAGTCGAGCAAATCGACGCCAGGATTTATTCTTTGTAAGCCTAGTACTTATTCTGTCGGTCTCTTTTGCCGAACCACTAAGTTACAGGGACGTAAACACACCAGCATCACTTGTGAAGCCATGTTGGGGGAACAAACACAGATACACAAATATATACACAAACACATACATATATATAGGCATAGGAGTCGCTGTGTGGTAAGTAGCTTGCTAACGAACCACAAGTTCCGGGTTCAGTCCCACTACGTGACACCTGCGTGTGTGTGTGTGTATGTTTGTTTGTGTGTCTGTGTTTGTACCCCCAACATCAGTTGACAACCGATGGTGGTGTGTTTACGTCCCCGTAACTTAGCGGTTCGGCAAAAGAGAACGATAGAATAAGTACTAGGTATCCAAGGAATAAATCCCGGGGTCGATTTGCTCGACTGAAGGCGGTGCTCCAGCATGGCCACAGTCAAATGACTGAAGCAAGTGAATATATATATATATATATATATGTATATATAAATGTATACGACAGGCTTCTTCCAGTTTTTCTTTAGCAAATCCACTCACAAGGCTCTGGTCGGCCCGAGGCTATAGTAGGAGACAATTGCCCAAGGTGCCACGCAGTGGGAATGAACCTCGAACCATGAGGTGTGTAAGCAAGCTACTTACCGCACAGCCACTCCTGCGCCTATGAACTTTATTTAAGTAAGTGTTGAAGTTAAACTTTCTGTATATAGATTAATAGAAAATAACATAGAGTAAATATGTCATATGTAGATGCAGAACTTACTTCAGAAAATACATAATTGATACCAACTGCTTTTCTGTAGGTGTCACGCAGTAAAACACTACTAAACACACAGTTGATGTTCTAGGTTATGTGTCGTACGTTGGGTTAGGCAGCCGAGAATAATTTTAGTATGAAATATCAAGAGAAAGCAAAATGCGCGAATGTTTTTCAGGCGAGGGAGTCACTCTCTCATAAATGTTGAGGAAATCCTCTAACAAAACTTATCACATTGAAACTGCAGAGCTTGCTTATCTCATGGCACGAAGAAGATCGTGCCTACTAATGCGCAAATGTGCTTGCTTTGCTAGAAACCAGCAGTATCAGGAACATCTCGATAACATTCAAGATAAACAAGAGGGGATGAACTGAAAGAGGTTATACACAGAGTTCAACGACTTGGGAAGTATATGCTACAGAACTATATGCTACACGGGACAGAACTACTTAGAAAAACTTGTTGATGCTTTAGGGCCCATCAGAATAATCTATTGTTACACTGACATGAGGATGTAAAAAAATATGTTGATGGTCTACGTTCCACAAAAAGCTCAAAGGCTACGAACAAGAAATTTCTTAATAGAATATTTAAAGAACTAGTGTTATTCTATAAAAATACATAATACTACACACTAGACAAAATATTTAAGAAAAGATATATTTAGCATTATTTGATATAAATAGATAAATTATTCTAGACGAAATATGAAGTCTGTACTGTTATTATTTGCGAAATACTTCAAACTGTTTAGAATCATAGTGGTAGCGGGCTATTGATTTTTTTCTTCTGTTTATTCGAAAGTTACATTGAACTCAAAATGACCCAATATTGTTCACTTAAGGAAGATTATCTAAGAAGTATTATTTCCGAACTTATAAAAGTGAAAAAGGTAAAGACTTTTATGAGACAACAAATACCTTATGCCAGATATTGAAATGAATAGAAAGATAGGCTGACAATTTGTGAGGTGTGTTCTGAGCCCGATTATTTCCAAATTAGTTAACACTAACAGAAAGCTGAAGAAGTAACGTAGCTGGAAATGCTCTGCACAGAGAAACAATGATGCGCAAGAAGACAATTTTGACATCTAATTAATAAATAGATTTTTTATGCGCCCTTTTCAAGCCTAGCCGGGCTCGTGGGCCCGGTTCCCCGGTTTCTATGGCGTATGTGTTCCCCCCAGCTGGACGGGACGCCAGTCTATCGCAGCATTATTCAAGAAACAGAAAGAAAGAGTGAGAGAAAGTTGGGGCGAAAGAGTACAACAAGAGTCGCCACTACCCCCTGCCGGAGCCTCGTGGAGCTTTAGGTGTTTTCGCTCAATAAACACACACAACGCTCAGTCTGGGAATCGAAACCGCGATCCTCGGACCGCGAATCCGCTGCCCTAAACACTGGGCCATTGCGCATCCGATTAATATATAGATATTAAAACATCTTATCCACTAAGGCTTTGTCTTCTCTATGTATGTATGTATGTATGTATGTATGAGAAAACCTTCACATTTCGAACATATCATTAGACATTGGTAATCTGTGGTTGCTTTATCTTAGATTCCACAGATTCATTCAGTGTACCTACTTCCCAGTAAACCTCAATATCCAGGCAATCGCACGAACATGATCCTTCTAAAGTACTCCGACTAAGAACGGTATTTCTACGGAACGCTTTGTGACCGACCGAAGGGATGAGAATCGTCAGTGACTCGGAATTGTGAAGACTATCAACAGCG
>NC_042997.1:124959473-124979473 GCF_006345805.1 Octopus sinensis | reverse complement strand
ATATATGTGTGTGTGCTTGTGTGTATGTGTGTATGTGTGTCTGTTTGCGTGTGGCGGTAACTGACAACATTCTGGAAAAAATATGGCGAGAGTTACTGAATTTATTTATCGCTGGCTGTTTTGAAAATACTACTTTTCAGATAAGTGTTATCAATTCAATTGAGACACAGGGAAAGTAGGCACACTCATACACTCTCACACCCACATGCACATACGATGCAGAAATGTGTATAAATAATGCACTTTATATATGTGAGCATATGCGTAGGTAAACACAGGACTGTCTATACGAAACAAAATATAAGTGAGGCACCTTAGAGACTGATCACAAATAATGAATGGTGCTCAGTATTAGGATCCTGTGGGAAAGGGCCAACCATGTTCAGATTAGACGAAGGAAATGGAGATGTAACGGACACACACTGCGGAAAGAACCCTCAGATGAGATACGACAAGCACTTGACTAGAACCCGTAGGGGAAAAGGAAGCGAGGACGCCCGAAGCAGATATGGAAGCGGAGCATTTTGGACAAGCTCAGGACCACCGGCCTGACATGGGAAGCAGCCAAGAAACACGCCAATGAACGCAAAAAGGGGAAAACAACTGCTGGGGCCCTATGCTCCACAAGGGGTAAAAAAGGATTAAGAAGAAGAAGAAGAAGAGGGTGAGCTGCCAGAATCGTTAGTATGTATTTCACCCGTTGATATGTTCTGAGTTCAAATCCCACCGTGGTCGACTTTACCTTTCATCCTTTCGGGGTCGAAAAAAATAAATACCAGTAGTGTACTGGGGTCGATGTAATCGACAATCCCCTTCCCCAAATTTCAGGCCTTGTGTCTATAGTAGAAAGGAATATTATGATTCTCTCGAGAAACTTTTTATACCTCAACAATTGCCAAGCCTATCATATGGAAGCATCGTTATTCGCCACCATTTTTGACTAAATCAAAGACACACACGCACACACAAACACACACACATGCACATGCACACACATATATACACACAAACATACATACACAAATAGATACACATAAACACACTAATATACACACATACACACATACACGAATACACACACACCGCACACAAACACATTCACACATAAACACACGGACACACACAGTACATACACATATACACACACAATACACACATACACACATACACGAATACACACACACCGCACACAAACACATTCACACATAAACACACGGACACACACAGTACATACACATATACACACACAAATACACACATACTTAGATACGCCCAGAAATAGCCCAGGCCATGCCTTCCACCCGAAAAAAAAGCATTTAATGATGTTTCATATTACAGTCCTTCTTTGGGTACCATGAGCTCATTCAAGTAATGGGTAATCGCTTACAGATATATATCCAGTTGTAGGTGGTTCATCTGGAAATTGTTGCAGATCTTTTCTTCTCTTATGTCTCTTCGTATGACGTTAAAGAGAGCAAGGGTAGTGAAAGTCAAATAGTTCCTAGTGTTTTGATGTAAAGGACGTCTGGCACGGCAACCAGGCCCTGGGTGAATTTTAAAGCTGATGCCCACATCATTTGGGCAATGCTGTTGAAATCGTTTCCATACGGCTGCGTTTTAAATGGAAATTGTATACGATCACTGATGTTTCTATTTAAGAGACTTGATAATTGTTGAGGTATCCCTTAACATGAAACCAATAGTAGCTTTAATACACAAAGTACATATGTATAAATATATATACTCTCTTTTTACTCTTTTACTTGTTTCAGTCATTTGAATGCGGCCATGCTGGAGCACCGCCTTTAGTCGCACAAATCGACCCCGGGACTTATTCTTTGTAAGCCCAGTACTTATTATATCGGTCTCTTTTGCCCAACCGCTAAGTTACGGGGACGTAAACACATCAGCATCGGTTCTCAAGCAATGCTAGGGGGACAAACACAAACACACAAACACATACACACACACTTTCATATATATAAATATATACGACAGGCTTCTTTCAGTTTCCGTCTACCAAATCCACTCACAAAGCATTGGTCAACCCGGGGCTATAGCAGAAGGCACTAGCCCAAGATGCCACGCAGTAGGACTGAACCCGGAACCATGTGGTTGGTTAGCAAGCTACTTACCACACAGCCACACCTGCACCTATCCACACAGACACTCCTACGCCTATATATATATATATCCTTATATATAAAAGTGAAGTTGTGTGTGTGTCTCCTACGATTTAGATTCCTAACTACTTCCACATTTAACCAAAACCGGGTATATTATAGTCGTGATTCATATCGAGCAGTTCTGGGTATTAGCGCGCGTATACGATGAGTCTACGATTTTTAAAATAATTTACCATCATTTTTCCATTTTAATGCATTTTTTCGCTATTATATAAGGGAAGTAACTCTCTAAAAATGTCTACGATGAGTCATCGATTAAAAAAAAAATTTACCATCATTTTTTTCCATTTAACATGCATTTTTTGGCTATAACTCTCTAAAATGCTTATATAGTTATTTCCCTTACAACCCGAGCAACGCCAGGCGATACTGCTAGTATATATATATATATATATGTGTGTATGTGTGCGTATATATATATATATATATATATATAAATACACACACACACACACCTTGAATATGTATGTATGTATGTATGTATGTATGTATGTATGTATGTATGTATGTATGTATGTATTTACGTATGTATGTATGCATGCATGTGTGCGTATATGTGTGCGTGTGTTTGTATGTATTTATGTATATGCATAAATGTACATAACTCAACCTTTACTTCTTTATGAACAATATCACAACTGTTATGAGAATCACAGCTTTATAAGTTTATATAGGACAGCAGTACAAAATCTGACATTTCCATACTTATGATCCCTGTCATATCAGGAATAACACTTCTGGCTTTATGAGAATATATAGGCCTACACTGCATAATATACTTTTTCCTTGTTTAAGAGGTAGGGTGTGATATAAGGGAGATTTTTGTAATTTTTCTTGAAGATCGTGCAATTATGTAAACGTGTCTATAATACTGAAAGTATTCCTGTCGGCGCTGCACGAAGATGAAAAAAAAATTGATATTTTTTGCTGCTTTATGTATAAATTACTCATGCTTGCTAATAGTTAAAGAATTATTTTACCAAACTTTCCTCAAAGAATTGTAATGGTGGCATGTTAACGATACTGTGTGAAAAATGGCGCAATAAAACTGTCTTGAGAAAGTTGTCAAATGATGCAGGCTTTTTCGTTAATGTCTTTTGTCAGTTTGATCGTAAGAATTAGAAAATGTCAACTTCAGTGTGTTTCTTTAAAAATCCAAGGTGGAACATATACATATATATACATATATATACACATATATATACATAACTTTTTTTGATTAGTTCACAAAGACTTTGTGAAAAGACAGAAAACAAAATATACCTATAATGATTTTTCCATTAGTTCATTGACAACGGCAATTTTATCTAATTTGTTCAACTGTCGATAATTTACTTCAACACTTTCCTTTGTTGTGAACTAATTTGCTTCACAGCCTGAGGTGTTCTGATAGTCAATATAGCTTTTGCATAACACGTATCTATTTACCTGGCGTTAGAATAGTTTTAACACACCTACTTTTCGTGTAATAATTCTCAGAAAAAGGAGAATAAGCATTAAGATATTTTCTCTTTATTATATCTTTCCTTCTTTGTTCCAGTAACTGAGTGGATATTTCAAGGTCCGAAAATAAGTTATCCAAAGTGAAAATGTTACAATCCTTTCATTTCAATCGCTGCTGTTATTATCCAGACACTCTGATCTTTGACACCTTTTCCTACTTACTACGGGTCATAAAGACTCATATAATATTTTATGAGAAAAATAAATAGGATAACGAATCGAAGAGTGCATTTTCAAAGTGAAGTAGGGACATCAGGTAAAGTAAAGTAGTAGGAACTGAGGATCAAATCTGTGTAGAAAGATTAGTGTTAACGAAACCTCTTTGACTGGAAATAATTTGTGTTTTTATTTTATTTTATTTTATTAGGCATGACACATCAAACGACGAGCTGGCAGAACCGTTAGCACTCCGGATGAAATGCTGCTAATTGAAAACTCTGCCGAGGTCAACTTTGCCTTTCATCCATTCGGGGATGATAAAACAAGAGCCAGTAAAGTGCTGGGTCAACTTCCCCTCTCCGCAAAATCAGCTGGCCTTCAACCAAAATTTGAAAACATTTTCTTGACACAAAAGAAGTGAGCTGGCAGAATCTTTGGCCCGCTAGACAAAATGCTTAGCAAAATTTCTTCCGGCACGTTACGGGCTGAGTTCAAATTCTGCGGAGTTTGATTGTTTGCTTTTCTGCCTTCGGGAGGCTAGGGGTCGATAAAATAAATATCATTCAAATACTTGGATTGATTCAGTTGACTGTTGTTTCCCACTAAGACTTCTAGACTTATGTCAAATTTTGAAACCATTTGGAACTATTATTCATGACAGAAGATAACGAGATTGTATATGGTAGCAATGATAACTATAAATAATAGCTAAATAGCCTCACGTTGTATCTTACGAATTTCAAAAGTATAAGTACACATTATGTATACTAGTTCTAGACATATTCCTACAAGATATATTTTCTCGATCGGCAGTTTCTTATTGCTGTTGCTGTTCTTTAGGCTTAGTGACCAACCTTGCCTGGGCAGATCTCTGGTAAACCGTGCCCGAGACATGATCAACCACATTAATTTCAAACATATGTATATGTTTGTGTGTCTATGTTTGTCTCTTCACCGCGTTTGACAACCGTTGTTGGTGTGTTTGCGTCCCCGAAATTTCGCGGTTCGGCAAAAGAGGCCGATAGCATAGGTATTAGGCTTACAAAGAATAAGTCCTAGGGTTGATTCGTTCGACTAAAGGCGGTGCTGCAGCATGGCCGCTGTCAAATGACAGAAACAAGCAAAAGAATATAAGAATATATATATATATATATATATATATATATATATATATATATATATATACGGAATATTGGTTTCTAATTTTGGCCGAAGCATGCAATATATTCACCTAGCTCAACTAGTACTTAAATGGGCTTCTTTCAGTTTCCGTTAAATGAATACACTCACAAGGCTTCAGTCGGGCTGAGAGTACAGTAGAAGACAATTTACCAAAATGCCACGCAATGGGACGGAAACCTGAAACCGGAATCATGTGGCTTGGAAAGAAACTTCCTAACACACAGCAATGCCTGCGCATATGATACCTTATTTTGTGAATCCTTAAAAAATCGACAAAATGTTTTGCAGTATTTTATTCCGACTATTTTACGTTTTGTGTTGAAATTCTGCCAAGGGGCAATTTTGCTTTTAATCCTTCCTTGATTGTTAAAATAAATAAAAGCCAAGTAGACGGATCGGCGTATTTGATTAGCCTGTACCTCCACAAGATTGCTGATCATGTTCCTAAAATAGAGGCAACTGTTATACACATATTTAGTGATATTCCCAAGCATTTTGCCCAGCATGCTAAAGGTTCTTTCAGCACATTGCCTTCATCCGTGATAATAATATCGGCTTCTAGCATATAGGTACAAAGCTGCATAAAGGTTTTCTTTTACGGGTGTAGGAGTGGCTGTGTGATAAGCAGCTTGCTTAACAACCACATGGTTCAATACCACTGCGTGGCACTTTGGCCAAGTGTCTTCTACTATAGCCTCGGGCCGACTAAAGCCTTGTGAGAGGATTTGGTAGATGAAGCCCGTCGTATATATATGTATGTGTATATATATATAGTTAATCCAAACAAGAAAGCAAAAAGACAACAACGCAAGGATGTGGAATAAATAAAGTATTGTATATATATATATATATATAATGTATGTATGTATGTATATATATATATATATATATATATATATATATATATATATAATATATATATATATATATGAATTATTTTATGAAGCTGTCATAATTCTATTATTATCCAATGTAACAATTTAAAAGATGATACTAACAGAATCAATGTCACAGGCGATAGCAGGCCAAAAAATAGCATTAAATAGCCGAGGGATTAAAATTAATCAAAGGACATACTAGGTATGTCAACCTGCTTGAAATGACAGTCAAAACTCTTATTAAATCGCCAACGAAGGCAAAATCAGGTTAAGACAATCTACTAACATACATTTAAGTATTTAGACTCATGTGGATCGATTTATATATATATATATATATATATATATATATTTATCAAAAGAAAAACATGATGCAAAGGATTTAGCGGTACATATGTTTCTGGCTTTTATTAGACGGTTTATACAAATGCATAATTGATGTAATATGTATGTCAATAGCCTTCTTCAGCCGCGTACAATTACTACTTCAAGGACATTTATTACATTATAAGTTTGGGAAAAAGACGATTTACGTTGGGGATGCAAACCTCATAGTCGTGTACAACAGAGCGAGGTACCCCTACAATAACCATACACTAACTACCTCCCCTAGGACTGATATCATACGACCAGGAAATGCAATGTCTGGATGCAGCTGCATAAGTGCACCCGAATGTCCGTTACGTGGAGAGTGTCGGGCTAAAAACATAATCTATTCATATGAGGTAAGTACCCAGTTTAACACACTCACATACATAGGTTGCTCGTCCGTCTAGAAATCCAGATACTACAACCACCGTTCTTCATTTAGGCATAGACACAAGGCTAGCAGCACCTCCCTATCTAGAAAAATTTGGGAGTTAAAAGACAATAGCATAGTTTTTAACCTCAGGTGGTCCAATATCGGATCAGCTGCACCTCATTTAAATAATAGAACAGGGTGCCAGCTATGTTGCGTGGAACTCCTGAATATCATTAAATTCAAGGAGAGACACAAACTAATTAATAAAAGATCCGAATTCAAGCCTTCTTGTATACGTAAACTAACCAAAACCTTCAAATACTACAAAGCTTAGGCTCTTATACTTACTCCCGCATGCAATATCCTCCCATCCAATTACAACTTCTTAGCTCCAGCACATCCCGGTTTTTCCTATATCTATTTCCACTTCTAGCTATGATGTTGAGCCCACACCCCTGAACTCTGCTTCCCACTCTTTCAGTTATGACTACTCCGTAATTTCCCCTATCCCTGCTTTTGTTTTCCTGCCTTTTCTGGGTCGTTACCTTTACACTCACCTTTTATTTTTACCTTCATTTCATTTTAATCTTTATTCGAATACTTTTATTTTTATTTTTATTTTTATTTCTATTTTTATTTCTATTTTTATTTCTATTTCCTTATATATATATATATATAATAATAATAAATCTCTGAGCGAGGTATAAACAGTAACTGCTCTATAATATAAGCGGGATCAGCCATCTGAATGTGGCTAGGGACAGGGCGGGGTGGTGGGGGTGTTACTGATGCATTTAGCCCCAGGCGACTATCGACGTCACCAGACACCAGGACACCGTGATGGTGTCGGCTCTTCTGGTGACGTCGATAGTCGCCTGGGGCTAAATGCATCAGTAACACCTCCACCACCCCGCCCTGTCCCTAGCCACATTCAGATGGCTGATCCCGCTTATATTATATATATATATATATATATATATATATATATATATAATATATATATATATAGGAGATAAATAAAAATATATGCATACATACAAACATATATGTACGTACCTACATCTACATGTATATATACATGCATATATAAATATTTATACGGGAGTACAGGACATCACAAAAAGACGTAGAAACGGAAAAAGCCAAAAAACAAAAAACAAGAAAACGGAAAACGAAAAACATGAAAACGAAAAACAAATACAGGACGAGCTACACAAGGACAAAACCCCCGTCATCAGCTGTCGCTAGAGGAGTCAGGCATGTTTCGAAGGCATAACAGAACACTAATCCAATAGGCCTTCCTGCGAGAGAATTAAAATAAAATTCCAAGCAGCGGGGCAAAATAAGTACGAACACAAACAAGACGTAACAATAAGACTGCAAAATTAAAATACATGTACAAAAACAAACACAAGAGGACGAACGAAAAAGCCTTTTTTCTGGCATAGACAAACGATAAAACTGCAAAAATAAAAATACATGTACAAAAAGTACAATTAGTTACAAAACGAGAAAATAACAAGAATACTATACAGGAAATCAACCACACAAGGGGACGAACGAAGAAGCCTTTTGCTGGCAAGGACGAAAGTGTAGTAGCAGCGCGTGGAGGCAGTCTTTTCAATAGTGGGAACCACGTGTTAAGGAATTTTGTTTTATAGGCAAGGAAGAGGGAAGGAGGAGGGGGACACGCGGCGAAGAGAGAGGAGGAGTGGGAGGGAGAAAGATTGAAGAGATTAAAGCAAAAGGAGAGAGTACCGCATCTTCAATATAATAATATAAATATAAAAAAAGGGAACCAAGAAGTGGATCGAAACGACGAATCGGAACGAACCTGATGCGGGGCGCTGTCAGACAATAAGGAGATAAATAAAAATATATGCATACATACAAACATATATGTATATATATATACTATTATACTTTCTTACTTTCATGTTTTTTTACTTCCAGGCTTTTTTACTTTCAGGTTTTTTACTTTCATGTCTATCTTCTTTTTTGTCCATTATAATTTCCCACTCTCCATTCATTCTAGCTAGTGCTCAATTTAATGTCCCCTATTTTTATTTTTATTTTTATTTTTAATTTTATTTTTGTTTTTATCCCTTCTCTAATTTTTTTCTTTGTCTCTTTCTTTTCTTTCTTTTCTGATTTACCCGTACACCTCTTTAACTTGCTAATTACTCACTTATAATGTATTTACAATGGTTTGCAACCGTCACACTACTCTGAGACAGACATTTAGAATATGTAGGTTCTTTTTGCGTGTGCGGGAATGAATCTTTGGACGCATAGGTGTGGAGACCTGTATACTTCACGAGTTATACGTACCCCTGCATGGAAGTATATGCTTGTGAAGGCGCGCACACTTTAGCGCTCGTGCGTGTAGATGCGAGCACGAGCATATATATGCATGAGTATGTCCATGTGTGTGCGGGTAGTGGTGGGCGTATATCCACGTTTGTATAGGTGTGTACGCAGGTACGTATATGAATTTGTTTGTATATGTATGTGTGTGTTTGTACATAAATTTATACGTGTGTAGGTATGTGCGCTTGAGCGTGTGTGTGTGTAGTTTATATGTGTATGCGTATGTATACCTGTATGCGCATTTCTAGTTCCTCCTTGTCCGAGTGCATGGATGTGCGCATGACGTGCGTAGGCATGCGAATGGATATACCTATTTCTGTGCATATGCATATATGCATATTTTTGTGTATATGCATAGGGATTTACTTCCTCATGTGTGTGTGTGTGAGTGTGTGTGTATGTGTATACGTACGTAAGCGCGTGGGTTCTTGTACCCAACTACATGCGCTTTTTCCGTATGTATGTGTATATTGAGATATTTATGTATGTGCGCATATACGTATGTAAGTGTGTAGATGTGCGGGCTTGATATATGTACGTGTGAGTATGTATTTGTATGTATACGAGTGCGTCTGCAGAGGCGTGTTAATGTATATGCTTTCATGTATTTAGTTTGTGCGGGTTTAGGTATCTGTACGTAGCGGGACGTATGTATATGTGTATCCCTGTCGGTACTTTTACACGAGAGTATGTATGTATATATACGTGTGGATGTGTATATGTATGCATGCGTGTACGTGTGTACATGTTGACCGTTAGTAACACATTCCCAGTCAATTTATGAGAAAGTAGATAAACTATTTAACCACAAACCAAACAACCTATACTGACCATCCACTTGGTCCCCAGATAATTAAGTTAATTTATGACACCCGCCAATACATCCTTAAGCTTCAACAACCGGAATATGTCTTTTTTCTGTACCTTACCTTCCGTCCACCCTTTTATTCCTTTACCCCTTTATATTTCTTCATCCCTTTATATTTCTTTATCCCTTTATATTTTATTTTTATTTTTTCGTCTTTATTTTTCGCTTCTTTATCTTTATCTTTATTTATTTAGATTCCCATGTTTGTTCACGTCTTTGTGTATTTATGTATTTATATATTTATATATTTATATACTTATATACTTTTTTATATATTCTTATATTTTAAAAATTTTTACTCTTTTTAAATTTTTTACTCTTTTACTACATTTTGCACCTACTACTCTCCCTCTTTGTGATCCCTAACTCATTAAAGATTCACCCCCATCCAACTCCTTCCCTATCTATCTCAACATCAAATCTCCTCATTCTACATCGAGTGAAAAACGGGATGGACGCTTTGTTTTTGTTTTGGTGCCTCGCTCTGTTGTACACGACTATGAGGATTTGCATCCCCAACGTAAATCGTCTTTTTCGCAAACTTATAATGTAATACATGTCCTTGAAGTAGTAATTGTGCGCGGCTGAAGAAGGCTATTGACATACATATTACATCAATTATGCATTGATATAAACCGTCTAATAAAAGCCAGAAACATATGTACCGCTAAATCCTTTGCATCATGTTTTATTTTTGATAAATTACTCTATCACCTACACCACTAACTGGCATATACAGGTGCTTACAATTATCAAGTATTCACCCTGAATCTTTTGTATATATATACATATATATATATATATATATATATATATATATATATAGATATATATATATATATATATATATATATATATATATATATATATATATATAGGTGTGTGTGGTCTGTGTCTGTGTTTGTCCTCCAACATCTCTTGACAATCGATGCTGGTGTGTTTACGTCCCCGTAACTTGGCGGTTCGGTAACAGAAACCGATAGAATAAGTACTAGGCTTACAAAGAATCAGTCATGGGGTCGATTTGCTCGACTAAAGGCGGTGCTCCAGCATGGACACCGTCAAATGACTGAAACAAGTAAAAGAGTAAAAAATAGAGAGAGAAAATATAGTCAGTTATAACGTACCCGATGCATGACTGGTACTTAAATTTATCTACACCAGAATGATAGAGTGACTCTGTCGACGCCATCGGGAATTGAACACTGAACACAAAGAAATACATTTAAATATGACAGCCTATTATTGCTAATGTTGTATCGATTTTGCAAATGATATTAAGCAATGCTTCGCATGGGTTTTTCCTCACTGCATGGTAGCTTTTTTTTTAATGCCCCTTGCATTAAACATGTTAACACCAACTTAACATATCTCGGTAGCCTGCTGTTGTCTGTCATTCTATTCAATAGGAATCAATCCAGAGTAACTAGGAATCCTAATGTCTGGTAATGAATGTGTAGAATTAAAGTAATTATAATTATGAAACCAATTCAATAAATTTAGTTATTGATCGATTTCACTCTATGCAGCTTTGCGTCATTCGTGTCTGGTGATGGAATAACTAGTATGTTATTATTCAATAGCCATAAATTTGATATCGTTGGTAAAGTAGATTTACATTTCATAATAAATGTGCAAGATTACAATTTATACTTGCCGTATTACTTAATATTGTCCTATATTTTCTATACTGAGTCACAATCTTCGTTTGAGATGTGAAGTAGACGGTATTATAGAGACACAACGTTATACATTAATCCATTTCCTCCCCATCACATGCGTCATTTTATAGTCCTCATGTATGCGTTGGACGGGATGTCTCCTACATAGCCTTTCGCCATGTGTTGCCTTCTCTTTTCATCTTCTTTATGAAGTGAGGTCCAACATCCTGTGGTAACCATTCGCCATTTCTGCCTCTGTGATCCTTCGTTTTTTCCTTTAATTTCCTTCCTCTTAGATCTCCTGGTACACGTTTAGCCACCAGTCATAATCCATAGCATTACATATCCATATTATTGCAGTCGTCTCTCTTGCAATCTATATCTAATGACTTATGCCCAGCTTTTCCTTCAGCTCGACTTTATTACATCACTCAGGCACGCTAACGTTACAAATCTAACAGAATATGTTTCTCTACAAGTTCTTCGCACCTCCTATGAATTCAAAGATTTTGACAGTCTACCATAGAGCATCACATTTTGTGCACAATGTACAACATATCCTTAATTTGAAGACAGAATCATCTTGCGTGATCCCTCCCTGAACTATTTCCAATCTATTTTAGCTGCTATGCTTTCAGAGCCCCACTCTCTTCGGAGGATTGGTTGTCTTAGTAGCAGAACACATCAATCACTTTTATAGAGCATTTCCAGCATTGAAATCAGTTTATTTTACCAATGTTCTGACTGCTAACTAACCCTCTTTTTTTTTTGCTGAATACAGCCATATTCTTGTTAGAACTACTCATCACCAAATTTACTTTGAGGCACTTGTAATCTAGATTATGCTTCAGGACCTTCATCCAGATTCCCTGATATAAAAGCTGGAGGCTAGGTCTTCAGGATATTATGAAAGAGTACATACAGACAGCTGTTCTTAAAGAATCATCTGTTAAAACTTGAAGAACTATGTATGCAAGCATGTATTCGTACTGTTTGTGTTTGATACTGTATAGTCGACAAAATCAAACACAAACAATACGCATACGCGAAAATAAAAATATAAAATGGCGGCAATGTAGCCATCATACCCTGTATATGCATACAAAAAGACACACACACATACTCACACATAAGCACACACGCTCACACGCATACTACGATTTGCAAATATTACTATTTAGAGCATAACATTATTATAAAAATAAATATAAATTAACTGACTAATGTATATATAACTTTAGACCTTTTAACATCTCTCAACCCAGTTTCCAAGTCTAGGAGCGATCCCTGACGATAACTAATAAATATATTTCCTGACGTGTCAGCTGAATTGATTTTTCGCACTAAATTTTACTATGAGATAAATCTACAGACTTTAGCCGTCACCACATTTGTAACAATTAGATTACAAATGCGGTGACATCTATTATCTTTGGATCTCACCAGCAATAAAGTTTAGAGACAACTAATGGGAGAATAATAGTATGGTCAGATGACAGCAATAGGAAACTTTATCTCTCTCTCTTTTCCCCATATATGTTCATTATTATATATATATATATATATATATATATATATATATATATATATTATATATATATATATATATATACTATATATAATAACATATATACATATATATATATATATATAATATACTATATTATGTATATATATTATATATATATATATATATATGTATATATATGTATATATATATATAACTTCAGACATTCATATATATATATATATATATAGACACACATATGTACACACATTCACACACACACACACATTCACACACATACACAACACACACACACAAATCTCTCTTTCCCTGTCTCTCTCTCACACGCAGGCGCGAAGTTGTTTGACTTTATTTAGCAATGAAAAACGGAGAGAGAGAAGATAATTAAATTTATTCGATATTTTGGGCTGATATCATTCTTAACCTGAAACTAAAATTTTGATTTGAAGTGAGCAGTGAGGCTCTAAAGGACACCAAATCCTTTATGGCATGTGCAGAGATGCAGATCATCGTAAGAACGTGATGCCTGCATTATTCAAACCATACAATAAACTATGATAGCCACGATTGTCAGTACGATTGTTAATCTGCGACTAGAGACATCATATAATTGTTGGTTCGTTCTTTAATGTGTAAGTTATATTTCTAAAGATGGCTTTGATAGCTACTTTAGGAAGTGTGACTTGTCTAATATGGCAGCTGTCAAGATATCCTCTAAGAGAAGAGTTTGCCGTATTCGTGTGCTGACCAATTTGAAAGAAAATATAAAGAGCGGATTCTACAGTTATTGCGAAATGAAAGTGAGATACATGAAGAACTAATATTAGAGAGAGAGAGAGTTGATGGGAGAGGGGGAACTAGAAAGGAAGAGGAATAGAAACACAGGAGAAAGATATATATATATATATATATATATATATATATATATATTATATATATATAATATGTGTGTGTAGTATGTATAGGCAAAACAGGCGCACGTGGTTTCGAGTTCAGTTTCATTGCGTGACACTTTGGGAAAGTATATTTTTCTATAACCTCGAGCTGACTAAACCCCTGTGAAAGAATTTGGTAGAGGGAAATTGAAAGAAGCGCGTCGTATGCATGTATGTATATATCATAAAATAAATATATTCTGTTAGAATATTATACTACACTGAATTTATAATGAGTGCTCTTTGTATAAAATATCAACGGTATTAATACTATAAAGTATTTAGGCATTTATACGAGCGATTTTATATACTCTATTTTGAAATGCATGTATGTATATATATATATATATATATATATATAGGGAGAATTCACGAAAAAAAACAAAAGACGAAGACAGGTGACGACCCTTCTATCCGGCAGTACCCATAATGGATCGGTAGCCACTACACACATTTTTTTCTCTCCCTGTTTCGCTCCTTGTATCTTTCTTGTTCCTTTCTGTGGAAGAGTGTAGGCCCAAAATGTAAAAGACTTTTTCAATTACCGAGCGTTATACTAATACATCGGTTTGTTTTCTACACCACCTGTCTTTGTCTTTTGTTTTTTTCGTGAACTCCTTATATATATGTATATATATGAATGTATATATATATATACCTACACACACACAGACACTCACACACACACACACACACATATATATATATATAGGTGCGTGTACTTTTGTGTCTGTGTTTGTCACAACACCACTTGACAATTTGTGTTGGCGTCTTTACATTCCGTACATAGCAGTTGGTCAAAAGCGACCGATACAATTGGTACTAGTCGTAAAAGCAATAAGTCCTAGGGTTCGATCTCTTCGACTAAAACTCTTCAAGGCGGTGCTCCAGCATGGCCTTGATCAAAATGATTGAAACGCATGAAAGAATACACGTGTTTGTGCGTGTATATATACATATATATAAGCTACTACATGTATATATCGTCTCTCCTGGTTTCTTTACCGATGAGGTGTAACCTTTGGTAGATTGACTTAATTTAATTTAATTAAGCTGGTTTGCCATAAAAAACACCGAAACGATGCATCGTCTAAAGATGAATTAGAGTAAATGTTTTTAAATTTTCATTTAATTTCTGAATTACTACTACTTAGCGGTTTGAGTCCTGGCTGCTTCTTCTAGTGGGCCGAATGGCCTATTAAGGCCATTCCTTAATTGTTGTTATAATATATATATAATATATAATATATATATATATATATATATTATATATATATATATATATAATAATAAGCACCACACACACACACAGATATATATATATATTATATATATATATATATATATATGTAATGCCAAAGCGAACTTCTTAACCAAACAGCCATGCCTGCGCAAGACACTTTATATCACGTTCCTCCAGTTCACTCAGCTGTAGAAATGAATTGCGACGTCACAGGTGCCAAGCTGTATCGGCCTTTACCTTTCCCTTGGATGACTCTTTTGGCGTGGAGAGGGGAGACCGTTAAGGTTGGGCGACTGCTGGTCTTCCATACACAACCTTGCCTTGACTTGTGCCTGTGAGGGTAACTTTCTAGGTGCAATCCCACAGTCAGTCATGACCGAAGGGGGTCTCAATATATGTATGTATATATATGTGTATGTATATATATATATAATATATTATATATATATATATATATTATATATATATAATATATATATATATATAAAATAGTAAAAGTGAAAAAACTACAGAAGGCTTAAATGTTAAAAAATATATATTTGCGTCAATATCTCTGAAGAACATTAAAAAAATTTTTTTCTCTTATAATGACATAATTTAGAAGAAAGACCGGTTTCTCGTTTAGCTTTTCAAATTTCTTGCGACGTTATGTTTATGTTGAACAGGGTTATCGTTATGTTTATGTTCAAAAGAGTTCAAAATAATGGGAGGTAATGAGTGATTTCTTCCGGTGTAAGGGAGATAATCGCCTAAATTTTTTTTCCTTTCCCTTGGTGTGAATTTTTCTGTATCAGTATGTTGGGATGGTTAAGTCTGGGCTTGTACTTTTCAATGAAGAATGTTTCCTTCTTTAGTCTAATTTGTGTTGATGATCCGATATCACATTGGTAAAATGGAAAGATTTAAAATTGTGGTAGTAGTTGCTTTGCGCATTTCTCAATGTGCTCACTAAAAGGTATCATTCTGTATTCTGGGAATGCAATCTTTTGAACATAATCATAACGATAACCCTGTTCAACATAAACATAACGTCGCAAGAAATTTGAAAAGCTAAACGCGAAACGGGTCTTTCTTCTAAATTATGTCATTATAAGACAAAAAAATTTTTGTAATATTCTTCAGACATATTGACGCAAATATATATTTTTTAACATTTAAGCCTTCTGTAGTTTTTTCACTTTTTACTATTTTCTATATATTCAACCACGTTCTTTCACAAACCAACTTTCTTATCTATATATATATATATATATATATATATATATGTATAGGCGCAGGAGGAGCTGTGTGGTAAGTAGCTTGCTTACTAACCATATGGTTCCGAATTAAGTCTTACTATGTGGCAACTTGGGCAAGTTTCTTCTACTATAGTCTCGGGACGACCAAAATCTTGTGAATGGATTTGGTAGACTGAAACTGAAAGAAGCCCGTCGTATACATATATGTGTGTGTTTGTGTGTGTGTATTTGTGTGTCTGTATCTATCCCCACCACCATCGCTTGACAAACAATGTTGGTGTGTTTACGTCCCCGTAACTTAGTGGTTCGGCAAAAAAGCCCGTTAACATAAATACTAGGCTTACAAATAATAAATCCTGGGATCAATTTGTTAGACTAAAAGGCGGTGCTCCAGGATGACCGCAGTTAAATGACTGAAACAAATAAAAGAATAAAGGAATAGAATATCTTGTAAGGTTCCGTACCCATCTATCTAATTCAGTCACAAAGCATTTGTAGGTCTAAGGCTACAGTAGAAGACATTTGCCCAAGGTGCCGCATTGTGGGACTGAACCCTAAACCACGTAGTTGCATTAGGTGCCTGTGAAAAATACTGAACCACTTTCCTATCTTAATATTTTATGCCGTAGAAATCCTTCGTTATCAATAAGAAATGGCTGTCACATATAGCAATTGTTTATCACGCGCCTATAGCTGTGACATTAACAACTGCAAAGCAATTCACACGTGCAGTTCGAAGAAAGGTTTCCGAATCCCCAAGTCTATATAGAGATCAATGCTTCATTTTATGAGATTTTAAAACGAAAGTTACCTTTCTCATGTTAAATGGTATCCTTTGTATTGCTACAAGTCATTCAGTAATTAGTATGTTTGGGGCTAAGTTACTGAACGAATTCTCGATCCTATTAATTCGAAAATTAAACGCGACAGCAATTTAATGCAATAAAATTAGATTTCTGCATTAACTGAGTAGTTTAGTAATATAGACGATAAAGTTACTTAGAATGCTATACGTTTATATAACAAAACTTTTGTTAAACTCCTTGCAATTTGGGAAAGAATAAACTATCATCTTTAATATTTTATTGCAATTTTTATGAATATTAGGAAGTAGCTTCTGTTTTATAACCACGGCAATGCATAACATTCTTTAGACAAGCAACATCTTGTAATTCATATGTTGCACATGGATTTTATTCGAAATTATATGAAAACCCACTATTCCTGATTCGACAACTTTGTATCACTGAAAAATGCAGAACAGAAAAAGAAACCCCCCAAAAGCATTGAATGCAGAATCTTCATCCATTTATTCCAAATGTCAACTTCCAATTGCAGAACCACACAAAACCGACAGATAAATATTTCATGCCTTCTTAAAGCAGATATTCAGAAAGCTACTATAGTACTAAATGACGGTATTCAGAGATATACTTAGTTTAAGGAACACACTTTAGAGCATATTTAAGCAGTGTATGTATTCCATCACATTTAGGGATTGCATTAGTCTCACTCCTTACACTGTATCACTAACTAACATTTGACAAAAACATGCGCTTTCTATTTAACAGAGAAACATTTCATTCGAACCCAAGAGCCATAGTCATTATTTAGAAGAAATGAATAGTTGAGTCACTGCAAATACAGGTATTAGACTTTCCTGTTGTAAGAGACAGGTCAGTTACACAAACTATTGCTGAAAAACTTGCTCAACCGAGTTGTTCAGAGCTTTATATTACCTTTTAGAGCTTTATATTACCTGACCCACATACATCAAATCGACATTGCTTGCGCAGTGCGTGTTGCGTCGTAACATATGTTAGACGTATCGCAAAGCAACTTCAAGGGAAATGTTTTGCTCATGACTGCGGTTGTAGTGGTGATGTGGTGCAATTCGTTTGGTGTGGGTCGGTACTAGTGAAGTGGTAGTAGTGATATATGATTTGATAGTTCTGGTGATAGTTGCTGTAATGGTATTGGTGGTAGTTGAGGGTGTGGTGTTGCATAGTGATTTCTGGTTTACTTAATGTGTGGCTCAAATTTCTCATTTATCATATCTTAAATATTCCAATAACAGCATTATAATTAATAATAATAATAATCCTTTCTATTATAGGCACAACACCTGAAATTTCGCGGAGAAGGATCTAGTTGTTTTCATTGACCCCAGTGATAAACTGCTAATTATTTCATTGATCCCAAAATGACCAAAAGCAAAATTAAACTTAGCAGAATTTGAACTCAGAATGTAAAAACAGATAAAATGCCAAGAAACATTTCGCCTTGCATGCTAACAATTCTGTCAACTTGCTGCTTTTAATCAAATTGTTTTCAAATTTTGGTACAAGGCTATTAATTCCAGAAGAGTAGGTAAATTGATTACATTGCTCAACGGGTACATATTTTATTGATCTTGAAAGGATGAAAAGCAAAGTCGACCTTGGCGGAATCGTGAAGGTAATACACTGACCAGTAGGTTAGTGCCCTTTCAAACACAGAAACACGTATTCATTCACTCAAGACAGGCGAAAGTGTGTAGCTGTTGACAAACAACAAAGCTATAGACAGGCTAAATCAATGTTTAAACAAATTGGCGCTTGCAATTGAAAAAAAGCCCAAAAGGCATTCATTTTAAAATTAAACGTTTCTTATTTAGAAGGAAAGTAACCGCCTCTTCACATGAAAGTATTAAATCATTTAAACCAACTCCCCATGCCATACGTTTGCCAAAAAAAGGGAACTGAAGTGCATCACTAGACCTATACTAATAAATGAAAACCAAGAGATATCTAGGTTCTGTCGGACATCTTTCCAGTATGCATATTGATAAATCCTGTACAAGCAAACTCAAAGTAACCATATAGGAAGCTATTGTTGTTATATGTATATATATATATATATATATGTATATATATATATATATAATACATACACACACACATACACACATATATATATATACACATATATATGTACATATACATACATATAATAATGCATACATGTGTGTGTCTATATATACACATACAAACACACAGGCACACTCTTAATCAGATACATAAATTCATATATATATATATATATATATTTATATGTAGGTATATATATACATATTGGTGTATATATATGTGTTATATATATATATGTTTATATATATATATATGTATGTATATATATATACATATATATATATATATATATATATTATATATATATATATATATATATTATATATATATATATAATATATATATACAGACAGACATATGTGTATGTATATGTGTGTATGTGTATGTGTGTGTGTCTATGTATATGTATATACACAAAGAAAGAAAGAAGGAAAGGAAGAAAGAGAGAGACATGCTTGAATTGGTTGAATTATAAAGAGATATATATTGCTGTCATCTGCAAACGTTTCCATTCTGAATCAATACCCAATCTTTACAAACACACACACACACACACACACACACACACACACACGCACACACACATATACGACGCACA
>NC_042997.1:124926973-124954473 GCF_006345805.1 Octopus sinensis | reverse complement strand
AAGAGGCAACTTCATATATACCCACTCTTAAGATAAGAGCTAAAAAAAGGACATGTCATTAATATACTCTTTACTCTTTTACGTGTTTCATCAATCTGACTGTGGCCATGCTGGAGCACCACCTTTAGTCAAGGAAATCGACTCCAAGACTTATTCTTTGTAAGCCTAGTACTTATTTTATTGATATCTTTTGCCGAACCGCTAAGTTACGGGGACGCAAACACACCAGTATCGGTTGTCAAGCGATGTTCGGGGGACAAACACATACACACAAACATATACTCACACTTACATACATGCGTACTTACATATATATATATATATATATATATATACACGACGGGCTTCTTTTCAGTTTCCGCCTACCAAATCCATTCACAAGGCTTTGGTCGGCTCGAGGCTATAGCACAAGACACTTCCACAAGGTGCCACGCAGTGGGACTGAACCCGGAACCACACAGCCACTCCTATGCCTATACCTGGAGACTTTACCAATAAGGATAAGAAAAGTTGTCGATGGTAGAACCCTGGTAAAACAACATAAATAACAAGCAGCATCTGCCTGTTTTAAAGTCAGTGTCTGCTTTAAAATGGAGTTGGATTTCACAATAAGGTAGACAATAAATTATGTATCTTTCCAGGACTGTGCTACTAATATCCAGTGAAATGTGTAACATTGTGCTAAAGTTAAAATCAGTATTAAAGGTGAGACAGACAGAAGACAGTGTTTGTGTTTATGATACACCCCTTTGATCTATTTCAGCTACACAGTCTCTATGATTTCATCCGTAAAGTTGAATGCTAAAAATATAATAATAAATCAATACAATGTCTGTGAAACAACGCTGTCTTATACGAGTAAGCGTATCAAGAGTTTCTAAACACAAACACCCTTAGTGAGTATGATAGAATGAAGCAAACAAAACACAATATTTGGCAAAATGTTTGAAAATATAAACTTTCGAACCTTTGGTATTCTATCAAAGCTATCTCTCTGTATGTTTGTTCCCTATTTCGTTCTTATATCACACCTTACGTAATACTGGCTTCCATGCTATTGTTATTCCAATGCCATTCTCTAATAGCAATGCTTGCTCTTTTCTTAACATTTCCATGATAACATTTTTTCCATTTCCACTAATGGTTTTCAATAGATGTCTTGACATTTATATCTTCTCCTTCTTCCCTCACATCTCACAAAGGTATTTTTATTTTTCCTATATATTTATGCTCTCATTCAAAAACTCTTAGACTCGCAACTACACAGACATCTAGTATTCATATTTTATTTGTTACAAATATTATATTACGAGCTGTTTATTTTTTTCCTCCTTTTGCTATTTCAAGAAGAAAGTGGCTTGGCTGAATATTAACTAATTAGAAAAACATTGACTGAATGGCATTTATATTCACATACTTTGTATACACAATTATTGCTAGCTTGTATCAATATGTAAATACATACAGAACAAAACATGAAAATGAACAATATTATTATTATTAGCAGATGTGAATAGATTTAAAAATATCTTCTACGTTGTATCAAGAAAAAAAAGCGAACACAAATGACAAACACACAAAGTCTGGCATAATATAATCTCTTCGAGAATTTGGACGTGTGAATAATAGAATTGTAGAGAGAATATAATGAATATATATGGATTATAAGGTATTTGAAGGTAATCCAGTAAAGAAAAATATATGGAGAATTGATAAAGTAGTACTATCTTTCATCAAACCATACGAGATAATAATAATATAATAATAATAATAATAATAATAATAATATAATAATAATAATAATAATAATAATTAATATAATAATAATAATAATAATAATAATAATAATAATAATAATAATAATAATAATAATAATAATAATAATAAGCATAGGACAAAATCAGATACATAATAACGACCTTCGTTCAATTCAGTGTGCGATTGATATTCAGATAATATAGTTGATAGTTGTAAAATCTTTTTCTGACATAGAGTTCGGTAGCCATATTTAACCCTATATCAGAACGTCACCAAGAGATTAATGGGTCATGTGATAGTTATTTATAATACAAAGTCGCAGGAATGACTGTGTGGTTAATACATTCTCGTCGCAATTACATCACTTCGACTTAAGCTTCTCTGCTTTGCATTTTGGGTGAGCGCCTTCTACTATAACTCAGACCCGACCAATGTCTTGTGACTGAGTTTGCTAAACAGAAAGCCTTTAGACGCTCGTCTGTGTGATTACGTTGACCGGTTTAATTTTTGACATGGTGTTGTGTTCCTTAAAATCAAAAACTTAACTCTTAGCGAAGCGATAAACAACTGTAAATATTACATAAATACTAGGGTCGATTTGACTAATGAAAAACATTGAAATTGATGCCTCCCTCCACTAATGGTCGCATTCCAATGAGTGAAACTGTATCAAGAATGAAGTTCACATAACGTTGAGTTAGGAATTTTTCGTGTAAATAAGAATTGTTTAAAGTATAAAGAGAAATAAGTCCAGCACATTTTTGTTTCTTCAAAGAAATTTTCGGGTCGATACTTCCCAACCTCCCATGAGACACGAACATATTTGATTTTAAGAATTGTATTAAGCATTCAAGGATCAAAGACTGATCCATGATATCAGGTGAACCGGCGGGACCAGTGAGGATTTTGATTTTAGAAGGCGTAGGGTTTAGTATGAATACAAAGGCAATTCTCTCGGTTTGATTCTATATCACATATTATCAAGCGAAAAATAAAATATTCGTGAAAACATTATTTAATTTAGTACGAAAAGCATTCTTTCCTCTGACTTAATTATAACATCTTTTTTCTATTGGAATCTATCGATAGTGTATTGCATAATCTTGTACATAATTTCTGGGAATCGTATGATAAATCTCTAAAGACAACAGTCAGGATATATCGATCCATATTTTTTCTTTATTTTTTACATCTAACAATGATTATAAACAGTAAACAGATAGTTGTGTTTCATGGACCTTGTATAGCAACAGGTCAAGGCTCTCGAAGCTTTCCATTTTCATCACTTGTGCAGTATATGTAATATTAACTTATGGGATTAGATTTCAAACACCATCGTTCTAGTTAAATGCGATTTTCCGGATATCAGGGGAGACGTAATAAAATCATAGCTTCGAAGTGTTCACTATATAATAAGCGAGTGTAAAACAACAAAAGTATTGCAGAAAATTTATTGAAAAGAGAGGAAAGTAGAGGAATAATGTCATTTAGATTTTTAGAATGAGAAATTACAGCATTAGATGGATAAGCAAGAGAAACTGCGAAATATATACACTTTGTTATGGAAACTAAGCTTATTGGATCTAAAAAAAAGAGAAAAAATTACCCGCTTGAAAAATCGTAATTGCATATAATTCGCTAATCCAGTTCAGCCATTACTATGATTCACACCTGCACTTCAAAAGATCGTTATTTGCTTCATTTAACAGTTATTCATCCAGCACGGATTTCCCTGCGGGAGATAATTGTTTTAAGACAATACTATTTCATCAGACTTTGTAATATGAATTATTTCTCAGACTGTATAATATCAATTATTTCCTATATAACTAAGCGCTAAAGGTCAGCCATCACATACCGGTATTACGATCTCGCTTGGAGATTAAAATGACTAAAACGCATGAAATACGTCAGAGAATATGTTGTAGTGAACAGTCACGGAACGAGGGTAGACAGGCATAGGAAATATTACGTACACATTCACAACTTATATCCATTAGACAGCAGCCATGCTAGAACACCTCTTTGAGAGATATTAGCACTTTCGTAAGCTTGGTACTCAATTAAACAGCTAATATTAATTCAGTCGCAAAATTTAGTAGTTTTGTGAACTTGGACGAAACTCGAGGCACTGTTTTAAATAGATATACTCAAGTATGCACAGACACGTACAAACAATAGCATTATCTAGTTCTGTATTTAAGAGATGAGGAATTATGCACATTATTTGCATTATTTACATTTGACGGGTATTTGTCTTCATCTTGATAACACAACGTTTCGGCTGATATACCACCCAGCCTTCATCAGGTGTCTCGGGGAAATTTCGAACATGGGTTCTCATTCCTAAGGTTTTTTTCGATGTTATTATTATTATTATTATTATTAATATTATTATTGTTGTTGTTGTTCAGGTCACTGCTTGGAATCGAAATGCGAAAACTAAAAGGTGACTTGGGGAAATTTCGAAACTGGGTTCTCATTCCTAACGTATTTTTCAATGTTATTATTATTATTATTATTATTATTGTTGTTGTGCAGGTCACTGCTTAGGCTCGAACTCGGAATATTGGGGTTAGTAGCCCGCACTCTTAACCATTACGCCATATGCCCGTGGGCAATTATGGAGTGAATTTTAGGGTTTATATATCTAAACTTTTTTCTATCCTTCCTTCATACCGGTTCCCATATGCTGCTCATATCTGCACTCGATCTGCTTAGGAGGTTGTTGTGTCCTAGCATATATGTTGTTTCTTTTAGTTTTCGTATTTCGATTCCAAGCAGTGACCTGAACAACAACAACAACAACAACAACAACAACAACAAGAACAGCAACAACAATAATACCATCGAAAAATACTTTAGGAATGAGAACCCAGATTCGAAATTTTCCCAAGACACCTGAAGAAGGCTGGAGGGTTTATCAGCCGAAACACTGAGTTAACAACAAACAAGATGATGACAAATATCCGTTGAATGTAAATAATCAAAATTATGCAAATATTGCACATAATTCCTCATCTCTTAAATATAGAACTGAACAAGTATACAAAGACAATGTACAGCGAAACAACAATAACTACAAGAGAGGAATACCAGAGGACAAACACAAGTCTAAGCAAATCCGGCCACGACAAAAACAAATTGCACATATCTTTGTGTTAGTAGTAAAGAAATAAAGTAATAACGATAAATGAACAGCTTTTTTTCTTAGCAAAAAGAAATAACATAAACCAAAAAAGGTGCCTAACTTTGTATTAGTAAGAAGGATAAATAAAGAACTGCTATGTTACTTAGCACGGGGAAATGAGAAAGTATTTTCCACATGACATTGGTAAACCAATCGTCACGGCTTTGATAAGGAACCCCAATCTTCACATACCCGAGTGCCTACCAGGAAAAAAAACAACTTTAAGGTAGGCGATCTCTTTTCTTCTCTTATTTATTTTCAGCCGACATTGCGATATTAAGAATGGGCTGGATGAATGCAGGTGGATTTGGGTCAATCTGGAAGCAGAGTTGCCTGCTCAATGACATCAGATAGCTATGTTTAGATGTGACAGCCGTCAGCAAGGCCAGATTTTCCGACAAACGCCTTAGCACCTGCTTTGGCAATTCTGAAATTTTCGCATCCAGATAGGTGGCGGGGTGGCGGTGCTGTTCCAGAAAGGCCCGGACGGTAAGTTTGTAGTCCTGGACGTGAACAGTAGCGATTGTAATGCCTTTAGACTGATCCATGTGTCTACCCCGACTAGAACGAGACAGAGAGATTTCTTCAGGTTCTGTTGGGGAAGAGGCACAAACATGCGCTGTACCGAAAAGATCAAGCCATAGCAACCCTCATCTCACCTGTTACATCATATAAAGAGTGGGTAAGGAACCTGGTATGGGAGAGAGAGTGCTCTGATAAATTTAGATCAGTCAGAAGTGTTAGATAATGTGAAGAAACTATTTGGTGGCTGCTCTGAAAGCCGCGGGGTTCTGGCCCATCTTCAGAAACTAGAACGCTACAATATACAGAAACTTTTGCTCGGTGGTCGGTTTAATTGATCACTTGTTTGAAACGATTAGTCTGATGTATGCGATTCGTTAGGGATACCCCTTCTCTCCCATTCTGTACGTATTAATCCTAGAGCTACCACTGCAGTAGTTCGAAATTCGAGGTGGGTATTCCTGTGAACTGGGATGTGGAAGATCCGTGTTTCCATTTACGGGCGACATCACCGTATTAGTGCTGGGTACGAAAAACATCTAGGTGGACGGCACTACTCTGAGCAACTACGATGCGGTGACAAAAGGAAAAAGTAATTAGAAGACATCGGTGCAGCTGCAGCTCAGTACCTGGAGAGGCTGGTTCAGTAGACCCTTAGCGGCGTGTGGTACTGGACGGACGGGCCTGTTAAATGGCTCGGAATTTTGTTTTGCTCCAGATCAAATTTCCCATTGAACAAGAACTGGAAAGAGGTAACGAGAAGGATGGCTAGTATCACTTAGAAATGGGCTGAGAAGGAGCTATCCTTGAAGAGACGGGTGGAGCTGGCCAATGCTTACATTGAATCCGTCATTTATTAATGTCCGACCGTCGTGCCTTATCTCGCTCCATGACTGACTAGTTTCGAGTATTTGCTCGTCCTCATTTTTTTTAATATGGGTACATGTTATATTGGTCAGGCGGTTTATTTGCTGTCAACGTTCGCTGAGTAGAGACGAGGCATGTTGTGGTTAATGTTGCACAGGCATGCGTTGAGGTTGCGACGTCTCCAATAATTCCCTGATGATGAACAGGCGTGGTTGCGGTGTAATAGACGCGCATTTTCGTAGGTCATCTTAGGAAAGAGCTGCAATCCTGAATCAAGTGTAGATTGAGTCAGGGTACCAGGAAACTTGAGTGCTGCCAGGTGTTGACAGCCTTCAGCATGTCCGGAAATGCGATCGTAGATATTCCACCATGGTTTTTCTTTGTAGAGGATTAGTGGTGGGTAAGAACGACGAGATTTACAGGAAAAACCTAGGCGTCAATGAAAGCCAGTTGGCGCGTCTTTTCCAATAAATTTTGGCCCATAATAGAAAGGACTATAATAATAATAATAGTAATAATAGTAATAATAATAATAATAATAATAATAATAATAATAATAATGATGATGATAATAATAATAATAACAATAATAATAATAATAATAATAATAATAATAATAATAATAATAATAACAATAACAACAACAACAATAATAATAATAATAATAATAATAATAATAATAATAATAATAATAATAATAATAATAATAATAATAATAATAATATTCAGGTTCTAGCAAAATGTGGAACCTGAAGACTAAAACAATACCTGTTGTCATAGGTTCCCTGGGAATAATAGCGAAAGGGGTTGATTGCTACCTAACTCAGATACCAGGAAACCCCAAAATGGCAGAAATTCAAAAGATAGTGCTCATGGGAACTGCTCATATCCTACGCAAAATACTCTCTATGTAATCCCAAGGTTTAAAATAAACTTTTCTTTTTAAATTTATGTATTAGACATTCACTAGTACAACACCAAAAAACCCCCAAATATATGGCACACTAGGCATAACAACAACGTGAACTTCCAACCTGTTGTCTCTTGAGGTCTCTGGGTGAGACTTGGAGCCAATTTGTACAGACATAAAGCAAAAGTCAAACATAGAATAATAATAATAATAATAATAACAACAATAATAATATTAATAATAATAATAATAACATCAACAACAACAATAATAATAATAATAATAACAAAAACAACAACAGCAATAATAATAATAATAATAATAATAAACCATTGATCATATTGTTTCCAAGTACTGTCTTCTTGCGCCTACAGGCGTGTTTCAACAGGCATGATAGAGCTGCACAATATATTCACTGGGTAATTTGCAAAAGCTTGGACTTGCCCCATGATAAAAACTGGTGAGAACACAAACCACCTCCAGGGCATGAAAATGACCACATCTCACTCCTCTGGAACTTTACCATTCAAACTGACAGAAAGATAGATGCGAATAGGCCAGACGTCATAGTAAAAGACTTGAGACAAAAAAACATACCTCCTCATTGATATGACAGTCCCAATCGATATAAACGTGTCTGTCAAGACCTACCAGAAACTGAGCAAATATAAAGATTTGGAAATCGAAATCAGCAAAATGTGGAACCTGAAAACTAAAACAGTACCTGTTGTCATAGGTGCCCTGGGAATGATAGCAAAATGGGCTGATTGCTACCTAACTCAGATACCAGGAAATCCAAAAATGGCAGAAATTCAAAAGATAGTGCTCATGGGAACTGCTCATATCCTACGCAAAATACTTTCTATGTAATCTCAAGTTTTAAGACAAACATAATTTTCGTATGGTTTTTTAGGCATTCACTAGTACAAGACTAAGTACAAAACCAAATATATGGCACCCTTGGCATAACACCAACACGAACTTCCAACCTGTTGTCTCTTGGGGTCTCTGAGTGAGACTTGGAGCCAGCTTGTGCAAATGTAAAGCAAAAAGTCAAACATGGAATAATATAATTGAGTTAGAGAGTAGTCATACCATGAAAGTGACACCAGGGTAAAGTATACAAAGCCCAATATACTCATCATAACTACCCGTCTGATGAGGGCAGACCACGCACATACATCACAACCATATGTACGCGACATGGTGATCTTATATCAAGATAAACAGCGCATGACCTTGCAAGTGGGATCCAATTAGAATTTTCTTCAGGTCGCTTAGCCCACCCCAGTCGAAAGGTCCTGGATAAGGGTTGTTTAAGGATGTACGAAACATCCATATTTCCGGAGGTGAATTATTCAAACCCCACAAAATTCCTCCCAACACATGGCTATGATACTCCCTCACTACTTCTTCTCGTAATCAGATATGCTCATATTGTCAGTCACTCAGGGACATGCTCAACAGGTTAAGGTCAAACAACTGACAAGCAAATCTGTGGTAATGACCATAATATTTGCTGTAGCCCATCTTTTATAGCAAGAGAAAAAAACAAGTAGTTGATAACACTTCCAATCAGTTAAGATCAGAAGCCACGTGAGCCAGTGCCTGGTAATGCGTCAGGGCGTTTATCATCATGATCATCATGATCATCATTATCATCATCATCATCATCATAATCATCATCACCACCACCACCATCATCATCATATCATTCTCTGCGGATATGATGCTGCTCGCTTTGTGAATTTTCTTTTTTTTCGTCGGAGTTCGACTGAAGATTAAAACATTTCTTTTTAAATATCTTTTAAGGGAAGCCCTCTGGCGCACTTTGGATATCTGCCCGCACCGGGAAGAATTATAGCATGTCAGTTTTGGACACATTTGAAGATAAATTTATTTTGTATTCATTCAATTTAAGATGGCTTCCTGCCAAAAATAATCAACGACCTACATAAAAGTGAATTATTGTAGAAAAACGAAACTAAAAAGAAAACAAACAAATTTAATTGCAATGAAATACGTACATATCCAATTGGGAAACAATAAAGCCTTTTTGACAGACAACACGGATTTTTTCTTAGATTAATAAATATTTCTATTTTTAACAGATAATACCATTAAATCGATCACTTGCAACGATACACTTAACATCAACACCGGACACATGATCATACATTTTGCCAATGAGAGAAAACCAGGGAAAAGGTATCACTTTCTTGTCTGTTAGCCTCGGCAGATACAAAATAGTGTTACGAACGAAGCGATTGGCTGAGAAAAACAAAACTGTCTGGGTTACTTATGGATCAGAAGGAGCTTGTTTGCTATATCGCTTCATCTGCGATAGGAAAGTTTCATTAAAATTAATTACCTAAATGATTAGAGTAGGGCAACCGTTTATTAGGTGATTTCCATAATCAAATAAAATCGGAACGTATATATTTAATTTATGACGCAATAAAGACAGTCAGGGTTTCAAGATGCAAATTCTTCACTTGTAGAACAATTGGTTTCCTTCACAATCACTCCATATTCATCATTATTATTATCCTAACATAAGTTTTATTAATTGCAATTAAGTATTTCTTTCTATTCATCAAGTAGGGAGAAATTTCTCTTATGCATTCTTGAGAGACTTTAACTATTTTTGGCCTGTGGACTCCTCCGATTACAGTTTTAATCTTCTGGACCGCCATAGCCATTTAAAACCGAAAATTCCCATTATATTTTCATATTTGAATATTATGTGGAATTGTATAAAAAAAAACGTTGAAATATTTTGTATATTGTAAAAGTATGACAAACTTATTGCATATAATTTTGAACATTTAAATCTTACATGAATCTCCAAGAGTAATGTGAACCCCAGTTGAGAACCACTGATTGGGAGGTACCTATAACCGATGCTTGTGACTGCGCAATTAGTGGTTCACTGTGATATTGAAGAGGGATATTGATGTTGATTGTTGGTTTGGCATCCGTTTTTGAGATGTGGAATGTACCTGAAGTATGTGACAAGAAACTCAGTAACAACATTCAATTAACTGCGGCCTTAAACGGTATTCACGTCCAAATTCTCTCTGAAGATCATAAAATAATTCCTGCGATGATGCGGAAGTAAATGCCAAAAGAATGTTGGTACAAGGGAAATTTTGTTAATGTACGTGTAGCACTAAGGACAATACAAAGGGCTTCTATATGGAACGGGGGCAAAATGAACAGCATCCCCTGGAAAACGGCAGCCAGATAGGCTAATTACTGATTCCAGAACATTACAACCACATCACAGATTGCAACTTCGATGATGGCCGCAAAATCTAATCGCAGTAACCGAAAAATGAGAAGCCAACAAGCATGCAGTTGACGATCCTGTCAAACTGTACCACGTCATTTATTTACTATGAAGTGGTAAACTGTACAGGGAGAAATCCCACCCGAGGAACACGTCAAAAGAAATAAAACATCTCAAAACGAAGATTGAGTATATAGGGAAAGCGAAATGATCTTCCTCGGCCGAACCCTTAGTCATCTGTGTGATTTCACAGACTTTGTATAGTAAACAAACTTGTGATGAATGATTTAAATAATCTACGCCAATAGTAAGAATTAATATATGAATAAGAATTACTAGAAGATAGCTTTGATGATGTAGAGCACTTGAGAGAAAACATCTTTGTATGTTACAGAAAACCCTACCTAAATTGCAAGGAAAACCTTGGTACTTTTTCGCTTGCATTACGTAAGAATTGCTGGCGGGCATTTCTGGTTCGACTAAACTCAGTAACTGACTGATATGTGCGGTGAATAGATAACGGGAATTGTAAGGAGCCATGACCTGACTTAGGAGGTTTATTTTTCTTTAAATCTTTAAATTAAATCTCTTTGAAATAAATTTGTGTTTATATATTCATTTATCCTTGGTCGTTACCTTCAATCGTTGGTCTGAATCTGCCCTCCGGCTGTGTTTCCAAGTTTATAGCGGATGTCGTCGGCCCTGGCGAAACCAGTACTTAACATAACCAGCTCAATTTAACGAACTCTGTGTGTATATACACAACATACACATAGATATGGACACACACACACACAGTGACACAAGCGCATACACACACAGTTACACAAGCGCATACACACACACACACACACACACTCTCTCTCTCTCTGTCTCTCTCTCTGTCTCTCTCTCTCTCTCTCTGTCTCTCTCTCACGTACACACATATTACAGTCAAACACTCGATAGGTTTCCACAACACAGTTTCCATCCACCAATTTCCCTTACAGTACATTACTCAATTATATTAAGTTTTATCGACCGAATCTGAATGAAAACACTTCCCAATCGCTATTTATTTTTGAACTTAGTAATGTAAAACATTTACTTTTGTTTTATACCAATACCAATCCTACACAGATATCGATATTATTCTCTGTAGTAAGTCTTATCATGTAAAATGGTACCATTTACTTACACAAGATGTACAAAGTTGACTTTTGATATTCCGACAAATCTGAAATAAAGTTAAACGATTTCTTTTAACTTCTCATCAAATTTCTGATTATATGGTGAATTAATTAAGAAACAGTCTTCATTTCCACGGCACTTCGACTATCTTCCTTTTAGAAGGTTTCGTACCGTTAATGACTATCTTTGTTGTTTCTATCTACGAAAGTAAATCTGCCAAGAGGACATTATCTTGCTACTTTATCTTAGAAATTTCAAGAACATGTCTGTAACATAAGAGGATTCTATCTCGGGAAAGTAAAGTGAAGAATATATAGAAACTAAATAGTTGTCTGGTATGATATAACTTAGTCAGGTGTACGTCGGATCTGAGTTCTAATTACTGAGGGTTCCAGCTTTATCAAGGAGACTACTGTAGCTATTGATTGGTTAGTTTACGTGGTTGTTGAAGTCATATTTCAGACTCTGGGAGTTATATAGATTCCAGGCGTGAAAGAGTGGTAAGAAGTTTGCTTCCCAACTACATGGTTCCGGGTTCAGTCCCACTGCATGGCAACTTGTACAAGTGTTTTCTACTGTAAGTTCGGGTCGACCAAATCCTTGTAAGTCGATTTGGTAGAACGAAACTAAAAGACACCCGTTTTCCTTTCCTGAGCGTCCAGTAAAACTATACTTGTTCCATGTCCTCGTCTTGTTGTGCTTTCTCTTTGTGTTTTCATGTTTGGATTAACTATATATATATATATTATATATATATATATATAAATAAATAGATAGATAGATAGATAGATAGATAGATAGATAGATAGATAGATAGATAGATAGATAGATAGATAGATAGATAGATATATGTGTGTGTGTTTCTGTGTCCGTTTGCCTGTTTATGTATGCATTTGTGTGTGTGTTTGTCCCCCACTACTGCTTGACAACCTGGGTTGGTAAGTTTACGTCCACGTAACTTAGCGGTTCGGAAAATACAATAGAATAAATTTCAGGTTTTAAAAAAATAAGTGGGTTCGAGTCATTCGCCTAAAATTCTTCAGGGAGGTGCTCCAGTATGGCAGTGGCCAACTGATTAAAACAATAAAAGATTATAAAGAATTTTCATAGTGTACATGACGCTGATAACTTAACCGTTGCTTTGTCTCTATAGAAATTTATGTCCACTGGAAACACGATTCATTTCCGGGAGAATACACAAAATATACATAATTAATAACCTCACTCAAAACCAAATATATACATGTATTCTTCTATATTTATAAAACGGATATAAAATTCCAAATATATAAATATAAAAATACATATAAATAGATAAATATCGATGTGATACATAAAACACAGTGAATTTGATAAAACATTAAAAGGACCTTCTAAAATACCACGAAAATAATACAAATTTTTTTAAAATCCATCTACAGGCTGTTTCAGAGACGTGCTAAGTAATATGATATATTTCATATTTATAAAACTGACACTCCCCTCATCAAGATCTTTTCACACGATACAGAACACACACACACACACACACACACACACACACACACACACACACACACACACACACACACACACACACACACACACACACACACACACACATATATGCGTTGGAGTGGCTGTGTGGTAAGTAGTTTGCTTACGAACCATATGGTTACGAGTTCAGTCCCACTGCGTGGCACCTTTGGCAGGTGTATTCTACTATAGCCTAGTGCCGACCAAAGTCTTGTGAGTGGATTTGGTAGCCGGAAACTGAAAGAAGCCCGTCGTATATATGTATATATATGTTTATGTGTGAGTATATGTTTGTGTGTGTATGCATTCATATATATGTATATACATATGTGAGTGATCTCTCTCTATCTCTTGCTATATATATATATATATATATATATATATATATATATATACTTATATATAATTGTGTCTTCCACCCTTCCTCTCTCTTTCCCTCTCCATACACACAAATATTTAATAAACAAATAAATAACGTCCATTTCTTAAACAAATTTGTATTATTTAAATTAGGCATGCCATTAACTTATAAATATTGAATGCATAGGATTTATAATATCTTACCGTATTTATCATATGAATCAAATATATTTGCGAATATGAGAAGCTTCCAAAAGAAGTATGTAACATAAAAACTGAGGTTAAAAACTGGTTTCTGCTCTAATTCGCACTTTTATCACTTGATTGATGTTGCCAGCGCTTTTGGCAAAATTGTGACATTAGATTTCTTACGCTTCAAAAATTCAATATATGCGAACAGCCAGTGAAGTTTGCCACAGTTTTTAAGTGCTGTCATAGATATCATCGTCAATATCGAACTTAACTTGTATGTACATTTAGATATCATGAGCTATATACGTATGCGCACACACACGCAACCATGTACGTATGTATTTAAATACCTGTGTGTATACGTAATTTTTTTGTATCTATGTATGTATCTGTCTATTTATCGGTATTTCTATCCCGCTGTGCACACACACACACACACACACACACACACACACTTTGTAGATTCGAGACCATATGTGGAAAATATATTTTATTTTGGAGGTGTCATTCCACTAACAGAAGTTCAGACATTGAGAATAAGTTATTTTATTCTTAATTAAATATTCACTTGATTAATTACAATAATTCTTGTTTCTATATCGCATTCACAATTCATTCAAAATTTTCAAAATGACCTTGACCTGTTGAAAATATCTTTTCATTGCGGTTTGCCAATACTCCTCGAGCACCCTTCTGAAGTGATGTATGCATTTCAATCTCCTTTGCTATCGTCAGTATCAGATGCACAGCGAAACAATCTTCAAATGATTTTGCAAGCAATAGCTTCCTTATAGAAAATATGTAGACACTATCAAACGCCTGCATCAGCTGCCAGCCTCGGACAAATTATGTAGTAGCCTGGGGAAGCAGTGTTGTAAAACAAGCAAACTTTTAGATCAGTTTCAATACATTTGGGAGCCTTTATACATACGTACGTACATACATGCATACATACATGCATGTATGTATATATGCATATATGAAAGTGCATAGCTCAGTGGTTAGAGCTTTGGGCTCACAATCATGAGATAGTGAGTTCGATTCCAGGACCGGGATGTGTGCTGTGTTCTTGAGCAAGACGTTTGTTTTTTAAAAATAAGTACCATTTCCGCACTGGCGTCGATATAATCGACTTAATTCGTTTAACTGTCTTGTGGGTAATAAAGAAATAAGAAACGTTAGCACTCCGATCGAAATGGTTTGCGTTATTTCGTCTGTCTTTATGTTCCGAGTTCAAATTCAGCCGAAGTCGACTTTACCTTTTTTCCTTTCGGTGTCGATAAATTAAGTACCAGTTGCGTTCTGGGGTTGACCTAATCGAATGGCCCCCTCCCCCCAAAATTTCGGTCCTTACGTCTAGAGTAGAAAATAATATAATACACGCCTTTAAAGACAATTAACTGTCCTGAGACAGTTTTCTAGGATTTCCTTCGTTCAAATTCAATTTACAAAATTTTTGCCCCACACGATGACACGAAGGTTGTGGAGGATTGCTCATCGTTCCGTGTAGCGGAATCGAACCCCAAATTATATGATTGCAAAACGAATATTTTATTCATACCGCCTGCCGTCAGTAGCCTGTGGGATAATGCTTGTTCTTGGATATTAATGCTGTTTAACTCGACAGATCGACAGTGTGAATACATTCTATTAATTTAAGAAGCCTTATTTTACCTGCTGAATACGACTTTCAACTGTGTTTAAGCCCATAGGTTGGTATCAAATGTTGAATTCAAAATTTCAAATAGTATTTCATTAGCAACACCTTACAACAGCTTCCAATATATTTCATTTAGTCATCCTGGCAGTCTCTTCAACTTGACTGTTTGTTTGATATTAAGATAGGGCAATATTTTAGAAACACACAGCGGTGGTATCTTATCTGAGCATATGATTAATCCCATGCATACATACCTACATACAGTTGTATATTCGTACATATGCACACACAGATATATGTGCATATGTATATATATATATATAATATATATATATATATATATATATATATATATATATATATATATGCATATATATATTATATTAAATTAGAGATAAAACAAATCAAACAGTGAAAATCATAAGCCAATACATAGAAATAAAGTTAATTAAAATATATATAAAAAAATATAAAATATAAAATATAAAAATCCAATTAAAACATTTAAATTAAAGTTAAAATTTAAATAATTATTTAAATTAAACTTATAAATTATAAATATATATATATTTTTTATTATTATTTTATTTAAGTATTTATTTATTTATTTATTTTTATTTTTATTTTTTATTTTTTTAATTATTTTTTAAATTATTTATTTTTTTAAAAATATTTTATATCATTATATTTATTTATTTATTTATTTTTTATAAACTATCAAAAAGTATTAAAAGTTTAATAAGATAAAGAGTAAAAACACTACGATCGCTTTCTGCCCGTAAGTTTTATGGTACAATATTATTGTTTTTTATGTATATATCGTTGTTTATCCAATTATCGTAATTTTCTATGTAATTATTAGATATTAACTTTAAGTTTAATCGTAAGAATTTACTTAGCGATAGATATGTTGTTTGATAGCAAGTATATGAGTTTGTATAAGTTAGATTCATGTATATACATGTATTAATAGCATTAATTGTAGCTTTAAATTTCTTATAATTATTATTTTAACTTATATATTGTCTTTTTAAATTGTTATATGCTAGCTACATTATTCCCATTGATAAATATATTTATAGTATTTATTTGTTACTATATAACTACGAATTGATTATTTCTTTAAGTCCTTTAAAGATAAGATTTTTGAAAGTTATTATTTGGTCAAAGAGATAAAGATAGTTAATTTACTATAGCGTTCGTTTAAGATGGTTTGCTTGTATTTTTGAAATTAGCTATTTCATCTTTAAATATGAAAAAATAATTTATTAGGTCTTTATTATATGTGCATATATTTATTTATAGAGATTTTTAGATCTTAATTATTTATTTATATACATATAGATATTTTCATTGATAATTTATATATTATTTAAATTTTATATTTTAATAATATGATTAATCATTTTTTTTGTAAAATATTTATGTAATTAGATACTGACTATTACTGATATTAGATTATTGGTGGGTTTCTTACCTTAAAAATTAATACTTAAAAATTAAAATTAATATTTAACATTATAATCTTGTTTTGACATAATCATAATCGTTAAGTTTCTAGTTTGATAATAGAGTTTTTTTTATAAGAAAATTTATTATATTATTTATTTCTAAAAAAATTTTGTTTAAATATTTTTGATTATTCATTAAAATATTACAATTAACCTGAAGATTGACTCTAACCATAATGCGAATTATTAATTGAATTTAAATTATTGTTATTCGAATAGGTTACGGGCATGAAACGATCGTAGTGTTTTTACTCTTTATCTTATTAAACTTTTAATACTTTTTGATAGTTTATTAAAAAAAAAAGATAAATAAATAAATATAATAGTATAAAAATATATTAAAAAACAATATAAATAAAAATTAAAATTAAAATTAAAAATATATAATTAAATAAAATAATAATAAAAATATATATATATTTATAATTTATAAGTTTAAATTATTAATTTAAATATTTAAAAAAAATTTTAACGTTAATTTGAATATTTTAATTGGATTTTTATATTTTATATTTTATATTTTTTATATATTTTTTAATTAATTTTATTTCTATGTATTGGCTTATGATTTTCCCTGTTTGATTTGCCTAGTAGTGGTTTTATCTCTAATTTAATATAATATATATTTATACTATAAAATTAGATTTAATCCTAAATTTAATTTTTCTCTGTAAGTTTGGATTTACTCCCTAATATTATATATATATATATATATATATATATATATATATATATATATATATATATATATAATATATATATATATATATTATTGGTGAATTGAAGAAATGGAGCTGAACGAAGATTGAACAGAAATCGTTTTATTTCATTCTACACGTGTTTCGAAAGGCACAATTTACCAAAATCCGATTGAATAATGAGACCATATTGTGTCTTTCTCTTCAGGAAGAAATAGGAAATCCGTTGGAAAAAACAAAAACAGAACAGAGGCGGAGCAAAACAAATCGAATTAGGCTCCTAAGAGCCCATGGCAAAACTGTTTATCAGTGTATGTTGAGAACCGGTGGCTGAAGATTTTAACGGGTCAGGCAGCGGTAATTCATGTGGGTGAGGGTGTGTAGATGTTCTTTGTGACCGAGAATAAAGTTCTGACTATTTAAGGAATATTGGATGTTTTATAAGGGGCGAGAAAAAATCTACTTAGAGACATGTGTGTGTATACTGTTCTATATATGTGTGTGCTGGCGTAGGTTGGCAAGACCTCCGTCAAGGGGTAGAAAACATTTTTTGTGTACGTGTGTGCGTTTGATCGCTCGGCTGTCAGTGGTTAAGCCGCTCTACACAATGGCTACTGCAGTAAGAACCGTTGGGTGGCAGAAAAAATATATTATGCTTTATGTGTGCGTGTGTTCGTCTGAACCTGCCTTGTCAAGGTAACCCCCCGTGGTCAAAAAACAAAGCCCCGTTTATCTTACAGGAGTAATTCCCCTTGCAGTGGTTAATCGTAATTATCTTAAAGGCTATTTCAGAATTTGTTACCAAGGGCTATGGGTGCAGGTATTATTTATAAACGCTATTTAAAAGCCAGATAAGTGTAACGCCGCCAATGGGGGCATCGAAAAGCCGACTGTAAAAGTCCGTTTACCATCCACCTCTGGCAAACAAAATATGGAAGAGTTCGGAGACACAAAGGTTGCACTGCCTTCTGCCCCTATCAAATGGGAGGGCCACCGACAAAATTGACCATTCCAGCCTGTAGCTTGAGTTCGTATCCTTCAATCGCCATATTACCTTGCTGAGTCCCGTGGTCTGGCGCTTGTTCATGTCCCGAAAAGTTGCGTAATGATTGGAGATTCGCAAAGCCAATCTTGACGATGAAGCCCCTACATAAGTGTAGACATCTGAGTCCGTGTAAACCTTGCATTGGTAGACGGCGTTTTTGATCTTGGAGTTCGCCGACGTGAATCTTATTCTGCTAGGATTAGTTTCTGAAATTAGAACTGCGTTCCTGTCACTATATTCGTTCCGAGAACTGCAGCCGCTTACTACTCTATTTTCCACTACGTCACTATTAACTATCGGAATAATCCCTGATTCTCCACTATCTATCAGAGTGCTGTCATTGCTAGTGCCCGTGGTGCTGCTATTGCGGGAAATGATGCTGGGGTTGCTATTGGGGCTCTCTACCCTACTCCCATTGTTACCGTCAACCACAACACCCCTATTTATAACTATGCCCCTAGTGGGTACTCCCTGGCTGGAGCTGAGATTATGTGTCACTGTACTGGCTCTCATATCATTATTACTACTATAATTATTCCTACTGATCATTAAACCGGGAGCGGAAGAGGCTGTGCCTCCGGAAAAAGGTGATAGGGTCTTAGTAAGTAGCCTATTATTATGGGAGGCGATTATCTGGGCGAGGTTTTTAGTGTTGGAGAAAGCTATCCTAACTTTATGCGAGTTAACCGTGGAGTAATATTTGGAATTTCTGTGGAAGTTATTGGCGATGGCTTGTCTAAACATGAGGGGGAGGTTAGTTCTAATCTGCTTACCAAAGGGAATTACCGCTGCCTGACCCGTTAAAATCTTCAGCCACCGGTTCTCAACATACACTGATAAACAGTTTTGCCATGGGCTCTTAGGAGCCTAGTTCGATTTGTTTTGCTCCGCCTCTGTTCTGTTTTTGTTTTTTCCAACGGATTTCCTATTTCTTCCTGAAGAGAAAGACACAATATGGTCTCATTATTCAATCGGATTTTGGTAAATTGTGCCTTTCGAAACACGTGTAGAATGAAATAAAACGATTTCTGTTCAATCTTCGTTCAGCTCCATTTCTTCAATTCACCAATAATATTTTAATTTCAATTATCCGCACCAACGCACGGTTGCAACACCATATGGTTGTACCTCCAACCGTGCTGTCTTCTGCTGTGATTTTTGCTACCAAGGTATCGGTTAAACTTTTGATTAATCTGCTACAAGATTATTCATCTTTCTATTTCACATAATATATATATATATGTATACATATATATGTATGTATATAATACCAAACTGATATATATGCATACATATTTATATATGTAGAAATAATGAAACAGATAGCTGCATACATAGAATATATCTATGTACACGCATAAGCATACACGCTCAAGCACACACACACACACATACATACATGCATACCCAACCGCGCGCGCTCACACACATGTATATGTTTTATAAATTTTCTTAAATTTCAGATTTCCTACATTTACCAATCTAACCACCTGATTCCTCTCCAACAATGCATTCAAAATTGTGTACCTATAGAATACGGCACCACTTGCTAGAGCCTTATATTCTTTTCTATTATAGGCACAAGGCCCGAAATTTTTAGATCGACCTCAGTACGCAACTGGTACATAATTTATCGACCATGTAAAGATGAAAAACAAAGTCGACCTCGGCGGAATTTGGACTCAAATCTTAAAAACCAGATGAAATACCTATTTCTTTACTACCCACAAGGGGCTAAACACAGAAAGGACAAACAAGGACAGACAAACGGATTAAGTTGATTATATCGACCCCAGTGCGTAACTGCTACTTATTTATTCGACCCCGAAAGGATGAAAGGCATAGTCGACCTCGGCGGAATTTGAACTAAGAACGTAACGGCAGACGAAATACCGCTAAGCGTTTCGCCCGGTGTGCTAACGCTTCTGCCAGCTCGCCACCTTCTAAAGCCTTATATTAAGCTGTCTTAGCAGATTCGCAACAGCATCAGACAAAATGCTTTGTTATTTGTCTGACTCATTACGTTTTGAGTTTAAAAAACTGCTGAAGTCATATTTACATTCATTCATCCCCGGTTAGTAAAATAGAATATAAATCAAGCAGTCCACTAAATTTTAGGATTTAGGTCTATATTTAAAACAATTACACATTAGGGCCATTAAAACTCGGATTGCAGGAAATAAATCCGATGAAAGCATGTAAAAAGGGAAAGGAATTTTACAACCGATTCGATTTCTCTTCAAAAATCTCAAATTTCCTTCGTGGAACCAGAAATTTCTCTGCAGCTTAAGAAATGCAAAGACATTATCCATCTACAGTTCTATATTTAAGAGATGAGGAATTATGTTGACGGATATTTGTCCGTCTGTCTGTCTATCAGTCTGTCGATTTATCTATCTATCTATCTATCTATCTATCTATCTATCTATCTATCTATCTATCTATCTATCTATCTATCTATCTATCTATCTATCTATCTATCTATCTATCTATCTATCTCTACGTACATACATACACGCAATCATGCATACACGCAATCACGCTTACTTGTACATGAAATGCATATGGAGTCGTCAGCATAAGACCGGCAGGCGTAGTAAATGCATTTTTGATGTTTTCTTCTACAATTATACCGACTCTTTGAGACTAAACCAATAACTGTTTTATTCGTTGAATAATGAATATGAGAAACACCTTTAACTTACCAATGTAGTGTTATTCAGACAGTATTACAACCCCCACCCACACCCCCAAAACCTGTAAAACTTGCACCACGTGCAATTTCTCTATGACGGCCATGACTGTAATAAAGAACCTCGCCACCGGCGTAAACGTATAGACATATAAACAGATAAACAATCTAGAAATGTTAAGGTCTTCGTAAAGAGTAAGCAAAACAGAAGTAAAAACTAGAAAAGCACCCGGAGAGCGCAGACCTCCACCAAGCAGCTAATTTCCACCCATATACACGCATGCTGAAAATTGTATAATTTTCCAAACCAACCCCGGCAAAAACATAACCTCCTTCCATACTTATCTCGATCATCGTCATCATCAACACTGTCTCTGCTTTCACCACAATCACCGTCAAAACTACGATCACCACAATCAGTTTCTTTACACAGTAGAAAATCCATTATCCGATACTCATGGGACCGAGATTGTTGCAGATTTTTGATTTTTCCTAATTTCGGGGTGCTTTATTCGAAAACAAAATCTACAAAACGGAACAGTTTGAAGATAGAAACCATGTCTAAAGACAATAGCTTATAAACATAATCTGAATGTAGTTTTACATAAATCTTTAATATTATTTTTTATACTTAAGACCATCAGAAATGCTAAGATATAAGCCTCTACCCATCTTGTCATGCTTTCATTAAAAGGTTACAGCATAGATTAGATTACTAGTTACGGCCGAAGTTGAATCAGGCCTTGTCTAATTAAATAAGCACCACCTGGAAGAGATACACAGTCAGCTCTGGGGAACCGTAGCCCATTCAAGCAGAGGGTTGTTGTTTTCAGAGACATATTTGGGCGTGGGTGGTTTATCTGGTATTTGTTTGGGGTAATCATCTAGAGATCGTCTGAATGCAATGAAGTCACTTTTCTCCTTTATGTGTGTCTGGCACGATGTTGAAGAGAGAAGGGCCAATTGAGGTGCAACAGTTCTGTCATAGTGAGCAAAGCCCGAGCTTTTTGAGTCGCTCCTAATAGTCAAGGCTTGACATGACATCCTCCGCAGATCTCTCTCCAAGCAGTTCATTTTAAGATAGATACGCGAGTAAAATTACTAATAGAGAAATGAAAATAAACTTTGGAATCAGCAACGCCACCATAGGTTACGTGGAAATAGGGAGATAGCCAAAGAACTAACATTGTAATGCTTTATGTAAAGTATAACAAATGAAAAATCCGTCAAGAATCCAGAAACATTCCCGGATCACTACCAGAATTTCACCATCTCTTTCTCGTGTCATTACCAACTTTTTCTGCAAGTTTCATCAAATGCTGTTCAAAAGGTTTTGAGTTATTTGTACACAGATGGACAGACGGACAAACCAACGGCAATGAAAACATAACCTCCTTCCTTAGCGGAGGTAATAAATGAATAATAATAAACAAATAAATAACAGAAAAGAAGAAAATATTTAAGAGGATTAAAAATGTCCGTGTATACTTAGATTTGAAATTCAGATTTCTAATCCAGCCAAGTGTAACGTAGAATAGATTATCTTCCTTACACTAACTGGACACCAGGTTACATGACGACCACAAATATTTGTCTTAAATTCTGGCACAAGTTCAGTAATTAATAAAGTTATAAAACACTGTTATAAAATCCATGCCCTACAATGATACCACGTGTTTTGCATGTTCATTCTGGCTTTGTAATATATATCTTTCCGCTCAATGGTGACCTACTTATAGACATTTATTGAGGGAGTGCTACAACCCCACTTTTAGTGGCAGTTCAAATGTGAGTGGGTGAGTGGTATTAATGAAGAGAGGAGGTGTGAAGGAATGGAGGGAGGAAGTAGGTGTCAGACGAAGAGAGGAGGGGAGTTGAGCCCATGTGGTGCAAAAGAGCAAATTTATATGTGTGTATATATATATAGTTGAAATTTATAGAAAAACAAATGACGGAGGCAGGTGTATGAACGACAAGCAAGTTTAATAGCTTGATGCTCAGGAAAAATGTAAAGGTCTTTTACGTTTCTAGCGTACGCTCTTCCACAGAAAGGAATAAGAGAAAATAAACAGACAGAGAGAATGAAAAAAACTTGTAGATTTCAATGGTCTAGCATGGCGATATACATACATACATCCATATATACATTCATACATAGACACATACATGCATACATACATACATGCATACATCATACATATGTACATGCATATATATATATATATATATATATATATTATATATATATATATATATATATATAATATATATATATATATATATATATATATATATAATCATATATAATGGACTGTCACGTCGAATACGCCGTGTGTGCGTGCAGTTTTTTTGATGAACGACCTACACAAATGATTTGTTTATGCTGATCAAGCGTTCGTGCCGCACATCAGCTCGATCTCCCTGTGAAATCGACGTTATCTGAACCGCGGCACGATGTGCCAGGCATCAGGTGTCGAAGAGATCGCAGAGCAACATGGGATGAAGTGATTTGCCGAACAACACAACGCACCATCCGGTCTAGGAATTGAAATCACGATCAGGTGGTCGTGATTGTAACACCATATCCACTAGGCCATGCGCCGTCACACACACACACACACACACACACACGCACGCACACACACACACACACACACACACACACACACAAACACACACACACACACGCACACGCACACACATACACACACTCTCACGCACACACACATACACGTGTATCGAAGCAGTAAGTCACATCCATGCACGGAAGTAGGTGGAATTTTGTATTATACAACATTTCGAGCTGAATATCATACGCCATGTGACTTCCAGAAATTTCGCTTTCTAACACGTGTCTATGTAACGTGAAACACTGCAATAGTCATACAGAAAATTTACTGCTTAATAATACATTTTATTTAGAGTAACTACGCAAAATAGTAAAGTGTTTTGAGCAAAAATTGCAGTTTTTACAGAATATATTTTTATAATATGAGAACATATATTATTTTGGGGATATCTTTGCGCATATTATGATGTACAAAACACGTGTGATTCAACATTCCTGGGCCAATTACAGGTTATGAGCGAGTAATTGATCCTGAATATAAGTGACATCCGGTGCTTTTATTTATATTTCTTCTTAATGAATCCAATGAGGGTCAGGTACTGTTGCTAACACACAGATAGAAGCACACACACTCTCTTACATACATATATTGTATGTACATACATACATATAAACACACGCGCGCTCCTACACATGAACACATATATAGGCATATATGCATCTACATACAGATACGTACCTACAACTATATGCACTCACATATATGTCTCTCTTTCAATATATATATAAACATACATGCACACACATACACATACATAAACATATACGTACATATAAATGTACGTATATTCCTCGAACTAATGATTGGACTAACTTTCTGGATTCGATATATTCAAAAATATATTAAAAACATATGAAATGCTAAAAGACGGTGTATACCAGAATTGAAATCCACTTCCACGGTTTTATCTGTCAAATTACCATCAACTTTAATCCCAAAATGTACCCACATATACTCTAATTATATAGAAACAGAGAATATAGATATATCTCTGCATGGAGTCCCCACTCATACAAAACCCTAAACTACCCTCTGGACGTGGAATAGTTCCAAGATCCACCGTATTCTCGTTTATTGTGTCTTGAAGTGGATTTCTCATTACATTGAGTAGAGAAGCCAATTTTCCAAGAGCTTCGTTTCATCAGCAGGAAATATATATGTATACATACCCTAAAGGAATAGCAGATAATGGAATATCACACCCGTTATTATGAACATGCATATTCATTCCATTTATTCGGTCATTCATCATTCTGTTCTTGAATATACACACACGGAGTATATGTGTGAGAGGGGACGATGGGGGTGCATCTACAAAAATATAGACAAGTTGAGGAGAATGTGCTATGATAGTAATGCAAAGAATACTTATACATATTCAAGGTAGGTGGTGATTATTAAGGAGAAAAAATTATGAAAATTTCTATCTAGTATAATTGATGTAATTCTACAAAGTGAGCTAGATGGAAATATCTCAAGTGGATCAATGGCATAAAGTTAGATTATTCAAGAAGTTTCTGATGTACTGAATGACGCGTACGAAAATTCAAAATATAAATGATTTAAACCGAAAAACATCGGAGATTTGTTTTAAAGAGAGCTGCTGTATACATACACTCACAAATAAACACACGTATATAGATATACATATTTCTTTGCTGCCCACAAGGGGCTAAACACTGAGAGGGCAAGCAAGGACAGACAGACGGATTGAGTCGATTATATTGACACCAGTGCGTAACTGGTACTTATTTATCGACCCCGAAAAGATGAAAGGCAAAGTCGACCTCGGTGGAATTTGAACTAAGAACGTAACGGCAGACGAAATACGGTTACTCATTTCGCCCAGCGTGCTAACGTTTCTGCCTGCTCGCCGCCTTACTTATATACATATATACATACATACTTCATACGCATATATGAGTGCGACTGTATGTGCCTGCGTGCGTATGCGTGTGTGCGTTGGCGTGTGTGTGATGAAGAAGCTATTCCACAATTTCTGAAGAAAATCATATCCATCCTAGTCTAAATTATAGGATAATATTAAATACCAATTTGCTCAATATAAGCTAAATTATACAAATGAACGCCGACAACAGGGTAAAATCCGTCGATAATGGGAAAAACGATTGTGAAAAATGTTAACATATCGACAGCAGATATACGATCCATTCCTAATTTATTTGCTCAGAAACGGATATTGTTTCAATGAATGTATACTCAATGAGAAATTCATATCAAATATTGTTAGAAATGATTTCCAAAGAACACTGGATGTTCGCAAACCAAGAGCAATTTAATAGAAATTTTAAGATAAATTGCTGAATACACACAATCATTTATAATTTTTTTAATTATGAATCTTAAAATTTAGATTGTACATAGTTACTTAAACACAGAGAATTAATTTCTTCACGCCTCCACATACGAAATATTTGTTAGAATCATTGAACACATAACGATATTAATAATAGTTCATAATTATACTTGCCGAAAAGATTTATGGCTATTTCGATTTTAACTACCAACGACTAAAAGTTAATTTCAAGTCATTATCCGAAGAGACATTACAAGGTAAACCAGCCGTAGTAATACTAATACAAACTGGGTCAATATGCTTAGTACTCACTCGCAAGTAGGTAAAATCTGTTAGCAATCATAATGCTTGCAATATTTGCTTTACGTAAGGCGGCGAGATAGCAGAAGCGTTAGCACGCCAGGCAAAATGCTTAGCGGTATTTCGTCTTCCGTTACGTTTTGAGTTCAAATTCCGCCGAAGTCGACTTTGCCTTTCATCTTTTCGGGGTCGATTCCATAAGTACCAGTTACGCACTGGGGTCGATGTAATCGACTTAATCCGTTTATCTGTCCTTGTTTGTTCCCTCTGTGTTTAGCCCCTTGTGGGCAATAAAGAAATAAGAAACGTTAGCACGCCGGGAGAAGTGTTTAGCGGTATTTCATCTGTCTTTAAGTTCTGAGTTCAAATTCTGCCAAGGTCACCTTTGCCTTTCATCCATTTAGGGTCTATAAATTATATACCAGTTGCATACTGGAGTTGATCTAATCGACTGGCCCCCTCTCAAAAAGGTTCGAGCCTTGATCCTAGAGTAGAAAAGGAAAGAATATTTGCTTAATGTACCCATGTACTTGGGAGCAGGCATAGAAATATCTTGACCTTCACCTTCTGAAGCCAGAGGACATTGACGAAACAATATTGATATCCATTTGGTAGCTGATGACGGGCGTACATATTTGTAATGCTTTTGTTTGAAGTTTTTATGTCATAGTTCCGTTATTCTGAAATGTCTTTCATTCTAGTGAAGTGGAACGTGTTTGTAGATTTATGGTTTATGGAGATTATATACATTGATATCGGGATGTCGGTTGTTTTTCTCCATAGATCATTTTATTAGGCTTGGATAATATTTAGGTATCGGTAGCTGTAGCTGTTATGTTATATTCTGTTAAGAACGTAGTACAGTATAAAG
>NC_042997.1:124919473-124921973 GCF_006345805.1 Octopus sinensis | reverse complement strand
TGTCGTAAGTGTATGGTGAGCAAACGTGAGAGCGGCGCAATTCTATAGATTTTGTATAAAGATGGGAAAACACACCTAAGCCACGTTACTCATAAGGTGAGAGCGTACAGTGAACTGGAAATGGTGAATGGGGAATCCAGTGTGTTTGTTGTGGTCACTCTTCCGGGAAGAGTTGACGGGAGTGAAATTAAAGAGGGACGGCCGAGTAAAAGTTGCTATCGCTCATTAAGTTCACTGAATAAAAACAATTACTTTGGATCTTCCTCGCCGCACGACACTCAAGTTTGGTGCGCTAATTTTGCCTCTGTGTACGTGTCTATTTGTGTGTGCACGTGTGTGTGTGTGTGTGTGTGAGAGAGAGAGAGAGAGAGAGAGAGAGAGAGAGAAAGAGAGAGTGAGAGTGAGTGAGAGATAGAAACGAGTCAAAACAAAACTTGGAAATGATGTCCGGGAAAAAATGGCAAAGGAAATATAGAAATGAAATCCTCCTATCAGGAAGTAAACTGAAGGTGGTGTATCGGTGCGTTTAAGTTCCGAAGACTTTGAATTCCGACGTGTTGCTCGTCTAGAATATAGGAAATATCACAGGATATCACTGAAAATTACCGATACAAACAATTAATGGAATAACAAAAGTCATTTCCCCACTGTGTGTGTGTGTATGTATATACATATATATATATTATAAATATGTGTTTGCGTGTACATATATGTATGTTTGTATATATATATATATATATATATACATATACATACATTCATACATACACACACATACACATTCATACATACACACACACGCATATATGTGCAAATTTTGAATAAAGAAAACAAGTGATAAAATGTTGTATTTAATTGATATTTGATTATCAATGTGCTTTCCCTGATTATCTATGGCTTCCTTCCCTCTATTTACAAGTTTTTTAATCCCATCAATGTAAAATTCTTTTCGTTTCAAAGCGAAGAACTCTGAAATGTCAGTTTGGACCTCCTCCGGCTTGCGAAAGTTATGTCCCCCAAATGATTCTATAAATTACGAAACAAATGGTAGTCTGAAGGAGCAAGATCGGGAGAATAAGGTGGATGAGGATTTTTTTCCCAACCAAGCTCTTCGATCTTCTGTGATGTGATATTTGCAGTGTGGGGTCACGCATTGTCCTGATGAAACATCACTCCCTTTCGATTCAATAAAGCGGGTCTTTTTTTCTTCAAAGCTTGGTTCAAACGTTCTAATTGCCGACAGAAGACTTGAGTACTGATTGCATTGGATGGTAACTATTCAAAGTGAATTACTCCTTTGCAATCCCACCAGATAGAGAGAAGAACCTTTTTCCATGAAGTTCCCTTCTCGCTTGTGGTTGAGCTTATTCCCTTTTACCAAGCCACTGTTTACAACGTTTAACATTTCGATAGAAGATCCATTTTTCGCCACCAGTCACAAGTCTATCCAAAAAGGGTGAAATGAGTTCGCGAGAATGGAGAGAAGAGTTGATGTCAAAGCGGGATTTACAATTGCTTTCGGACTATTCACGAGTCACCCATAAATGGAACCTTTCCAAGTTGTTGAAGATGACGATGAACAGTTGTATGGTTTGAAGTAAGATTTATTGCCAATTCTTCAACTGATAATGCAGGATTTTCTTCAAGTAATGCCTCCTCAAAGAGCTTATCATCAAACTCAACTGGACGTCCTGTTCGATCTTCATCTTCAAGGCTGAAATCTCCACTTCTGAATTTTGAAAATGGTCTTCTGCAATTTCTTTCATTCAAGCATTCTTTCCCATAAACTGAGTGTATGTTTTGAGTCGCTTTGGCTGCAGAGTTTCCTTGTTTGTACTCATAAAGCATTATGTGCCTTAAATGCTCTTTGGATACTTCCATGTTAGAAAGGGTTTTAATGAAAGACATTTTAATGCTATTATTCTGTAAAATAATATTTAATTAGTTTAAATGTACACAAATACATAAAAATAATTTTAAATTCCATTAGACACTTTAGAATACTATTAAATTTCATTCAATTTTAAAAAAGGTAAAATCGGACAAAACTTATGGGATGCCCTGATATATATATATATATATATATATATATATATATATATATATATATATATATATATATTATATATATATATATACATATATATCTTTATGCAAACACAGATGGCATACTTTCTAGCAGGAATGCGAAAAACACCATTCACCGAGAACCAGCTCTAAAGAATGGAAGGAAGAGACTAAGAGCTCATATTCCGGAGAGACAGACGAGAGACGAGAATTAAAGAATCTCAGTCTTCCGTGAGAATTAGAATAAAAAAGATAAGATGGAAGAATTTTGGGATTGAATCGCTGTGGAGGTGGTTGAGCGTCGAGGAATTGTGAGAGAGGTCAAGTAAGAGAAAAGTAAGTGTGAAAGAGAATAGGCAAAAATCCAAGAGAAACACAAAAGAAATATAGCGAGAACGAAAATATTAGTAAGTCGTCTGGAGAGCAAGAGAAA
>NC_042997.1:124874473-124911973 GCF_006345805.1 Octopus sinensis | reverse complement strand
TACTTCAAGCCGTTGCTACACCGTTGTGAACCTCCCTGCTGTAAATCTCATCCTCAAGTTATCATAGTTACACATGAGTATTCGTTGTACATCTTCTGGAATCCCATAGAAGTCCATAGCTGCTTGAATTAGTGCGTGTGGAACAGATCCATATGCATTGGCAAGATCTAGCCATACAATGTATAGGTGCTAATGTGGTCGTTGTTTGGAAGAACGTTAATAAACATAAAGGTTTACATATAGAGGTAAAAATCTATATAATATGTGTAGACCGAATCCTGGTATAACTTATCGATATTGGTAGTTCCAACATAAATTAAACACAAACATGCAAGGATTCCGGCTTCCCACCATCAATGTAGACAACTGAAACCAGCATAAAAGTCTTACTTAAACACACATATCTTATTATCCCTGAAGCTGGTCAATGGAAAGTATCTTCAAATACATCCGCGGTTACATACTGCTATAAGCACATACACTCAAACATGCACTTACATAATATTTTATATACACGCACACATATATACATAAACGAATACATATTGGATATGCATTTATAAATTGGATATATGTATATATGCATACACACACATATACATGTGAATGTATATATATATATATATATATATATATATAATATATATATATATATATATATATATATATATATATATATATATATATATATATATAAACGCACATATATTCAATATATACATATGTACTCAATATATATATGTATATATACATATACATACATACATATATGTAAATATATATATACATACACACACACATGTGTGCATGTGTTTGTGTATATATATAATCTAAGATAGATAGATATACTCACACGTTTGCCAGAAATAAAGAGAAAGTGTGTCCCTCGAAGGCATTTGTGACACATACGGTCTTACAATACGCAGCAAACCAATTCTCATCGCAGCAAGAAAATTCTCGAAAGAAATTATTGCCATGATACTTTACAGGGCATATGCGTGAATATTAGCCATCACTGTAAATAACACACATACGTAAACAAGCCTTTTTCGAAATATTGTTAACGGATCAGTAATTTATCCAGTAATTATTACATTTCGATCTACCAATAACTGGACCAAAGGCAATATCATGAAAAGAGACGGAGATGGACGGAAAGAGAAAAATAGGGAGGGAAAGAGAGAGTAGGAGAAATGAAGAAAGAGAGAAAGAAAGCGAGAGATCGAAAGAAACAATGGCCCACATAAAAGACAGCTGTCATGATCAGTTATTAGATTATACTTTTACATTAGTAAGACTTCCGAAAAGTTGTAGTATGGCCGAAAGGTTAGGAACTTCACTTTGCAACCAGGTGGTCCCAGACACATAGGTTTGAGCACATGTCATTTCTTTATATCCTCGTGAACGATCCATAACATGTAAATGGAGTTACTTGGTTAGAATCTATAATATTTCTACTCTAGGCACAAGTCTCAAAATTTTTGTGGAGGGGGCCAGTTAAATAGATTGACCCCAGTACGCATTGACCAGTGCATCGGGCGTCCATTTGACACCGCTGATCACAGCAAGCTGTCCAGTGGTAACCGCGCCAGCGGAAACGACCACTCGGAAGGCCTCCACGGCGGTGGAATGACGATTTCAGGTGTTTAATATATCGATCCCAAAATGATGAAAGGCAAGATCGACCTCGGCGGAATTTGAACTCAGAACGTAGCGGCAGACGAAATACCTATTTCTTTACTACCCACAAGGGGCTAAACACAGAGAGGACAAACAAGGACAGACAAACGGATTAAGTCGATTATATCGACTCCAATGCGTAACTGGTACTTATTTAATCTACCCCGAAAGGATGAAATGCAAAGTCAACCTCTGCTGAATTTGAACTCAGAAAGTAGCGGCAGACAAAATACCGCTAAGCATTTCGCCCGGCGTGCTACGTTTCTGCCAGATCGCCGTCTTTAAGGTTGAAACTATATAATAAAACTATCAGGTGAATTTTACCTGCTATGCAAAATGAACGCTATGTCGCGTTGATTCTTCCACAGCAGAACATATACGTCCTATTCGATAAATAAATACGTGCTCGTGGATCTCTCAGAGTAGGCCTATGATCGAAGTCATTTCAGCCATGATCCTCCTTATATCTTTTTCATGAATAGATGTCTTACATTTCGCATTGCTTTACTTTTTATTTTACTTGTTTCGGTCATTAAACTGCAGCCATACTGGGACACCGCTTTGAAGAACAAATCGATACCAGTGTTTATTTTTTAAAATCCTGGTACTTATTCTATCGGTGTCTTTTGCCGAAACACTAAGTTACGATTGTTACACCAACACTGGTTGTCAGGCGGTGGTGGAGGACAAACACAGATACAACCTCTCCCCAACTCACACACACGATGGACTTCCTTTAGATTCTGTCAACGAAATCCACGCGCAAAGCTTTAATGTATTATACTTGCCCAAGGTGCCACGCCGTGGGACTGAACCCGGAACCATGAGCTTGGGAAACCAGCCTCTTACCACACAACTACGTTTATATCCTTTTTCGTGTTATGAAAAATTGTCGGGTGGGATTTGTTGCATTTTAGATTGAACGAGCACTTAGGGGATTCTTTGTAAAAATATTCAAGACAGATTTAAATAAATGCTGCTATTTATGTAAGAGATTTTATTCTGGAACGAAGTTTTGAAGGAATTAATAGAAGTTATTAGCAGGTCTATGCTATGGGCGAAAAATAAAGATTCATCTTCAGTAATATGTCGTTACTAATAAGGATTTCTTGCATCGGCCTAAGGCTACCCATTTATTGGAAGACATCAAATTAATTGAAAAGGCACATCGCTACACACTTTTATCGACTTTGAAGTGAAAAAGACAAAGATTGAATTAGTAGGATTTGAACTAGCCGTAATTAAATAACACAATATTGTTAACCTAACGTACTATCGCTTCTACACACCACTCTCCACTTGTGGCTGTGATGATGATAATGATAACGGTTTCTGATTTAGGCATAATGACTACAATGTTGAGTGGAATAGGATAGTACTTCACAGGTACTAGTTTATAAAGTACCATGCTATTGGTTAACCACCGCGCCCAAATTTGATGATGATTATGACGATGATGATGATTTCTTTATTAGCTATAAGCATTCAAACGATCCAAATATGCAACGAATATTACAGGCAATGATATTTACAACATGTTTCTTGGTTAGACAAAGTCATATAAAAAAGCGAGGTGTGAGAAAGTTATAAGATAGACGAAGTAAAATTTTAGTAAAAGTAAAATGAATATAAAATAAAATAAGTATTAAAATATTAAATATAAATTTGAAAAACATACGAAGCATGTTGGCTAGAGCTTGCAAACTCATGTTGACGTCCGTAACCAGACCAGATCTCACCTCATCTCATCGCTGTACCTGCCCATATTGTGATACACATGTGGCAACCAGTCTCTGGCCAACAGCATTCCCATTGTTCTTTGTCTTTACCCTTGTATTCGTGAGTCCCAAATACTATGTATGGGTTGAGATCTGTCTAAATATTTCAGCCTGTCTTGATCGAGTTTTCGGACGGAAAATTATAGCAAACTGTACCATAATCTTTACATCTTTTAGTCGAGAAACTGTCACCCGATATTTAGTGCATCTGTCATTTGTTTCGAAGGTGGAAACCTTGTCATTCAATTTTGAAACAATGATATTATTTTTCTTTTTCCTCCTGAAATTCCCTGGAGCAAATAGACACTGTCTGGTTTACAAACTTTTTCCATTCAATTCTATTTTTCAGGTAACTTTGTCAATTTTGAAAATCACCGAGTGTGAAATGACAGAAGTGAAACCGGTCTCGTTAATACTGTTACTGTATTCATTGTCTAGCATATTTTTCAGTAAGAAACTGTCTTTAGAGTTGTTGTTATTGTTACTGATTTCGTTCAAAATATTGGCTAAATTGTTTGAAATAATTTAATTTTTTTTATAAAATGTTCATTTAAATGTACTTTATTTTTCTTTTTGTTGAAAATGTCCATTCTGTCGCTAATTTGTTTATGTGCTGTCATTTTATTTGTTTCGTGAGCTGTTGCATTATTTTTGCGGCTCTAAGGTGCGTTTCGTGTAGACATTTTGACGTGAAATACCAAAACGTGAAAAGAAATATACAGATACAGTTCTATATTTAAGAAATGAGGAATTATGTACATTATTTACAAAGGCGTAGGAGTGGCTGTGTGGTAAGTAGCTTGCTTATGAACCACATGGTTCCGGGTTAAGTCCCACTGCGTGGCACCTTGGGCAAGTGTCTTCTACTATAGCCTCGGGCCAACCAAAGCCTTGTGAGTGAATTTGCTAGACGGAAATTGAAAGAAGCCTGTCGTATGTATGTATGTATGTATGTATGTATGTATGTATGTATGTATGTATGTATGTATGAATGTGTGTGTGTTTGTCTGCCTCTCTTTGCCCCCCCCCAACATCGCTTGACAACCGATGCTGGTGTGTTTACGTCCCCGTAACTTAGCGGTTCGGCAAAGGAAACCGATAGAATAAGTACTAGGCTTACAAAGAATAAGTACTAGGTTGATTTGCTCGACTAAAGGCGGTGCTCCAGCGTGGCCACAGTCAAATGACTAAAACAAGTAGAAGAGTAAAGAGGAAAAACTATTTACATTACTTACATTTGACGGATATTTGTCATCATCTTGTTTGTTGTTAACACACCGTTTTGGTTGATATACCCTCCAGCCCTCTTCAGGTGTCTTGAAGAAATTTCTAACCTGAGTTCTCATTTCTAAGGTATTTTTCGATGTTATTAATATTATTATCATTATTATTATTATTATTGTTCTTCAGTAGTTTTATTTTTATAGCGTGCTTTCACTTCACTACCGAGCGCAGCTCTGTGTGCCTTGGGTTATTATTATTATTATTATTATTATTATTATTATTATTATTATTATTATTATTATTATTATTATTATTATTCAGTAGTTTTATTTTTATAGCGTGCTTTCACTTCACTACCGAGCGCAGCTCTGTGTGCCTGGGTTATTATTATTATTATTATTATTATATTATTATTATTATTATTATTATATTATTATTATATTATTATTATTATTATTATTATATTCAGTAGTTTTATTTTTATAGCGTGCTTTCACTTCACTACCGAGCGCAGCTCTGTGTGCCTTGGGTATGTGCTGTGATTTGTTGTGATGCAAAATGTTCATGAGGCTTTCGCTATTATTATTATTATTATTATTATTATACAGATAGTAGAGAAAGAGACATTGTTTTCGTCTACCTCTACGGATAACATATCATATGGCTTGTATATGTATGATGTACCTACACGGTGGACTTCATCGTCCTGTTATCAGTTTTAAGAACTAGACATACAATATCATAACTGCCTCTCAGACGATAGAGGAAAAATCTTTCAACACATCAGCTAGGGCTACCAACCTCTTACATTTGGAACATAAAGAAATCTGTTCCCTTTTCGCTAATGCAGGGGTAGGAAAGTTTCAGCTTATATTTCTCTCCAATCAGAGGCTCTGGCAAAGAAGCATCCTTCGGTGTTACAGAACTATGACATTTACCCTCAGACTGAGTGACACGTAAATTGTTGTTTTTCTCAATGTCAGTATCGTTTGAGTATTGTGGAAGATTTACTTCTAATAAAAATGGACAACAACAGTAAACACACGTGAATAGGTTATAACAGTATAAGAAAAAAGGAAAATATTGTTTGCCAATATAACATAGCAGTCCTGGTTTAGGAAGAATTTTGGACGAATCGCTGTAATTTAGCCCATCGTCTCCAGGTGGCTATACGATACGATCTGGAGCCGATGTCTCCTGGGGCTAAATTACGGCAACCTTTGCTCCTAAACCAGGACTGCCATGTTATGTTTCTGTAGAGTACTGTTGTTGAATATCTGACAGATTTACAAATAGTAATTTTCGAAGAAAAACGGGTTCCCCACACTTGAAGGAGAAACCACATACTGTAATTCTGGACACACCACATATATAACAGACGATTACCCTGGGACACAAAAAATAAAACAAATATGTCCTGCGATTCTTGTGATAGTCTACAACCACATATTGGTATGGGTCCAATTACCTGTGTCATTTGTCGCACACTCATCTACCTTTCATAAAAATTGTTAGAATATATCACATCCCTTTCTACTTCTAATTTCCTACTCATGCATTTGTTACTTGGAAGAAGTTGATAAGCACTAACTGTAATGGGAGTAAAAAAACTGTTCTAAACTGTACAATTCCTTTCACTTTCTTTCATTCTCCTTATCCAACACGTTCTCTGTTAAAAATGGCAGTTTGATTCCATGAGGGAATCGGCTGAAGCAAGGACCCACCTGCAAGCAAATACAACTGTTTAATAGAAGCTCAGTGAATGTGCGTGCATGTCAGATGTTTTCGTCATTATGCGCACATGTCGCACAAGGTTAGTTGTTGGCATTTTCAAACGGTCATTTTATATTAATTATAGCTTGCATAAATGACAGCGAATCGGTAGAATTGGAAGTGAGCTGTTCAAAATGCACGGGGATAGTTATTTGCGTCTCTTTACTTTCTAACTGAAAATCCTACCGATGTTGACTATTTCAGTTTTTTCGAGGTGGATAAAATATGTATCACTTGGGAACAGAAGTTTCTCTAAATGACTTAATCCATCATGAAGCGAGCTGTCACCTGTGTTTACGAGGGAAAAAGGAAAAAAAAACGAAGACAATATTAATCATCGATTAACACCTTTCTTTTTTTCTTCGATGAATATTTATTTTTTATTACCAAATTAAATATAGTCCAACACTCAGCACCTTCATATGTTAACGACTCCGGAAGTATGAAATGCAAAACTGATCTTTATGGGATTTAAAATCAAAAAAGTGAAGCTACGTTAAACTTTGTTGAGGAAAAATTACAAATCCAAGATAGTGGATTGGTGGAACAATAAAAATTCTGGAAAATATGTCTTGATGTGTTTGTTTCTGTTCTTTGCATTTTTAGTTCAAATCCCATTGTGGCCTACTCTAGTGGAATGCAAATGTTCGGTCGCTCGAATTAAAACTACAACTTGGGATATTGGGTGATTTTAACGGAATCCACTCGGTAGCAAGGTCTTCGGGTTTTGAAAAACTTATTCCCTTCCTAATACCAATCTTGGAACCTATGAAAAAGATCATGGATACTTCCTTCCATCCTGACTAAAAGACAAAATATACGCTAAATTTGAGGGTTTATGCCTATATTCAATATCAATCCTATCTTGCAACCCAGATAAATGCTAAAACCAGCAACAGTGTTCTATTAATATCTAGTTACACCTCGTAGGTAACTAAGTATTAAACTTGAATCCATTGACTTCATGATTCAGTCATCTGTAACTACATTGGTACATAAGGTGAAGTATATACTTTGTTAATGTGGTTAGAATAGTACAGGAGCATATCTCGAGTATCTCTTTCACTTAGACATTAATTATTACTTTACGGTAACTAATGTTTTTTTTCCTTTTAACTGAATATTTATTTGTTATTCTGTTGTGACTGGGGAGAGTCATTTTCTTTTTCTGCCTTATAATGTAACCCACTCACCGGTAAAATTTCCACTTATTTCTTATTTTTATTTTTCTAAAATTTTCATTGCCTCTTGCAACCTTTGAGTCAAGACTATTGAAAAGGTTGCAAGACGCAATGAAAATTTTAGGAAAATAAAAATAAGTGAAAATTTTGCCGGTGAATGTGTTACACTATAAGGCACAAAAAGAAAATGACTCTCCCCAGACACAACAGAATATGCTTCAACGCACGAACTCATATAAAGAATCTTGCAAACCAAATCCAAAAACGAAATATAAGCTTTAGCCAAGCAAACCAAATCCAAAAACGAAATATTTGTTATTATTTTTATATTTATAACATTAGATTTGTTAACAATACTTTATATTCACTATTTACCAACAATAAGTACCTTATAATTTTAGATTTCTATTTAGCTTTTTAATAATAATTGCATTAGATATGCTGACACAAAGTTAAACCTTTGATGTTTACCAACGATGAATACGCTGTATGTATTATCGCGTTCTCCTCCGTAAGTCAAATGTAAAAGTTAACTTTTATATTGCCAAATAATCATTTCCATTCTAGGCACAAGGTCCGAAATATTGGGCGAGGGTCCAGTCGGCAGAATTTGAACTCAGAACGTAAATACAGACGAAAAAACTGCTAAGCATTTCGCTCGGCATGCTAAAGTTTCTTATTTCTTTATTAAAGGAGTTAAACATAGAGGGGACAAACAAGCACAGACAAATGGATAAAATCGATTACATCGACCCCAGTACGTAACTGGTACTTAATTTATCGACCCCGAAAGGATGAAAGGTAAAGTTGACCTCGGCGGAATATGAACTCAGAACGCAGCGGCGGAGGAAATACCACAAAGCATTTCACCCCGCGTGCTAACGATTCTGCCAGCTCGCCGCCTTTCCATTGCCAAATAATATGAAACCGAAGTAGTAGTCCATTGCAGTAGAAATATAGATAAACCAGACAATATAACAGAGGTAGTAATAACCATGATATGATCGGGTTTATTATATGAATCTAGGACGAACTGGATTAGGTGCAGTGATTTGACAGTTAAACCTCAACATAAGGAATTAAGAGCAAATTGATTTGGGTTCCTGTCTCTCAATAGGTTTCTTGATATCGAGGCCAGTTCGATATAAATATAGCTTTAGTTAGGACGCTGTGTATTGTGTGCATCTTTGTCCTTGGCTGGAATTGAACTCATAACTGCAAGTCAATAAGTTACGTGGAGTCGACTATTGATACTTATGTATCTCGAAAATAAAACGAAAGAGCAGTACCTTCCCGTTGACTCAGAAAGAAAAACGATATGTTTGTAATCCCATTGCTGTCATACCCAATACAAAATTTCTTCTTTAACTTATATATCAATTACATACCACCGCCATATAGCTGTATTTCATATTCTTAGTTACTTCCGACTTGGGACATGATGCAAACGATGTCCAGCCTGAACACCTGTAGGTCAACGTTTTCTAGAGAAAAACACGGACAAAATGTAACCTGAGACTTTGATACAGAATGAACTATGAGGAAGCATATAAGATATGAATAATTCTTTGAGATGCATATTTAATGTTAGGGACGTTGTGAGTTACAGTGACCGACACATTACAGTGAATTAATTATATACCACAAGATGGTAGACATATCTTAGATAGCTGTAGCAGGCACTTCAGAGTTAATTGTGCTTGCCATGCACTTAAGGATAGGAACTGCATTATGCTGTTCTTAAATATGTACTGTGATATGCATTCTAAGATAGGCATATTTGCATGTTAGCTCAGCCTTGGTAAAGGTACTATGCAGTAACTTTACCAAGTTATACTGTGCTGTGTAAAGACAACAAACGCACACAAATACACACGTACACATACACACACAAAGACATATATACACATGTATATAATTTCAATATACAGTAATCTCTCGCCATATTGTTGTCCAAATATCGCGAGTGGTTTTGGAACGTAACACACGCGATAGTCGAGCGATTACTGTATATATAAATATCTATATTATTTTTATTTATGCGCCCTTTTCAAGCCTAGTCAGGATCATGGGCCTGGTTTCTGTGGCGTATGTGTTCTCCCTAGCTGGATGGGATGCCAGTCCATCACAGGAAGAAAGAGTGAGAGAAAGTTGGGGCGAAAGAGTACAACAGGGGTCGCCACCACCCCCTGCTGGAGCATCGTGGAGCTTTAGGTGTTTTTGCTCAATAAACACACACAACGCGAAACCGCGAGTCTGCGTGCCCTAACTACTGGGCCATTGCGCCTCCACAAATATCTCAATATATACATGTATATATGAATGTAGATGTGTGTGCATTTACATATGTCTAAATATACACAAACACATACACGCACATCTCCATTCAAAATTACTATTATCCGAATTGTTGTTATTTGCCTTATCATTACCATTATTATAATAGCAGAAGCCATAGGTATAGTACATAAATACGTACATAAATACATATACATGCATTCAGGCATACACATCTGTGTGAGTCCCCCACCATCACTTGACAACCAATGTTAGTGTGTTTACGTCTCCGTACAATAGCGGTTCGATAAAAGAACGCGATAGAATAGGTACTAAGTCCTGGGGTCGATTTGTTCGACTAAAGCTGGTACTCCGGCATGGCCGCAGTCAAATGACTAAAACAAATAACCGAATAAAAGAACGAATATATATAGACAGATAGATAGAGAGAAAGAGAGAGAGCAAGAAGGCGAGAGAGCACGCATAAAGAAACCCGCTTCTGTATATACTAGAAATACCAGCTGAATGCAGTGAACGTCAGCGTTTAATGTCAGATAAGGCATCATTGTGTTGTAAGACTTCCTGAAATTAGAGCAAAGAAGAGTTAGATGCAGTATAAGTCACAGCTAAAAGTTGTTGTAAAGATAAAATCTTGACACATTCACAAACAGATAAGCGGATATGCATACACTCACTAATAAGCATAGAGACTCGCTGATGTACATATACATATACGCGCGCGCGCGTGTGTGTGTGCGCTTGTTTGTGTGTATGGCATTTCTGTGTAAGTGAGCATTTGTATATAAATAATATATATATATATATATATACAGGCAGAAAATTATTCTATGTGTGTATAAATGCATTCTTACCAGCACGGAAGAAAGAAATGACTTGGTGAAAGAGAACTTTCACGCAATGAAAGAGAGACCAACAATAAAAGCGAGAAGACCGACAATGATGATGATTATGATGATGTTACTCCTCCTCCTACTCCTCTTCGTCTTCTTCTTCTTCTTCCCTTCTTCTTTTTTTCTTTTTCCCCTTCTTCCTCCTCCTCCTCCTCCTCCCCTTCCTCTTCTTTTTCTTCTTCTTCTTCTTCTTCTTCTTCTTCTTCTTTTTCTTCTTCCCCTTCTTTTTCTTCTTCTTTCCCTATTTCTTCTTCTTCTTCTTCTTCTTCTTCGTATCTTTTGTTTATTCACTACAAGGGTTGTATTAATGCAAAACATTATAAAATATAGAATATTTTCTGAGAGAAAGAGAAAGAGAAAGAAAGAGCGAGTGAAATCAAGACAGTGAGTTAAAAAGAGAGATATAAAAAAAAACCAACATCGAATAAAGACAAAACTACTGTAAAAGTTACATAACTGACTTCTTACTTGTAATCTATTTCAAGGAATTCAGAAAAGATAATAGTCCCCTAGGGGGACAGTGTTGAATTCTACAAAGGAAAATTATTCTTCAGCGAACAATTGCGATATCATTTCATTGTGGAGATCGAAAAGAAAGGCTATCTTGTTTGTAATCTCTTTGCTGTCATATCCAATACAGAACAGCCTTGTTTCATTTAAACCATCGACTATATTCCACTGCTAGACCGCATAAGACTAATATTGTTTTATACTCTCGGTTATTTCATTTTGTGTCATAGCCATTCCATTGTTCAACACAGTTACAAATGTTAAGGATGGTTATAAAGTTTTTAATGATCTGTCCGATCTAACAGAACACAGAAGACTATCTCAGACAGCAATGTACACAAAAGCATAAAAAGAACGATATATTTTTGCATAAATATTATAGGTCTTCTTCCATGGATTACGAACTCATGACTATAGAGCGGCTTATCTGATGTAGTAACCCACTTTCTTGCGCTTTTAATAGAAAGTTTTCACATCCACGTATTACGCTGTACTCTATCACACATGGCAATGTAGACGACAGCAACGATATGTTTGTGAATAAATATTATAATACTTCTTCAGTAGAATTTGTATTCTACAGTGTCTTGTATTTCTAATCGAAGTGGAAATATTCACAATGCATTGCTTATGGGAAGATGTCTGAAATATCTGCGTCAAGGGGGACAGGACAGGACTCATGTTCCACTTGAGTGCCTTCTACACTTCTGAGAGTAAGCGAAGATGGCTTCAGACAGGAGCCCTGATTCCAGTGCTTGCAAGGCAGTTTAAACTGCTTCTGCAGACATCTAAAGTTATAAGTGGGGTGGGGGATATAGATTTAGATTAAGGGCTTCTGAGATTGTACGAAGGAAATGGTAAATGGAAGTTGGGAGAAAATTAACCTCAAACCTAAGACCTGACCAGAATTATTGCAGCAATGTAGATTCAGATACAATAACTGAACGCCAACGCCGGGGCAATAAACCCAGCGGACGATTTAAATATAGTTCGTAAATGAAGAACAAGGATCATCCATCCAACATACTTTCATTCAGCTTCTCTTTATCAAATTTCACTCACAAGGTTTTCGTGAACTTCGGAATCTAGTAAAAAACATATTTGAAAGTTGGAATGGAACCTGGAACTACAGTCAGTAAATTAAAGAATGTATTTCTAAATGTGTATGTAAAATATGACACTTTAAAAATGGTATAGTTGAAGGTGCGATAAAAAAGTTTGCTACTTTCAGCCCCAGTAAATAAATCACTCTGCTTTGGGTCTGTGAAAATTGACTTAAAATTGTGCACGAAGAAACATCTCATCAATTAAGCTTCAGTTATTAAATGAAGCAAAACCCACTTAGTTTGACTTCCAAATGCTTGTGCGTAACACGTGGTTACTACACACCACAATTACGAGGTAGTATCAAAATATTTCCCGACTAATTCAGTAGAGCGCCAGTGTAGAGCACCAGTGTGCCGAGTGTCATCACTGTGTTTACTTCGCAAGTTGTGAAATTTGTGTTTTTGTGATCACATGTATGCTGTAGTCTGCGAGGAAGTTGGAACAAAGAGCCAATGTTAAATTTTGTGCTAAACTCGGGAAGAATCCTACAGAGATATTGAACATGCTTCAGCATGTTTACGGTGACGAGGCAATGGGCCGTACGCAATGGTTCGAGTGGCACTGAAGAACATCCCTGGAAAACGATGGAATGATCTGGAAGACCTGCCACGAGCGTCATCGCCGGAAATTCATCAGCTTTTGCATGAAGATCGTTGGAGAATAATCTGACATTGCTGATGTTGTTGGTCTGTCGTATGGGTCCGTGCAGGCAATTCTAGCGTTTGAATTCGAACATGCAGGGTGTCTCTGCCAAGTTTGTCCCCCGCAAGCTGACCACTGAGCAGAAAGAACATCGCGTTGATGTCTGCCAAGACCTCCGTCAGCGTGCCGCTGATGACCCATCATCCATGTCGAGGATCATCACCGGTGATGTGAGTTGGGTGTACGGGTACGACCATAAGGCAAAGCAGCAGTCGTCGCCATGAAAGAACTTATCATCACTACGAGCAAAGAATGCAGAAGAGAGCCGCAGCTCAATCAAGAGAATGCTTATAATTTTTTTTTCTTTTACATCCGCGGTATTGTGCCTCCCAGGGCCAAACCGTCAATCTAGAGTTCTACTACAACGTTCTGAAACGATTGGGTGGGGGGTGACTTTCGGCGAAAGCGACCAGATTTTTGGAGCACAAAGAACTAGATTCTTCACGATGACAATGCACCATGTCACCGAGCTCTCCTTACTCTTGAGTTTCTTATCAAAAACAACATAGTATCGCTTTCACACCCGTACTACTCGCCAGATCTAGTACCAGTAGACCTCCATCTCTCTCCCAAGATGAAAATACAGCTGAAAGCCCGCCATTTTAACATCGTTGTCAAGATCAAAAGCGAATCACAGAAGGTCTTCGACTCGCTTACGGAAAACAACTTCCAGGCCAGATTCCAAAAGTGGCACGAACGTTTAGACCAGTGTATTGCTGTACAAGGTGACTATTTTGAAGGAAATGATGCTAAAACTGAGATTTAAGTTATTTTCTTATTAAACGTAACTAGGCCGGAAATGTTTTGATACAATATCGTCCCTCTCTGTTTTTCCTAGAAATATGTACATTTCTGGGTGCTACGAGACCTACCCTTAACTCCGATGGTGGAGTTCATTATAGGGTGTATAATCCTTGAATATAATGTCAGTTTGTTACGAGTAACATTCGCAGAGGTAATAGATACGTAAGATCAGAAAATTGCGCAACTGATTTGAATTCTTGGTTTGTGTGCTGCTCCTATGTTTCTTCACAATGAATAAGACCTTTAATTTTGAATTGATAATCCGAAAGTGCAATCATTTTAAACGTTAATTTAGTTGTGAGTGTGACTGAAATATATAGTTAAATGAATGGTCACACAAACTGTCGATTTACTTACATCAAATACGAAAATATTTGATTTATTACAAAAATAAAAAGAATGCATTCCATGCAACCATAACAACCATCTCTAGATACTTTTCAATTGAGTTACCATTCTCATATAAATTTATCGATTGTGTAAGTAAATGCATTTTTTTAAAAACATTAGTTACTCGTATAGCTGAGTAAATTCATAGCTTTGTTTCGGCTTTCATTGGCGACAGTCTTTGATTTAAAGTAGAACTGGAAAGCTCCTTTTCCTGTCAATTTCCCGATAAAATTGTATATTGGTTTGTAAACATTTACTAGCTTACAGTGAATTTGCCAGAGCAGCATGAATGGTTTAGAGTTTCAGATAGGAAAATATTTATTGCAAACATACAAAGTAAAATGCTAACAACATATGCCAAAGTTAAAACGTTTTCATTACATCAGCTCCGATCAGTGCATTAAACTATTTCTACCCTTGTGACAAGGCTGTCTATAGGGATTAACTAGGATGGCTAAAATTAGTTTATCTTCCTGCAGCAACAAATAAATACGTAACTATGGACAATAGCAACTACATGGGAACTTATTAGCGTCCAATACATTCGAATTAAATTTGGATTTATTGATGTAGATAAACATATTTTAGCATAAAAACTGAGGAATAAGTCGTTTTTTGTTATTGCTTATATATGCATAAACATATATACATGCTTCACATACACGTACAAACACTCAATTATATGCGAGTCTCTTTGCACACACACACACACACACACACACACATACATACATACATACACACATACATACATACATACATACATACATACATACATACATACATACGTACATACATACATAAAGGCATTCACTGCCACACACACATGGGGAGAGATATTTATGTGTTCATGTCGAGTGAGGGAAAAAATAATCAATACATTGCTTAGAGTGTAATTATATTTAATCAGCCGATGCCGTCTAAAGTTACTTGTAGTTTAACAAGTATTCCATCATTTAGGAAGCCATGTTATTCTATAGTGAAAAACCCGCCTACCTCTCAGATAAGTCCGCTGTTTCATTAATAAATGCATACTATGTGAAACATATGAAAGCGGTAATTTCAAACTGGGAAATGGCATTTTATCTATGAAAGAATTTTGCATATATGACGCAGTTTGTTTCAATTTTTGATGCAGGTTTTAACTCGGTTTTACTGGAGGATTCCTTGATAAACCCGGCATCATATTGTATACGAAACATAAATCGATTTAAGATGAGACAAACTGTAGCATTTCTTCAATTGAAGTCAATAGCTTGTTTGAATTACGGCATTATTTGATGCATCCAATGTTTTTGTACATCGTGATTCGGTTACAGACTCATGCAATTTGTTGTCTGAGCAAAGAGGCATATATACTCCACGTCTGCTCAATTCAGCTGAACATATTTGACATTGCTCGCGAAAATCGTTGTATAACTTGACCATCAAGAAACACACTCCCACGCATACATACATATACAAACCACATCACACTCACATATATAAAATAATGTCGGATACAAGAATTAAAGCCACAAACGCTCGAGTTTGTGGGCAAACATTCAAAAACTACGACACGCGTTTTTATGCCTCAAAACCCACGCACATATCAAATTTACTAGCAGGCACACATGCATGCATACGTATACGCAATATATACATACCCGTACGTACCAGATCTACACACTCACACACTAGGTACACACATATGCATACACCATCGAATTGATGTTAACAATGCACGCAGACAGTAGATACAAACTATCATGCATCAGGTATATACAAACACCTACCGACGAACTTTTGTTGGTAACAAATAGCCCACGGCCCAGACATATATATGTTATAGAGAACCTAGTGAATTTCGAACGCAGTATAGCCTTCTGAACAACAGAGAAAGATTGAGTATTTAACCTTACAAGACAGAAAATGATTTGCCCTTACCTGCCTGTTGGCAAATTCTTTGCCTTCATAGAAAGGTTAGTAACCAATAATTCTCTACTGTTCTCGCAGCTATACCACGTTCAAAATTATATATATATATATATATATATATATATATATATATATATATATATATATATATATATATATATAATATATATATATACGTATACATATATACATACATATATACATACATATATACGAGGGGTGTTCAATAAGTAATGCCCCTGACCCACTTCCCATTGCAGTACAGCAACGAAACTTGACACAGGTATTAGTCTTTTTCTACATAGGAACCACCCAGGGGTACGCATTTCTCCCATCGTTTGATGCAGTTCTGGAGACCGTTTTCGTAGAAGACCTCAGCTTGGTCCTCCAACCACGACCTGACTTCAGAAATCAAGGCTGCATCATCTGGGAAACGCTTTCCTTTCAAAAACAACTTCATGGCTGGGAAGAGGTGAAAATCAGAGGGTGCAAAGTCAGGAGAGTAGGGGGATGGGGGACGAGTTCATAGCCGCACGCCTGTGCTTCTGATCTGGCGACACGCGAGTTGTGGACCGGAGCGTTGTCCTGCAGGAGGAGGATGCCTTTGCTGATCTTGCCCCGCCTCTTGGTTTCGATAGCTTCTCTTAATTTCCTCAAAAGTGAAACATGATAGGCTCCTGTAATTGTGGTACCCTTTGCCAGGAAATCTGTCATCACTACTCCGTCCTGGTCTCAGAAGACTGTGAGCATGACCTTGCCAGCAGAGGGCTGCACCCTTGCCTTCTTTGGAGGAGGTGAGTCACGGTGCTTCCACTGCATTGACTGGGCTTTGGTCTCTGGATCATAGTGATGGACCCAGGTCTCATCCTGTGTAATCAGTCTTTTGAAAAATTTTGACTCATCTTCTTGGCACATCCCTAAATTCTTGCTTCTGGAATTCTTGCGTTCTTGCTTCTGGAAAAGTGTGAGCAACCTGGAAATCCATCTGGCAGACACCTTTTGCATATGCAAATGCTCATGAATGATAGTTTCCACAGACCCGGTACTAATCTTGACCTCATGGGCTATTTGGCGAATAGTTATGCGTCGATCTTCCAAAATGGCAGCCTCAACTTGACGGACAGATGCCTCATCAATGGCAGAAGGGGTGCGACCAGATCTGGGAGCTGTTTCTACAGAGTTCCGACCATGTTTGAATTCACGATGCCAGCGTTTTACAAGGTCATATGATGGGGCATCATCACCATAAATTACTTTCATTTCATTAAAAGTCTCCTGTGGTGTGCGTCATTTCAAATACAAAAACCGGATCACTGCTCGACACTCAACAGGCTCCATTTCCCACTTGACTCATTTCAAACACCTCTAAATCAGAAACCACAATTAGCTCGGAGCTGTAATTTGCCACTTAATCTGTAGAGATATCAATAATTGCACATGCAAAATTTCAAACAAAGGCAAGTGGGTCAGAGGCATTACTTATTGAACGCCCCTCGTATATATATATACACACACATAATATATATATATATATATATATATATATATATATATATATATATATATATATATATATATATATATATATATTTATGCATATATATATATATTATACATATACATACATATATATATGTATATATATATATATATATATATATATAATATATATATATATATATATATATATATATGCACATAACTAAATAACTGTGTGTATGAGTTGTTTGTATTTGCGTATGCATATACGTATAGATTCATGCTATAATGTTTACGAACAGTGCAGATGAATTAATACATTTTATAGATGAGATCCTAAGTTCTGTTATGCAGAAAACAACATCATATGGGAAGAAATATACAAACTTACAAATATAATTTTGATCTATAACTGATGGTGAACTTCATTTTTTTGTACAAGCAGAACAAAAAAAGTGGATCGTTATTGCATCTATAAATGGTTACATATAATTAATATGTCTAAATTGGGAATCAATTTTTGAAACATGAGCTTATATATACACACTATCCATATAGTAGATATTCGTAGTATGAAGCTGTTTACGTATGAATATTCAGTGATATATTTCGGTGATTCACTGGTAAATAAATAGAATGTACTTGAAGATAGGATTTGGTATAATATCGATGTACTTTAGCGCAGATACTATAAAAAATACTGCCAAACGATTCTTCTTCTTCTTCTTCTTCTTCTTCTTCTTCTTCTTCTTCTCTTCTTCTTCTTCTTCTTCTTATTATTATTATTATTATTATTATTATTATTATTATTATTATTATTATAATTCAGTAGTTTTATTTTTATAGCGTCTTTCACTTCACTACTGAGCGCGGCTCTGTATGCCTTGGGTATGTGTTGTGGTTTGCTGTGATGTTCTTATGGTTACTGCATTGAAAGTGTTTTGTGTAGAATGTGTCTAGTGCCAAGTAGTGCAATTTTCTGTTTTATACATAGATATATATATATATATATATTATTATTATTATTATTAGTAGTAGTAGTAGTAGTAATAGTAGCAGTAGTAGTAGTAGTAGTAGTAGTAGTAGTAGTAGTAGTAGGTGTACTATTATCAAAGTGACGAGGTGGCAGAATCGTTGGCATGCCGGGTTATATATTTACCGTCTTTAGGTCCTGAGTTCAAATTCCGACGATATAATACAACACAAACATTTAAATTGATAGGATTAATCTAAGGATGTGCGCAGTACTTGCCAGCACAATCTTTTGAATTTCTTGGAGATGTGATTCTCCTGGGATGTTGTCTAAATCTTTCTGGCATCCCTTTTTTATCACAAATAGGGCACCTACAATAATAGGAACAGTTTTTGCTCTGAGACTCCACGTCTTTTGTATTTTAATTTCTAGGTCTTTATATTTACTAAGTTTGTCAAACTCCTTTACTTATATTTTTTATCAGTGGGAACGATTACATCTATAAGTCTGCAAGTATTTTCTTCCCTCTCTTTAATAATTATGCCTGATCGATTTTCCTGGACTGTTCTCTTGACTGGGAAATCTCAGAGGACAGTGATATTTTTACCTTCAACAACTGGCTCAGGATGATGTTCATACCAGTAAGCATGATGCTCATACCGATTTTGTAGTTTTTACATATTTTCCAGTGTAAATACTGCCCTATTCTATCGTGGCGATTTCTGCATTCGTTTGGTGCCAGCACAAGACATCTCGAAACGAGATAGTCTACTGTTTTGTCAAATGTGTCGCAGAATCTGCATTTAGCGACAGCACCGTTTTGGAGAACGTTATCCTGGTAATTTCTAGATAGTAAGCAAGCATTGATCTTGTGCTGCCAGTATGAAGGCTTCAGTCTCTGCTTTCAATCCTGAACTCCTCAGTCACTAAAGGGTTGTTGCTTGGGCTACATCAGCATTTTTACTTCGGATAATGTATTCAACCACTTCTCACTCTGTTTCTGTCCGTTCTTTTTTGCAGTCTGCTTGATTCATTTTGCTTGCTTGGTAGCAGTGATTTCAGGCCCCTCATCGAATTCATGGTTGATGCACAGTTCCCTTTCGAATTTATAAGCTTCTTTGACAATAGAATATGACTTATAGCTTTCATGTTCGTACACAAGTCGCAGCATCAATTCCGCTATTCTAGATAAGTACCTGTTCATTCCTATATTGGAAGTCTTATAGCACAATTCTAATTGCATCATTCCTCTCCTCACCTACTGCTTCTAGGTAGTTACAGACGGTCTACGTCTGCTGTAGGGTGGTCCATGTTCTCTGGAGCTCCGTAGGATTCCGTTTAATGATGTTAAATGATGGCATCGAAGGTTTTTAGAGCTGAGTCAGTCTTCTTCTTCTTCTTCTTCTTCTTCTTCTTCTTCTTCTTCTTCTGGATGTAGGTGTTTTCAAATCAAAACTGGACCTTTTCCTGTCGAAAGTTCCGGATAAACCTACCTCGCGGTAAGCGGTACAACTGAGGGTAGTGACATCAAACTCCCTGATTCACCAAGTGCCACCTATTAGAGGAGACTCTCAATGATAACAGTGTGGCAAAACGGCGTACCCCAGCATGGCCGCAGCTCTGAGCTGAAATTACAATATATATATATATATATATATGTATGTGTTTGTGTGTGTGTGTGTGTGTGTGTAGTCAAATTAACTAAGGAGCACGTGTGTTTGAAAAGGTTAATCGAAAGTGCTCATACGCTAGGAAATAACTTTGATAAAAGATTTTATAACTTTCTTTAAAATGTAATTTTTAAAAAAATAATCCCTTTATACTTAAAAACTGTATTAAATGATTTTTCATTCATACATACATACACACTACAGTGTGGGATAGATTCGCAGCACAGAGAGAGGTGCGGTGAGATTACATTCAAATACTTAGACGGCTGTCAGCAATTATAAGCCGGCCACCGCAACTGTAGCAGATGAGAAACGTCACAGAAAGAGTTATCATGAATCCTCCTTCACTCCCCTTTTGACTGAAGCTCACGTATTTGCACCTCCTCTCCCGAAGTGTGCCTGAGTCTGTCATTTGATGACCAGTTCACATAGCCACGTAAGAACATGTCGTTCTTCCCCATGATCTTTTGTATACAAATAATTGCCACTACCACCATCAACACCAGCACCAGCATCACCATCATCATCATCATCATCATCAACATGATATCGTCGACGTCGTCGTCATCATCATAATCGTCATCATCATCATCATCATCATCATCATCTTCATCGTCAACATCATCGTCATCATCAGCATCATCTAAATGCAGATGTATGTGTGGTTATATTATTTGCTGTTGTTGGAGGGATGTCTTCCGACACCTGAGAAATTGATATCATTTAAATTACTCTTAGATATTCACTAACAGATATCCACAGGGATGTCATGAGCGGGAAAGGAATTCCAAACAGGGACGTGCTGTGAAGGAAGGACTGGGAAACATGATTAATCCGGAACCTGAAAGATAAGACGCAGTACAACAAAAGTGATGAGAAGAGAATGTGGTGTGAGTGGGGAAAGCCTAAGTGACACAGTCATAACACCAGCAACCTTTCGCTGGCAAGAGTATTACAACAGAATCAGCCATTTGGTGTTATCATGTCGATGATAATGTCTTTGATTTTGTTTAGCTCCCGCTTTGGCTCATGTTGTCCAGATCTATTATCAAAGGCGTTCTAGCCATGAGCATCTCATCTTTCACCCGGCAAATGCCTTTGTAGGAGAATTTTATCTAAAGAGTTTCTTCTTCTCAAGATAGCAGGATATGATTTGAAAGGAAGTTGGCGGAACAGAAGACCCTTTAGAACATTAGACAAAATACCGTACGGTAACTGATATATACATACATATTCATGCATATAAATGCCCACGTGTGTGTATGTGTGCAACTTGCTTTATATATATATATATATATATATATATATATATATATATGTGTGTGTGTGTGTGTGTGTGTGTGTGTGTGTGTGTGTGTTGTGTGTGTGTATGTGTGTGTGTGTGTATGTATGTGTGTGTATATATGTGTGTGTGTGTATATGTGTGTATGTGTGTATGTATGTGTGTTTGTGTGTGTGTGTATGTGTGTGTGTGTACACGCAAGTAAGAATATACGTACATTGCTATCTGCGTGTTTATACTTTGAGTTTTGCTTTGAATAATGGTTCCATTATCAATCGAAAAGTAAGGTTGATAAACTGGGATTTTTACTCACAATTTAAGGTGCCTGGAGTAATATTACTAAACATTTTGGCCGAAGTGCTAACGATTCTTCTGGTACACCACCTTTATGGATGCATTAGTTAATACTAAAATATGACAACGGGCATTAATGGTAGGTGGGGGGCAAATGGACTGTCTGGAAACATCTCCATGCGTAGTATCATTTGGGGTTTCACATCAGATAACTTGCTATCGTATATATTATGTATACGATAGCAAGTTACGTGAAGTGAAACCTAGAATGATACGACAACAAGCAATATATACTCGTCTATAAACACAGACTGAACACAGTACATATGCATACATGTCAAGCGTGGTAACCAATTACTCGTACATACACGATCAGTCACATTCATGTGTGTACATAGATGCATACATACCTACATACATACACACACACAAGCACATATACATACATACATATATATATATATATATATATATATATTATATATATATATATATATATACATATATATATATAGATATGTTTATATAAATATATGTATGTATGTATGTATATATATATATATGTTTTATGTATATATATGCCTATAGACAAATAATGCATAGACATATAAATACGCTAAATTAAAACATTTTATGCAATTATATCGAAATTCAATGAGTATGTCTTGCACCCGATAAATTGCAGTTTAATGTGCTTCAACTTTATACAATGGCAATAAAGTCCAGTTCAAGTGGTAATATATTCACTCATACATGAGTATCTACCAATGTTATCCTCCATATCTCTTTCTTCCTATATACCCTTCATATACATATACATATATGTATATATGTATATACATACATACATACATGCATACATGCATGAGTATATATTTACATATATGCATATTATATGTTTTTATTGTGTGTGTCAGTGTGTCCTTCTCTCATAAATATTGATATATGCATAACAATTTAGACACAAGGTAGAGATAGTCGTATTTGACGTATTCGAATCAAAAGTATGTAATATTTTATGCATCGATGCTATGCGAAAACCATTCCATTTTGCCTTAACGCTCTAAACGCCGATTTTCAGAACATATTTAAGTCCTACGTATCTAAAAATATGATATTATCTTACCGAATCAGATGACCTTTTCCACTCTATAATGATTTATTTTGATTTCTTTGCTTCGAAAGAATTCGATTTCCAAGAATAATTTCTTTAGATTAACTTCAGCTCAGATATCATCTGTCTGAATAGCTGAATCAATTGAATTTTATTGGAACACTCCAGTGTAATCTTATTTGATTTATTCTAGAAAAATGAATGACATCAAATAACATAGACCTACCTACTGCAACACTGGACAATTTTCCACCCTCTTCGTCTATATCAATGGACTTCGCTCAAACCTAACCCTATTCGCACACACAGAAACACGTTCACATACACACACAAATACACACTCACACACACACACACACACACCACACACACACACACACTCGTACGCGCACACTAATACACATGCACACATCCAACTATATACAAACATAGAATATTTTGAGCATTGAATAAAGTAACTCTTCGTATCTGTTGTGAACCTCTGCGCTCAGGATCAAATCTCGCTGAAGTCATTTTTGCATTTCATCCTTTCAAGGTCGATAAAAAAATGATCACACATATGTGTAGAATGGGTTAGTGTAATCTTGATGTCGCTGTTGTTTTTGTTTGCCTTCCGATTCCGCCATACCTAGTATGAGTAGTTAACTTTATCTGTCAAACGGTTTAGCACCAACAATTTGCTTCTTAAGTGCCTTTAGAAGGGTCCACTCTACTGAAAGCACTTGGATCAGATTTCCGTTTTGGGGATAACTTCTTTTTTCTGTCTCGCCTGATTGAAAGATTTAAAACGCCTAACCTGCATGTCCCTGTCTGAAATAAATCTTTACTCCTCCATTTCTAACCTATCCTTGTGACTTCATCTAAACCCGACATGCTCGGATTTCTTTCTTGAAGGAATATTCTATCCTTATATAGACTCGGTTCTTTATCCCACTTTTATCTTCTATTAGGTTGTCAGATAAATTTGTTTTCTTTCCAGTTTATTTTAATCCTTATTTTTCATCAACTATTGTTCGTGATTTCTTACCAAGCTCCACAAGCTTGTCAATGTCTTAATGTTGAGAATCCTTGAGTCTTGTCTCGAAAATGTCATCGAGTCACGATTTCAGCTCCACGTGGTTACTGTATGCAATGCCTCATTCATTACTGGCGAACGAGCAAACAAGGTAATAATCTGCAGATGCTATATCAGAAAATACAGAAATGTAGTAGAACTACCCAACCGAACAGCATTTTTGTTCGTATTAAAGACGATGGGTGGGGCGAGCATTGTCGTGAAAACATATGTTACATCGCTGGTAGGATAGTATCAGCGACATCGCATCGCTGAGCGGTGTATTTGCTGAACATAATACTGAGCATTGACTGTGTGCTTGTTTTCAAGTATTTCTTAGGGGACTAGCCCTTCCCTATTCCACAAAAAGGCAAATCGTTTTCTTATGAGAATACACATGTGGCTTGTCTCGAGGTTTTACCTACTTCACAGGACTCGGGCATTTATTCCTCTGCTTCATATTGAAAGAAAGACACCATTTTATATCGCCAGTGACGAGGAGATAAATAAATCTTTGCTTGTATCCATGAGTAGCCTGGAGTTTCATGAGTACCTGACAGAGTAAGAGAGTGCTGAAGGTTGTCTCTTTCGTTGTACCCAAGCAGTTGTACCCAAGTACCAAGGTTTTGTGCCTTATCTTTCGAGTAAAGGTGATGGACAATGGTATAATTGAGGTCATAACTTTTGGGTCATATCAAGAGTGTATTGGCACGGATCTTTGTGAATGATTTCGTTCAAATGATTGTTATCGAACTGAACAGATCATCCAGAAGGCAGAGAGTCTGTGAGGTCGAATTTCACTTTAAAACCTGAACGTCATTTCTTTTTAATTTTTAAAAATTCTGCAGTAACAACACAATGTCTCAAATGACTGTGCCAGTTCTGCAACCTAAACAAGCAAGTATCCAAAATGGTCATCTTTTTACTACTTGGCACTCTATCCTCATACATCTAAAATAAGCGGAAACATTTATTTATTTATTTATTTGTATTTCCAAAACAATAAACAAATGTAGTACCGAAAGACTAGGGCTGCATAGAAGCAAAAAAAAAAACACAAAACAATAAAACAACAAAAACAAAAAACAACTCTACGATAAGAGATTACATTAGAGCAAAATGAATGGATTCATCCTACAACTCAGAACTCGGATAATTTCCAGTTAGTTTGGGAATTTTATTTATTCTGCTAAATGCATTTAATTTTTCCACCTCCTACTGAACGATACCAAATATCAGTTGTTATTTGATCCTATTTCATGACGCATTGCAGACATTTCATTCACCTCATCTTTCTCTTTCTCATCATTCTCGTTGAATTTACTACATAACTACCTGCCATTAATGAAAGTAAATTGTTTGCCATTGTTAAGTACCTGCAGATCAATGTCTAGGTGCCCGTGCACATACCTGAAACAGAGTTTTCAAATACAACTAACCATTTTCTTCCTCGATTTCAACCTCTGCTCACTCCTCGTATGAAACATCTGTCGACTGTTTTATGATGGAAAATTTCTCCCAAGATCTTGCTTCAAAACACGAAATTAACTCTCTAGTATTGCAGGTCATGGTACTGAACACAGCTCTGTCAGTTATATGCTGACTGAGGCAGAAAATGTACCTGGAATCTGATGAGTGTAAGTCATCAAAGCTTGTGATCGCTACTTTCTTAGGTATGATTCTCCAGCATCCTTCACAAAGGCAAAGCTTACAAGTCCTAATGCTCCATTTGTAGCAACATTAAAGATCTACAGTTAAAGAGCAATCGATTTACATCCTTTAAGCAAGGTATCAACCACCGCCACTGGCAAATGGAGCGTATCTATTACTAGCTTTAATGCTTCAATCAATCATCGGGAAAGCAGAAATAGATTTTGTACACCACTTGATCTACAAACACATTTACATTCTAATTAATCACAATAATTCGTTTGTTGCAGGCTATTATCTTGGGTCCCTCTTAGTTTTTCATAATCCTCTCCGAATCCACCTTTAAATTAAAACAACTTTTAAGTTCCACATCAACAGAGAAAGTGATAGCATTTGCGCTACGTTTTGTTTTCAACTTAATGTTGTGCATAAAACAAAACCTCTTCCGATATTAATTCATCTTTTAATGGGTTTCACTGTCATTTACGCATTGTCAGAAAATGCGAAATCTTAATCGATTTCTCCACTCATAGAAAGCCACCAATGATGAAGCTTTCCATGCAAATAATGCTCTATTAGCTTAGACTCTGTTTTTGCCAAGCTTTTCTAACGTTTCAATTTAAAAATTAGGGTTACACCAGTGAGCTCCACTCACCCAATGATTATCATGTCTGACTTCGCTGAATTCCGACTTAACTTTATACCAAGCTTCAACCATAATGCAAACCCTTATTATAAGTATAATAACCCTTTGAAATAGAGATTCTGAACACATCCTCCAAATAGGATAGAGTAAAATATTCTTTCAGCAGCACCAATACATGACAGCTTCATCAAGTAAAATATTTCACACAACACCATTCAGAAAAATGCATTGCGCTGCACCACCATGGAAACCAAATTGTAGTACGTCATCATGAAAATTGTATTGCAGTACACTATCTTGATGTATAACGAACACAAATATGAAGCTCCCTGAAGCACAATGAATCATGCGTATAATATGTATTAAACATAACTAGTCCGTGAACTCTTTGGTACCACCTCATATCTAAAGTTGAACAGTGAGAAAATATCCCCCACGTTTTAGTTACTGGACACTGCAGAACTTAACTAATGATTGCAATGATTCACAGATATGAAATAAATGTGGAAGTTGATAGGCCCAAAACGTTGTGTAACAGATTATCAAAATTTAATTAAACTCAACCACAACTTTGCAGAGATGACGTTTTTCAATGACTGCTCTTACTGTCGTGACTCCAACGTCCCTGACTAGTGAGCTATATACAGATTTTCTCGTCCTTTCGTCTTTAATATGGTACCTCTTACTGTCTAAGAGAACTCAAGATGCAAATCTAGTCATTTATTTCCAGAGTTGCAACATTTTACAATTGATTCATGCTCGACATTTTACAAAACGCAATGCTACACAGATTGGGCATCAATAACATTGACCTCCTGAGAGGTCACATACTAGTTATACATCTCTCATTTACTTTCATATTTAATAAATTAGTCGAAAACCCACCCAAGTAGATTAAAACTCCTTAAAACGTCTACGACTAAATATTAGATTACCTTTGCTCTACAGGTTTGTAATTTGTCGACGTAGCTGTACTTTCAATATTAATGCACTTATACTCGTCCAGATTCCTCCACAATCAATGTAAAGATATTATCGTTCATAGAGCAATTTTGATGTAGATATTTTGAAAGGATTTTAGTTTACCCTGTATATTACAAATTGTATATTCCAATTCGGCAAAGTTTAAATTTGTTCCACTTATCTTCCTAGTCTACTTGAAAAAAACCTCTCATCTAACTCATTATTAGTCTTTGATAATCACCGAAGTGTAGAACGTTCTCGTTATTTTATTTGAAGTGATTTCATTTACTTCGTTAATGAGTGAGAAAATATGAAACCTACCGCAAAATTTCTAGGTTTCATCACGTCATAGTCCACAAAATAGTAAACCGTAATTGTAGGTGAAGAAGAATAAGAACGAATAACAAAACATTTCAACCCATTCAGTGGAGCATTAACGATGTGAATGGCCACTTAATGAACTGACGAGATATATTGCAATGACCAGTCAGTGAAAAAAGTCAGAGAACAGAATCAAATACAGAGTAAATTATCTAATTTCATTAGCGTAAATAATTATATTCTTTTTAACCTACTATAACAAACAACCATATCTAATATCTCTCTGTATTCTTCAGTCCCTTGTATTTCTATCGTATTTTTTTCTTTTTTGCTCTTTTTTTTTCGTACTTTAACATCACAGTGTCTGCAAACGGATAAAGGTATGAAGTAAACAAAGTCGTTTTTTTTAGTTCAAACGCATGTGCGTATGTATGTGCGCGCGCGCGCGTGTGTGTATGAGTGTGTGTGTGTGTAAGAAAGAGAGGGAGAGAAATAGAGAGATAGAGAAAGAGAGAATGAGAAAGAAAGAGAAAGAGAGAATGAGAAAGAGAGAGAGAAAGAGAGAATGAGAAAGAGAGAGAAGGAAAGAGAAAGAGAAAGAGAGAATGAGAAAGAGAGAGAGGAAGAGAAAGGGAGAATGAGAAAGAGAGCGTGTGTGTGTGTGTGTGTGTGTGTGTGTGTGTGTGTGTGTGTGTACGTGTACCTGTATGTGTATGTATGAAGAAATAACCTTGCGTATGTACCAAATCATAACAGTTTGTAATATTGAGTCAGAAAATATTGAATTGATGCTGAATGATGTAAGAGAGAATGCTAAAGTGTTGTTAAGTTTACAGTTTTCCACTCGGAAGCAATTTCGTTTTCAATTGAATTAGCTGAATATTTTCCGAAAATATTGAGCAGAATTATATGTGAAGAGAACTTTAAATGAATATTACAAAATCGATTCCTATTCAATAAATATTTCGTAAAATAAAAAAAAATTAAAAAACAAAGGAAGTCGGGAAAGAATATCGGAGAAATAATTTCAGAAGTAAGAATCGAAGAATTAGTGTTTTGGTTTCTTTTACTTCCACAATTATGTCTAATTTCAAAGCACTAATGAGATTTCGTAAAAGGTCATTGATGAGTCTAAGTTTATCAAGAACGAACGCAAAAGGCAACAACAATAAACCTGCAACAATAACTAACAATTATTTAATGCCGAGACACAATGATACAAAGCGTCAGCAATATATTAGTATTACTGGAAGTTGAGATTTTCATGCCTTTGTGGATAATAACGACTTAAATGAAATTCATCCATTATGTAATACAAATTAGATGTGAAACAATAAAGTTAACTACTAATTCTACCCTTGAGGCTTTTATTTGTTAACAAGAAGCATTATTATCAATATAATTGATACGGTGTACACTATTAGTTCTTCTTTGTTTTATTTTTTATTTGTGTTTATTTCAAGCCTAGCCAGACTCATGGGCTCGTTTTCGCCGTTTCTATGGCGTATGTGTCCTCCCCACCTCCCGGATGGACGGGACGCCAGTCCATCGCAGCGTTACTCAAAAAACAGGAAGGAAGAATGAAAGAAAGTTGGGGCGAAAGAGTACAACAAGGGTCGCCATCACCCCCTGCCGGAGCATCGTGGAGCTTTAGCTGTTTTCGCTCAATAAACACACACAACGCCCGGTCTGGGAATCGAAACCGCGATCCTCCGACCGCAAGTCCGCTGCCCCAACCACTGGGCTATTGCGCCTCCACAGTCTTCTTTTACAGATCGCGAAAGTTAAATTTAATCGTAGGCACTGATCTTTAAATATTTGAAATTGTTTTAAAACCGAACAGACTAATACACCTACCGTGAATTAGGACCGAGTAAATATTGAGTTCTGTTATAGACAACTTGTCACACGTTTAAGAAAGTGGATGTATACTAAGGCAAATTATGACGACTGCGACTTCAGTATTTAACTGGTACATATCTTATCGATCAACGATGAATAAATGAAAGTAGATCCAACCATCACAGCATCTGGAATCAGGAATTGTACCGTCACAGTAAGATACAGGGAAAGCCTTTTGACAAAAGTTGTCTATTGATTCTAAAATGACAGCAAGAGAACAATCAGGCACGTTGAGGAATGGTGATTTCGCACAAAATGTCCTCAAATATTCATGGAACTGAATGTTTTATTGAATTTACCATTGTAAATCCTATCAGAATTTTTAGGTTTCACAAAGTTGAGCTGCAAATCGATCATCAAAAGGTTTGATTTCAAAATGAGGCTGAACAAAAAATTATACCCTAATGCCTTTTAAGTCTTGCGCTCTACCAGCAATGGTACTTTGTCTCCTTATTTTCGATTGCTTTGAAATAAGTTTGAAATTAGTGCGTTGTATAGGGACCATTAATGTGGTTTTCATACATTACTCGTATTGATGGTGTAACTCCTAGATTATCCCTGATCGATAAAATATATGAACAACGACAAGGCACCATAATCTCCTGCTTTCTTTTCAGACATCATACATCTAATAACACATTACCTATGGAGACTTCACCACTCCGAAGTCGAAAAACGGTATATTGAAATGTATTTAGCTGTTATGTCTAGGAGACCTAGTGACCATGAAGAAGCTCTCTTATATGTAGCGATTTTCTTCACTACTTCAGGGAGTGACGACACTGTCTGGCACGAGTCCCGGGTTCAATTGGCTCCGGTTGACAGTACCCAGTATGGGCCCCCATCCAGGGTTACGGAAAGGAGACAACCTTCAAGGAAGCCCGGAGTGGAGCCCCGTAGGTGGTTTAGTGTTCGACTCGGCACTCTTCTGGCAGCTCCTGCAACCAAACTAGTGCCAAATATAATGCTCTGCTTTCCTTTGGACTACGTCAGCAAGGTCGATAGAGGAATCCTGACGATTGGGCTACCCAGGATTTTCTTACATCTAGCCCAGGCCTGCGCAAAACTGGAGAGGACATGAAATGTAAAAATCGGACTGGGTTAGTTTATGCGCAACTCCATTGTCTCCGAGACAAATGATGCCAACAAAAAGATAATAGTAGCAGAAATAGATATTCATACAATATTTGGCTGTTATTTCTGAGTGGTCGAGTATTCACTGTCAGCGGTGGTATTTCATGATAAGAGCAGACCTGCTTGTTCATGGAAGGTCAACAATGAGAATTTTTAATATAGCGAACAGTAATCTACCTAAGACCGCTTCACTAACAAGATTATCTGATGCCATTGACCCAATGATAATGGATTTATTCCATTAGAGAATTATGGTCACACTATTTACCTTAAGTAAATACTATCAAGATTAATATTACTACATTAACTCCCATTATTGACATTACATCTTGTGACATTTTCTTTTTTTTTCACCTTCTAACAGCTAACGACATCCAACACAATCTTCATCACTGCGAAGTATAAATAATGCAGCGAAACAGCTCTCAATTTATACATCTACGAACTCAGCACGCACACAGACGCACACATGCGAACGACCACATGCACACACACACACACACACACACACACACACACACACACACATACACACACACACACACACACACACACACACACACAAACAAACCGATACACGCACATACATGCATGCATACATATATCCGTGCGTGTATCAGTATTTGAGCATTCAACGGGAGAGAATTAATTGAGGAATAAGACAATTTCGATGCTCGTCGATCGACTGTAGGTGTCTTCAGAAACTCTGAGTAACAACGGAATTAACCATCATATACTCCTTAGTGACATTTACTTTAATATTAACAATCGTACATCTTAGTGAATTTTGCTTGCATTTACTTGAATGTTGATCATTTATATTGAATGTATTGAATAAAATCTATGTATGTATGTATGTAAGTACGTATCTATCTATCTATCTATCTATCTATCTATCTATCTATCTATCTATCTATCTATCTATCTATCTATCTATCTATCTATCCATCTATCTATCTATCTATCTATCTATCTATCTATCTATCTATCTATCTATCTATCTATCTATCAATCTATTATTATTATTATTATCATCATCATCATCATTATTATTATTAATCTATGTTTGACTTTTGCTTTATGTCTGTACAAGTTGGCTCCAAGTCTCACCCAGAGACCTCAAGAGACAACAGGTTGCCATATATTTGGGGGGTTTTTTGGGTTTTTTTTGGTGTTGTACTAGTGAATGTCTAATACATAAAAAAAAAATAAAAAAAAATTTAAAAAGGTTTGTTTTAAACCTTGGGATTACATAGAGAGTATTTTGCGTAGGATATGACCAGTTCCCATGAGCACTATCCTTTGAATTTCTGCCATTTTGTGGTTTCCTGGTATCTGAGTTAGGTAGCAATCAGTCCCTTTCGCTATCATTCCCAGGGCACCTATGACAACATGTATTGTTTTAGTTTATTATTATTATTATTATTATTATTATTATTATTATTATTATTATTATTATTATTATTATATTATTATTATTACTGAGTGAGATAGCAGTGCATGCTATCAAAGTGACACTGGAGTAAAATATACGAAGCCCGGTATACACATCATGACTACCCATCTGATTAGGGTACATCAGGCACATGCATCATAACCATATGTACGCGACAAAATTATCTCTTATCAATGTAAATAGCACATGAACTGACAGTTGGGGGCCAAGTTAGAATTTTCTTCAGGTCGAGTAGTCCATCCCGCTCAAAAAGACCCTGAATAAGGGTTGTTTAAGGATGTTGAACAAAGTACCCATGTTACCAAATGTGAATTATCCGAACACCAAAGAGTTCCTCTCAACACATGGCTATGATGCTCCCCCACTACTGCTGCTCGTGATCAGAGATGCACATATTGTCAGCCACTAAGGGAGATGCTCAACAGGTTAAGGTCAAGCAACTGACAAGCAAATCTGTGGTATTGAGCAGTATATTTGCTGTAGCCCATCTTTTATACCAAGATACATGATAACACATCCAGTCAGTTACGATTAGAGCCACTGCTAGGATCTGCATCAGGGCATTTATTATCATTATTATCATTTTTATTAGCATCTTCTTTCAATTCTATTTCCATTTCTGGCAGAGTGTTTTCCTGACACCAAGGTCAGAGAAATGTACTTTGGTAGGCCATTAAAACAAACACACTAGTTCATTTACAGAGTCATGTGATAGAGAAAAAGTAAGGCAGAAAGAAAAAAATATGAAATAAAAAAGTAAATAAATAAACTAAAGGGGGAAAAGGAAAGAAAATTCACAACGACAATGCTCTTCTCAGTGCGTGTGACATACCAATTAAAACAATCTTTTACACTTCCTTTATGGATGGTAAGCCAAGGATTATTCTTAAATACTTTTCAGTTTGATCATTCCAAGTGCTCCTACAACCACTGGTATGGTAACAGTCTTGAGATGCCTCATCTTTTCGATTTCGATTAGATATTCATATCTTATGAGCTTATCAAAATTCTTTTGTCGAGATATTATGGTCACAGGGTATGCTCATGCCAATCAAAAAACAAACTTTATTGTTTTGGTTTTTCACAACAATATCTGGTTTGGTTGCCTTGGTAGTCCGGTCTGTACATACTGGGAAGTCCCAAAGAATAGTTACATTTTCTCCCTCAGTTACAGCCTCAGAGTGGTATTTGTACCATTTGTCAGCAGTTTTGATTTTATTAATGTCGACACATTATCTAATATAGATATTGGCCAAATCTGACATGTCTTGATGTGAACTCTATAGGTGCTAAAACCTCACACCAGAGATTAGGCAGTTCACTCTTTCTATACCATCATTGCAGAATCGGCACTTTGAGTCTACACCATTTTTCATCACATTGGCTTGATAGTTACGTATCAATAAGATCAGATCTTGTGCAGACAAGATAAAGTATTCGCTTTCTGCCTTTCGCTTTGAGCTCCTGCTCTACATCAACTTGTTTGCTACGGGCCACATATTTGCCATACAGAGGTTTTTTTGTCCCCACCTATCTGCTAATTGTTCAAGCGCATTTCACCTTCACAACTACAGTTGTTTTACTTCCCTCATGCTGTTCAACCTGAGTATTATACATAAACTCACTTGAACAGTTTTGCTCTCCTTCGTAACAGAAGTTAGCGTTTGACGTCTTTCACGGTTTTCAATGAGCTTTAGCATCCAGTCGTTAGATGTTTCAAGATATTTTCCAGTTCAGTTGTGGTAGTTTTGTAGGAGATTTCAAATTGGATCAAGCCTCGATCTCATTGGGCTCTGGATAGGCAAAGACGATGTGCGTCTACCTATGGGTGGTGCATCTTATTGCAAGTCAGCAGCTTACAGATTTTCCTGACAATCTTCCTTATTTCGCTCATATTCCAGTTCAACCCATTGACACTGTAAATAACAACAGGAATTGCTAATGAATTTATTGCTAACACCTTGTTACGTGCATTTAACACGGATTTCAAGACTACTCGAACTTTCCTGTAACACTGCTTCCTGATCTCTTTCATACTTGCATGCTGAATGCCAAAGCCCTCATTTATTCCGAGGTATTTGTGAGTTTGTTTCTGCTCGAGTTCTTTTATAACCGTGTCAACATCCAACTCCACTGAACGTAAGGTCTTCAGTTTCCCTTTCTGGAAAGTTGCCTTGGAACATTTATCAAGACCAAATTGCATCCCAATGTCACCACTGAATGCTTTCGCAGTACGTAGTGGTCATTCAAGCGCATTATCATCTTTGCCATAGTGTTTTAAGTCATCCATATAAAATAGATGACTTATTTTCTTGTCGCCAATTTTATATCCATACCCTGTTCCATTGAGTTCATTTGTAAGGAATATTAGCGCTATGCAGAAAAGTAAAGGTGTAAGTGAGTCACCTTGGAAAATGCTGCAGTTGATATTTATGGAGATTTGTATTCCACATTGATATGTTCTGCTTCAGGGATTTTGAAATCACAGGAAATATTTTAAAGATATCCAGTGATTTCAAGATACATCGATGCGGTATGCTGTCGAAGACCTTTCTATGATCAATCCATGCAAAATTGAAATTTCTGCGTTCGTCATGACAGTTCTTAATAATCATGCGACTGATTAAGAGTTGGTCTTTGCATTCATATAAGTCTCGTCGGTACCCTTTTCGTTCAGCGGGGAAAATATTGCTCTATTCCATAAATTTCTGTTTTCTTCACGAGGATGGATGTAAACATTTTATACGTGGTAGATAGACATATTACGGATCGATACATTTGGGGAAATTTGGTTTGATTACTTTTCAGGAGTAGGTAAGTCATACCTCTTGCTAACCAATCAGGTGTTTTCGTAGGATCTCTCATAATTTCATTGAATAACTGGAGTAACTTTTCGTATGCACACGAGAGTGAGATGAACCAGATATTTGGCACCCTATCATTACCAGAAGATTTCCACTTATGAGCCTTCGTTAGTGTCATCCTTAAGTCTGCTATTGTAACGTTTTCCATGCTTGTTCTGGTACGTTTTGGTAGGATCCTTCTGTTCGTGTAACCCAGTTTGCTTATTTTTATTATAAGTATTTTCATTACTCCAGATATTTGTCCAGAAGTTTTCAACTTCTTCCATGGCGGGGGGCGGGTTCTTCAACGGTAATTTTCTCTTCCATATTTTTCTGAAATGAAACTAAGCACTGGAATTTCTCTTATCCGCAGTAATATGTAATAAGCGACTGCTTTCTTTGAGTCAATCATACCTAAATCACCACACTTGTATATGTGCACATATTATACATACGTATACACATACAGATACATTATAAAATAATGTAATGCATATATATATATATATATATATATATATATATATATATATATATATATATATATATATATATACATATATACATATATATATATATATATATATATATACATATATATTTATTTATATATATATATATCACGTGACCGACCAGTCCATCAGATGTAGTTACACATCGCTGGTCAGAATGTGTTCGCATTGTTTTAGCCTTCGAATGACGGCACCCTGCTGGCTAAGCGAGTAGGCCTATATATATATATATATATAATATATATATATATATATATATATATATATGTGTGTGTGTGTGTGTGGTGTGTGTGTGTGTGTGTGTGTGTGTATCTATATACTAGCTGGTGTACCAGGTAATTCGCGGGAGCAAAGATGTTCTATTGAAATGCCTTATTACTCTGATATAAGAAAGCAATTTCATTATAACTGTCACAAAAGGTGTATCTTGCGTCATGGAAAAGGTAGATATAAAGTTCCCTTCCAGGGGCCGTACTATCGATTTTATCAGCAATCTAAGTATGTCTCGAGGTTTCCCGACATGAGTTCTAGTCACGTGTCAAGTTTCATCATAATGAATAAAACGATGTAGGATGAGTTAGCTAACAACGCCACAAACACACGCCGATTTTCCACATATGTAGTATATATATATATATGTGAGTGTGTGTGTGTGTGTGTTGTATATATATATATATATATATTTAGTATACACACACACACACATATATATATATATACATATATATATATACCTGTGTGTGTGTGTGTGTGTATGCATGTATGTATGTATGTATGTATAAAATACGTACACATGTTAGTTAAAACATCGTGGTTCTTATCGGAATTCTATAAACCTAACTAAGCTATTGTTCACGTCTCATTTCAAAGACAGTGCGTACAATATTTATTAGCGATTAGTTATTCATGGGAAATGTAAAAATTTCAAGAGCTTATTAGCTAAACTACTGCTGTTGGCTACCACATCAGAATGTTAATAATACTATCACTAATATTTAATTATATTCCGTTTACTGTAAATGCATCATTTTATTAATAACATCAGTAAAATTAGTTTTCCGATTTCGACTGGAATAATTTTCATTATTGATGCTAGATAATGCGGTGAGCTGGCAGAATCATTTGCAGGTCGGATAAAAATGCCTAGCAGCCTTTCATCTGCCTTTTAGTTTCTGAGTCGAAGTTCTGCTGAGGTCAACCTTGCCTTCCATCATTTCGTGGTCGATAAATTAAGTACCAAATACTGGAGTCGATATAATCGCCCTACTTTTATCCTCAAAATTTCTGACCTTATTCTAAAATTAGATAAAATTATTGATACCAAATATGTCAGCGAGCGGGCAAAATATTGAGTACGTCGGATAAACTGCCTAAATGCCTTCCATTTGCTCTTTACATTCTTACTTCATATTCCTCCAAGGTGCACTTTGCCTTTCATTCCTTCGGAATCGACGAAATAAGTACTAATCAAGTACTAGGGGCGATCTAACCGGCATGTCCCTCATTTTAAAACTAATGGCCTTCGGCTAAAATTAGGACTCGTTGCTGACACCAGTTGTTGCATTTACTTGTCAAACAGACTTCATTTCAGAGATTATCTATTATATACGCAACAAATCTAGAGAAAAGTGAACAGTTTTGTTATTCGAGGCACACAAATGAAAACTGATTTGTTTTATGAGATAAAGGAATAGTTGATTACATCGATCACATTACTTGAATTTTATCGCCTTGCGGTGGATGAAAAGAGACGTTGATCTCGAAGTGTTTTGAACCCAGAACGTTAAAACCTGCAACAAGATACCGCATCGCATTATATTCTAGGCTCTTATTAATTAGCCATTCTAACAAAATTGGTTTCAAATTTTGGCACAAGGCCAGCAATTTCGCAGGAAAAGATAAATCAATTACATCAACTCCAGTATCCAGCTGGTTCTTGTGCAATCGATCCCA
>NC_042997.1:124839473-124869473 GCF_006345805.1 Octopus sinensis | reverse complement strand
GTGCTACGCACTGTGACTGCACTCTGGACCATGCGGTTGAGAAACAAGCGTCTTACCACACAACCACATATATTTAAGAAAGCTTAAAGTAAATTACTTATATTGGGTTGTCTGGAAAGTTCGTGCCGATTTATAGTAGCTTGCCTTTCGACTTATTTTAGAACATGGTTAAGTCCATAAAATAGGATTTGACTACACCTCCATTTAGAGGACAGTTTAAACTATCTTTTCGTGGAAGAATATTTATGTTCTTATAACCCATGTTAATTCTGTAACCCTTTAAAATGGAAGATAAGAAAGTTCCTTTTCGGCCCTTGATGCTTTGGGAACCAGACAAAAATTGCTGCAGCTCGGCTGGGGTATTGTACCCCACCCTCCATATTCACCAGATATTGCTCCTTCAGATTTCGACTTATTTAGGTCTCTACAAAATAGTCTTAATGGTAAAAATTTCAAATTCTTGGATGACGTAAAAAGAAACCTTGATGAATACTTTGCTATGAATCTAGCTCAATTCTGGAAAGAGGGTATTTTCAAGTTAATAAGGCGACGAGCTGGCAGAAACGTTAGCACACCGGGCGAAATGCGTAGCGGTATTTCGTCTGCCGTTACGTTCTGAGTTCAAAGTCCGCTGAGGTCGACTTTGCCTTTCATCCTTTCGGGGTCGATAAATTAAGAACCTGTTACGCACTGGGGTCGATATAATCGACTTAATCCGTTTGTCCGTCTTTGTTTGTCCTCTCTGTGTTTAGCCCCTTGTAGGTAGTAAAGAAATAGGTATTTTCGAGTTAAAGGAAAGAAGGAGATGCATTGTGCAACAAAATGGTTCAAGTATTTATTGACCATTTTCTTTCCTCTAAAAATCAGCACGAACTTTCCGGACAAACCAATACATCTGTCTTCTTGAATATCAAGATTTTTTAATGAAAATTCTTCTTTGTCTATTCGTCATCATGCTGTTCCTTCTCTACATGATAGTTTTCTCTCAAGTCTGCGTTGTAAACATTGTTTGAGTGAGAAAGAATTGTTGTCATTTCAATAAGTTTAAATGAGCTTTTAAAAACAAGCCAAACGAAGTTGTTTGTGAGTGAAACTTTGGCAATCATTTGAATTGTCATATTTGGAATGTAAAGTGATTAGGCAAACGCAGAAACATAGGAAAGCTTATAAATATTAAGGCGCGTGTTTTACCATGACTTAATGTATGATTTCTCCGTATAAACATTTCTCATGTAGAGTCACGTTCGTATGGACAGTTGTTACTACACACTTTGTACTATTTTTTACGGTTTTGAATATATACAGAGAGAGAGAGAGAGAGGAGAGAGAGAGAGAGAGAGAGAGAGGAGAGAGAGAGAGAGAGAGAGAGAGAGAGAGAGAGAGAGAGAGAGAGAGAGAAAGAAAGGGAGAGAGACAGAGAAAGAGAGTGAGAGACAGAGAGAGAAAGGGGAGGAGTGAGTCGTTTACATTTATAAGTATATTTATGTAAGTGTATGAAAGAGATTAAATTAGATTGTATTGTGTGGATGTATTAAAAACATTGACAAGTGACGTATGTTTGTGTCACTGCATATATATATATATATATATATATATATATATATATAATATATATATATATATATGTATGCATGTATGTATATATATACATATATATACATATATATATATGCGTCTTTATTGTGTGTATATTTTTGAGAGTGAATGTATGTTAAGGGAAATTATGTGCATCGATATATGTATGTATATATTAGTTTAGTGATTATGAATATAACCATCAATAAGCTATGATGTGTTCCAGAAACGCAATGATAATAATATATATTCGTATGTGAATACTGGAATTGCAATAATCTCCTGCGGTATATCCCTGCATAAATATGTCAAATTCTATATTCTATTTAAAGTGTAACTAATGTACTGTATACTCAGGAGAGCAACACAGCGATGTGGTGGGGTTGAACGACCAGGACAGGTAGAGGAGATGGAGTTTGATAGAAGGCATATGAATATAACCCTGTCAAAACTAAAATGAAAGAAAATAGAAATAGTTGAAATGTAATGTTGTCTCAGTTATCTTGTGTGTATGGATGATGAGAAGAGACAAAACCATGTACTGCAGATAACTGACAGGAAGTAGCGAAGGGAAATACGGTTAGATGAAATAGATTCCTAGAGAGAGTCTAGTAAGGGATGGAAAGATAAGGGGGTTGTAAGAGCATTGGATTAAATAGAAGAAATAACGATGATTGCCCGGAAATGTGGGCAATAGACAAACGATTGGCTAAATCACGCTCGGTCAATAAAGTGACCGCTCAATAATCTGATTGGTCATTAAACTGGACAGTCAGCGAGGCAAGTCCGAGGAGGAAAGAGTCAAGGAAATAGAAACTTAATCTAATTTGATTAGCGTAGTAACTAAATTTAAACCCCTGCCTCGTCTATTTTCCTTCACAATTTTGATTAATCCTTCTACCCACCGCACATTTCTCTGTCATTCTTTCCTTGTCTACATCCTCTAATACCCTCGATGTCGATGTTGACCAATACAAATATATATATATATATATGTGTATATGATTCTATTATTCTTAATTCGTTTATTCCTCTAAAAGTTTCAGTTATTGCGTGCGCTACAGCCATGCTTTGGCAAGACATTCAGTGGTTTTTGCTATTTTAATACAATATAACTAACCAGTATATATATATATATATATATATATATATATATATATATATATATATATATATATATATATATATATATATATATATATATATAATATATATATATAATATATATATATACATATATACATACATAAATATATAAGTAGTGTTTGTTGCCGCTTCAAACATGGCTGTTCTGTACGGAACGACGTTACTACTCTTTTTTAACCCCAGGGGAATACCTCCTCCAGCTGGCTAACGAGACAAACTTTTCTTATATATAAACACACACACACACACACACACACACATGTGTCTGTGTATATGTGTGTGAGTGGGCGTTCGTGTACAGGTGTGTTTATTATTTTATACTGTTTAAAACCAGCTTTGCGTGACTGGTTCGACAAACGCACATGGATGAAATATGTCCTAAACTTTATGTGCTCCACCGACTCCTTGAAAGCGATGCTCGCGAATGGTCGCAATTCAGTAACCAGCAAATACGAAATGAATAAAAGTATATGAATACAATAATTTATTTACTTTTATTAATATAATAGCGAAAATTACCTTACAGTATTTATGACTGTGCTAGATACGACTGCGTCTGTAGTTACACACTGATTCTGTCATAGCCTTTACACACACACAAACACACAAACACACGCACACACACACACACACACACACACACACACACACACACACACACACACACACACACACACACACATATGTATAGTTTTTTTATTTACATTTTATTTTCAGACACACACAGACACACACATTCACACGCTTACTCGCTGACGCTTTGACACACACGTTTATGTATACATACTGACATGCACTTCCTGTTTTGGGGGCGAAAATTCAGTTCAGGAACAATTCAAACAATTGCAGAGAGAGAGAAGAGGAGAAAAAGGGAGAGGGAGAGTGAGAGAGAGGGAAACAAGATGAGAGTGAGAAAGAAAGAAAGGATAGAGCGTATGTGTGTGTGAGAGAGAGAGAGAAACAGAGAGAGTGAAAGGAAAAGACATCAGAATCTTGTGTGTTTAAAATAAGAAAATGTGAATGAGACAACCAAAGAATCGGAGACGTCAATGACTTTGCAAGATCTCGATAGTCTTTCGTATCCTCTGTTTTCATTTTAAACTTTCCACTCTCTTCGCTTTCAGCACTGTCCCTTTCATGCATTTCTGTTTCTACATCTCACTCTCATTTCCTCCATCCCTCCCTCTCTCTCTCTCTCTCTCTCTCTCCCTCTCTCTCTCTCTCTCTCTCTCTCTCTCTCTCTCTCTTTCTCCTCTACATCTATATTCGTGTTATCTCCTTTAGCGTTATGCAAAAGGTAGGTAGGTAAGAATAAACTATTGTTGTAATATATAGATATTTCAAGGTGACGAGCTGACTTAATAGTTAGCCTGCCTGGTGAAATACTTATAGGTATTTCGTCTACCGCTACGTTCTGAGTTCAAATTCCGCCGAGGTCGACTTTGTATTTTATCCTTTCGAGGTCGAAAGAAATAAGTACCAGTCTTAAGCGGCGAGCTGGCAGAAACATTAGGACGCCGGGTGAAATGCGTAGCCGCATTACGTCTGATTTAACGTTCTGAGTTCAAATTCCGCCGAGTTCGACTTTGCCTTTCATGCTTTCGGGGTCGATTAAATAAGTACCAGTTATGCACTGGGGTCGATATAATCGACTTAATCCATTTGACTGTCCTTGTTTTTCCCCTCTCTGTGTTTAGCCCCTTGTGGGTAGTAAAGAAATAGGTATTTCGCTGTTAGTTCAAATTCCGCCGAGGTCGACTTTGCTTTCATCCATTCGTGGTCGAGAAATTAAGTAGCAGTTACGCACTGAGGTCGATGTAATCGACTTAATCCGTTTGTCTGTCCTTGTGTGTCCCCTACCATAACATGCTGATTTTGTACCAACATTTGATACTGACGAGTCTCCCTTTTGCTACTCAGAGTATCTCGTGATATGCGATACTTCAGTCAGCAGACTTGTGTTGTTGTGGGTACAACAGTGTCTACAATTACTGTACTAGTAGTAGTTGAAGTAGTAATAATAATAATAGTAGTGGCAGTAGTAGTAGCAGCAGTAGCATTTTCTCGAACTTGTTTTGTTTGACTGTCAACTAACTTATATACTACGACTGAAAAGAATACATTGCAGCTGAAAAGCAAAGTTCTTAGATTAAACTATTTTCTAGAATATTTCTTTTGAAATGAAAAGAAAATGTAAAAAAAAACTACAACATTGAATACACGAGTTAAACATAAAATTACAGAGAGTATAGAGTCACTAACATTATTCAAAATAAAATAAATACAAAATAAATTGAAAGAATTTTAAAAAATAAAAGTAAACGATAGAGGAAATAGTGAATATATGTATAAAAAAAGTATCTAAAAGATTAAATAAGTAAGTTTTATGAAGAAGATCATAAATGGTTTCCTGCCTGGCGAGTAGTTTTCTATAGAAATGATTGCTTTACGGTTTCGCCTAACATGAACAGTTAAGAGTTAAACTGATTTAAAAGAAGAGTTGTTTAGAGAAGTCAGATAATATATATCACAGACGATACCAATTTCAGCATACAAGACTATTTTATATTCGCATGGATTTAAATTACACCCACCTACTGCCTTCAGAAATCGTGATCACAAAACGTTATCTTCAGATGAGGCCACATTCAGTGGTGTTCATTGGGCAAAATATGTAATGGTAGTTTCTCTCCGACTCTTTACATCCATAATTGAGATCCTGCCAAGATTAAATTTGTTTTTCATCACTTCGAGGTCGATAAAGTAAAGTTCTTGTCCTGCACCAGGGATCAATAGATCTATCAACTCCTTCCCGACGAAAAATGCTGTCGACATGGTTCCGGGTTCATTCCCTCTGCGTGGCACCTTGGGCAAGTGTCTTTTACTATAGCCTCGGCCCGACCAAATCCTTGTGAGTGGATTTAGTAGACTGAAACTGAAAGAAGCCCGTCGTATATGTATGTATATATATATATTTATATATGTATGTGTGTGTATATGTTTGTGTGTCTGTGTTTGTACCCCAATATTGCCTGACAATCGATGGTGGTGTGTCTACGTCCCCGTAACTTAAGCTGTTCGGTAAAAGAAAACGATAGAATAAGTACTAGGCTTCCAAAGGATAAGTCCTTGGGTCGATTTGCTCGACTAAAGGTGGTGCCCCAGCATGGCCGCAGTCAAATGACTGAAACAAGTAAAAGAGTAAAGGAGTAAATTATTATAACAAGTATTACGTATTAAATGTTTCTCTTATAGTTAATTTCTTTGCTTGTTTCCTCATAAAATCATAGATACCAAAAACATTTTAACAGAAATAAAATTACTTTAAACTTAAACATGTTATACATATCAGCAAAATTTTTCTTTCAAAATAATCCCTCACCGCGATATTGTATTTTATTCCAACGCCTGTAACAACATTAACCTTGAGTGTTGCTTCTCTTACCGAAACTGCCTCGTAAAAGCCTTCAGCTATTGCGTTAAATTTTACTTCTACAGTAACAATTCACCGCGATTTACATGCATGGTTTTACGCAATTTTGCTATTCACATATCTATATATGATATGTAAGAAGCTTGAAAGGAAATTCCCCTCACGTCTTTATATACAAGTTTGGATTTTGAAAGAAGCAGTTACTGTAGAGAATAAATCACAATGGTTGATCCGTATTATAAATTTAGTGTCTTCGTTGAAATCTGTGCTACAATATTTGTTTAAATAAGAAATTATTCTTATTATTTTAAGATAACAACGGATTAAATGATCGTTTATAAAATCTTCTTTATGGAAGACTGGCACTATGACCCGGCGTTGCCGGATCTAGTGCTAGTGCTTGTTGTTCGTTGCCAGGTCGTAGTAAAAATTTCTCGCTAAATCAAGAGCTAAGCTTCTTATCACATTTCACCCCGCGCCAGTTTTGTTGTTTATGAGCTAGTTGGAGCTTTTTATGAGAGTAATTAATATTTATTGAACTTTGGTTTTCACACCTGGAACGGCATAATCATGGAAAATTAGCGGGACTGTGCACATGCCATTAGTCGGACAAAAAATGATGCAGAAGAAAGCGAAAAACTCGAATTTGACCGCAAAATTACTTATGGGCATAAGGAGGTTGGTTTATCGATTTTTTTTAATGGCTTTCTGGGGTGACTGGGGAAATGAAAAGATCTTCACTACCACCCTCAGACAGTTTTGAAAACCTAAAGAAAATGCGAGCCTTTTACGTGAAAAGCTGTGGATTTGTATAAAGGACACACAGACAGACAGATACACAGACATTTTGCCGTTTATAGATATAGAGATCTTCTTTCAATCCTTATATCGTAACTGCAATTATTTGATTTAAGTTACTGAATCTATAACATCGGATAATTAGTGACATGTTTCTCTGTGGAATAATCAGAAAGAGTATTTATAGTCTATTTCAATAACATATAATAGCTATGAGGTATTTTCATTGCTTTGGTAATATACTACTTTCAAAAAACATATTAGTATATATGTGTGTATATAATATATTATTGATATTTTGTAATGTAAAATTACATATAAAATAACCCTGATATTATATCGAAAGATTACAATGTATATTTCGTTTTTGGATTTGGTTTGCAAGATTCTTTATATGAGTTCGTGTGTTGAAGCATATTCTGTTGTGTCTGGGGAGAGTCATTTTCTTTTTGTGCCTTATAATTTAACACACTCACCGGTAAAATTTCCACTTATTTCTTATTTTTATTTTCTTAAAATTTTCGCTTCGTCTTGCAACCTTTTCAATAGTTTTGACTCTCAAGACTATTGAAAATAAGAAAATATAAATAAGAAATAAGTGAAAATTTTACCGGTCAGTGTGTTAAATTATAAAGCACACAAAGAAAATGACTCTCACCAGACACAACAGATTACACCGTATATATCAACAGAGAAAGCTTACAAGGCACGTTCAAAAGTATCCGAGTTTATTTTTATCGCCAAGACAAATGTGTGAGTAAAGCCCTTCGGTTGGAAAATGATGTCACCTTTCCTGCGCATATGCGAAAGCTTTCGCTCACCGATAGGTCGTGTCAGTTCCCGGCTGTTAAGCCTAGAGTATAGATGTGTAGCATACGATCGTCGAATTTTCGTTTTCATCGAACTTATTGAGCAGAGGTATTGCATCAGGTTTTGCCTAGAACTTGATGAAACTGAAGTTCAACCCATCTGGTAGATTCAGCAGGCCCTTGACGATGATGTCATGGTCAAATGTCAGATCAAGAAGTGATAAAACCGCTTCATACATAGCTGCACCTAAGTGGACAGTGAGACACGCTGAGATAGACCATCGAGAAGTCGAAACGAGGAGCCAATTGAGGAGGGTTGGTGTAACAACCTGGGAAATTACTCACGAAGTGGGAATGATAACAGGATCAGTGCCTTCCATTTTAACGAAGGCATGCGGGGTGTGTCGGCAAAATTCATCCCCAAGTTGCTGGTAAAGCAGCATAAGCAACACTGCATGGGAATCGCTCAGGAGATCCTGGGCAATGCAAACCTCGACCCAGACTTCAAGAATAACATCATCACTGGTGATGAGATGGGTTTGAGGTTACGAACCGGAAACCAATTTCCAGTCCACGCAATAGAAGTATCCGTTATTCCGAAGGCCCCAAAGTACAACAGGTTCGAAGCATTATGGAGGTAACGTTAACCTGTTGCATGATTCCAGTGGTATTGTGCATCATAAGTACGCACCACAAAGCCAAACAATCAATAAGGAATACAACCAGAAACTTATACGTCTTGTTCGTGATACGGTGCGTCGAAATTAGCCAGACATATGGACAGCGAAAATTTGGCAACTTCACTATGACTGCGCCCGCTCATTCTGCCCACATAGTCCGAAATTTCCTGTCAAGAACAACGCACCACTTAATCGACAGGCTCTCTACTCTACTGACTTGGTACCGTTTGACTCTGGCTCTTCCTCAATTTGAAAACCACGCTAAAATGGAAGCGATTTGAGTCGATAGGGGAAAGTATGAGAAAAGCAATAGCGGAGCTCCATAGCGTCCTAGAGAAGGTATTCCAGGGGGTGTTACCAACAGCGGCAGAACTTCTGGGAGCACTATATGAACTTTCAGGGGGAATACTTTCAAGGTGGTTAAATAAAACTTTTGAAATGTAGTAAAGTGTTCTTTTATCCTCAAAGATCGTATACTTTTGAGCACACCTCCTATATTCAATAGAATAGCACAATATTATTATATAGAAAGTTTGAGAATTGTTTCGAATTATTGGTTCGATAGCTTCTGTAAATTACTTTGGAGCTCATCTTGTGGGAAAGAACAACGGACCGGCAGAATATGTAAGGATTAATAGTGTAACTTTGGGGGAAATTTTAAATATAAAACGAATACTCTTTCGGATGGATTAATTGGGCGGGCGGAGAAAAGCTTGTAGTGAGCATGAAGAAGCAACAGAATATGGTGATGGTATTGGGTGATAAAGGAGAAAGAGAATGAGAGGTGAAAAACATTTTCGCTACAAAGCTATTGTTCACCAACCCAAATATCTGTAAAGCTATTTCTTTATATTGCACAAAAACACATTATTAAGCCACAACTACATTGCAGTTACGTTGATTCTTGAACAAAAGAACCACAAAGGATTATATAAAAGACATGTAAACCAAAGTAATTTAGAGCCTGATGAAGGGTGCATAACCGAAGCGTCGAAGTAACGGCATTCGTAAATATATATAAATATATGTATAAATATATATAAATGAAATGAGTATGTGTCACGTTCGTTTGCATAAATCATACTTAAGTTTACAGTGCTAAGTGCCAAACATTCGACCCTTTTTGAAACAACAGTTACATCATAAATTACTAAGGTCATTGTTATTTCATTTCAAATATTTCAACAATAAATTCATTTTGTCACAACTTTTACGTTCTGTTTTTTCAAAATTGTCAAAAGATCGACAAAAAATCTCGGAATAAATATTTGTGCCAAGATTCAATTACTACTAAATCATGTCACACTACTTTCAGTATTGTGTACTTGTTCTTTTCTCCTTGTTGACATATATATGTAAGTTTTGTTCTCTTATTGCTTTATGAGTTTCAGTCATTGGCTGTGGCCATGCTGGGGCACTGCTGAATGTTTATATGCATACACTAACACACTCAACTTCGCATCCACAAACACACAAATCTGTGTGCATTATTCAGGACTAAAGTTTTGTCACAAGATTTTACATAAACACCCACGTATCCGATCCTGAAGCTACAATCTGCAATGTGTTCGAAGCTACTTACACAGCACGACTAACAAGAAATATTCAATTCCTACTTGAAACAAATTGTTTGCAAAATACACGATTCACAACGAAATATATAAATACATCGAAAACCTGGAATACCATTGGCATTAATGATATTAAATATTATATTGTTGTTATGGTATGTCTAGTGTATAATAACTAGTTGCTTGCTGTATAGTAACTGGAAACTGCTTGCTGAGATTTTCTTTCATGTTTTAAATGGTTTTCAATATTGGTCGGATATCATGCGTTGAAGAAACAGAGATGCTAAGTAGCTTTGAATTGTAGATGTCTAAGCGAATATGTGTATATATGAACATGTGCGTATCGAAGGGGTTTTCAGAAGCTTATTATCAAATATATGTTTGATACGATACTCGTTATGTAAAATCTATTCCCACTAGCCTGATTAAATATACTGTATTAAAGACATGAAATACTGATGAAATGGACTCCTGTGAATTGTAATTCTCATCAAGCTATTAATAAACACTCACGATTTTCCTAGCGGTCGCAGCTATTGCAAAGTAGATAATCATTTCGACGTAATGTGAGGCAGGATTAGAAATCTGAAATTGAAATTAAGGAATCGTAAGGAAAAAAAAATATTGTTTTCTGTTTTCTTATTACGAAGTTCTTAAATTTTCTAGACATTTATAATGACGTATCATACTATTTCATTCTTCTTAGAAATCGCCAACATAACTTAGCTTATAATTTATTACTTAAACATTTTATGAAGTGAGACATTTCATTAAAGGTGAAATAATTACAATATATAGGTAAATTCATGGAATATTCTTCTTCTTTACTTCATAGAAGGTTGTTAATTTAGAAATCAAGAGAATGTAAAGTTTTTATTTTAAATACAGTATAAAAGAAACTGGCTCTCCGTCGATCACGACGAGGTTTCAATTTGATCCGATGAACGAAACAGACTGTTCGTGAAATTAGCAGGAAATTTGATGAGCGTGCCCTTGCGTAGCTCTCGGGGAAATTCAGCGTGGCATAGTATATGTTAATGCTGACTATTTGAAATACAAGTAGAACTCATTTTTGCCAACTGAGTTGATTGGAGCAATGTGAAATCAAGTGTCTTGCTCAAGGACACAATGCGCTGTCGGGAATCAAACTCACGTCCTTATGATAGTGAACCCTAATTCATTAACCATTAAGCCACACATCTTCACATATAGTTTAACATCAGAGTGAAACCTACCTCTTAAAAATAGCCAATAATTTCATACATACGTCTTGCAAAACAGTTCCACGTACTCCGCTTGTTTTTTCCAACATATGATGATGGAGAGGCTGTGTGGTAAGTAGTTTGATTACCAACCACATGGTTTAGGGTTCAGTCTCACTGCGTGGCACCTTGGGCATGTGTTTTCTACTGTAGCTTTGGGCCGACCAAAGCCTTGTGAGTGAATTTGGTAGACGGAAACTGAAAGAAGTCCGTCGTATATGTGTATATCCTTAAATCCTTAAAAATGTTTTAGCCCGAAGGCCGCGGCCATGCTGGGGCGTGTGTATATGTTTGTGTCTCTGTGTTTGTCCCACTACATTGCTTGACAACTGATGCTGGTGTGTTTACGTCCCCCTCACGTAGCGGTTCGGCAAAAGATACAGATATAGTAAATACTAGCCTTACTAAAAATAAGTCCTCGGGTCGATTTCTTCGGCTAAAATTGGCGGTGCTCCAGCATGGCCGCAGTCAAATGACTGAAACAAGTAAAAGAGTAAAATAGTAAAAGAGACCATCCTCCAGATAACTGAAAACTTCTCAAGATGATAAAATCCTAGTATGAAGGAAACACATATTTTATCAGATTAACTATTGGGTTGTCCGGAAAGTTCGTGCCGTTTTTAAAGGAAAGAAAAAGGTCAATAAATACTTGCCATTACCCAAGCTTTACCAGGTGCTCATGAACAATGGATTTTGATAGGTTGAGGCTTTCTACCAATTCTCGGGATGTGCAATGTGGGGGTATTCTCAATTAATGACTTGATTTGATCATCATCTGTAGTGGATGATCTACCTGATCGCTCTTTCTCAATAAGGCTACAATCTCCAGCTCGCAACCTTGCGAACTACTTTCTTTCAATTCTTTCGGATAAAGAATCATCACCGTAAACTGCGCATATTTCTTTGGTTGCTTGTGAGGCATTTTTCCCTTTACGGAAAAAGAAAAGCATCAAGGGCCAAAAATGAACTTTATTATCTTCCATTTTAAAGGGTTACAGAATTAACACAGGTTATAGGAACATTAAACCTTCTTCCACGAAAAGATAGCTTAAACTGTACTCTAAATGGAGGTGTAGTCAAATCTTATTTTATGGACTCAACCATGTTAAGTCGAAAGGTAAGCTACTATAAATCGGCACGAACTTTCCGGTCAACACTATAAACCCAATTGTCATACTTTCCTACAAAACATTGCTCCCTCTCCTTTGTTTTCGCTGACATTGAGATTTAATATATATTTATCACTAAACCGCAGGAGTGGCTGTGTGGTAAGTAGCTTGCTAACCAACCTCATGGTTCCGGGTTCAGTCCCACTGCGTGGCATCTTGGGCAAGTGTCTTCTGCTATAGCCCCGGGCCGACCAATGCCTTGTGAGTGGATTTGGTAGACGGAAACTGAAAGAAGCCTGTCGTATATATGTATATATATATATATGTATGTGTGTTTGTGTGTCTGTGTTTATCCCCCTAGCATTGCTTGACAACCGATGCTGGTGTGTTTACGTCCCCGTCACTTAGCGGTTCGGCAAAAAGAGACCGATAGAATAAGTACTGGGCTTACAAAGAATAAGTCCCGGGGCTGATTTGCTCGACTAAAGGCGGTGCTCCAGCATGGCCGCAGTCAAATGACTGAAACAAATAAAAGAGAAAAGAGAGAAAGAGAAACCCTAGCCAAAACGTCAATTGAGGTTTACTAGCTAATATATCAACGCTCTCGTCTATTTTAAAATATTTCACGTGAGGACTGTTTATATACTGAAAATAATTATAAGCTCTTTCGTATAACATATAAAAACGTGTAGTCAAGTACAATATATGTACCCAGACACATGCACGCTCACACACACACACACGCACACACGCACACACACACATGCACATACACACACTAACACGCAAACACATATGCATTGAGTACTCATTTCCACATTTATTAACATTATATTCGATGCATATGCACATACATACATACTTATATATATATACATATATACATACATACATACATACACACATACATACATACATACATACATACATATATATTTATATATATATATATAGTGTTTGTGTGTGTGTGTGAGAGAGAGAGAGAGAGAGAGTCACGCACACACACATAAAACACTTACACCTATATATATATATATATATATATATAAAGAGAGAGGGGAATGGAGGGAGAGATTTCATTTTGCTTTCTCCGCTGAATATTAAGTTCATAGAGATGCTGAATGTGAAGTACTGCAGGGTCACTCTCTGAGCACATTATACCGACTCCTTGCAAATATTTCAACGAGTTTGCGTTAGAGATAAATTGTCAGAAATAATTATATTCTACGAGAAAAAATGACCATATTTCAAAATTGCTGTAGTTTCATGTTTCACATTTGCATTTCTTCCTCTCATAGCCTTGATAGCTTTATATTTCATAGTTCTGTTAGTTTTATTTTACATCGCTAAAATAGTTTCAGCTTTCATAACTGCTATTCATACCATTATATATATTGAGTTTCAGACTTATACCCATTAGTTCACAGTGCTCGACAGTTCGATTATTAATCTTTAAATATTTCGACTTTAAAATAGATAGAATTTTTGTTTCTCACCGGAAGCATAAATAATGGTTACATCAGTGTCTGTGGTAACAAATATCTTCAAGGCGAATTATATTGTAAGAGCTAGAAGTACTTACTCGTGACCTGATCGCTTTTACTAATATTCACTACTGAAACCTGAAACAATTCACTGCTGTACTATAGCTTAAAAAAGGTTAATCGTTTCTATGAATTTAGTAATTTTTTTATTTGACTTCTCTTCCTCAGAGTTCCATAAAATGGATAGGAAGATAGATAAATGTGTATATAGATGTATGCATGCGTGTAAACACGTACATAGTTTTTCGCGTATATGTGTGTACGTGTGAATGTAAATTCCTTAATGTCCCCTACTCCCTTCCCCACACACTAAGTGCGAAAATACTTTTGGCTGCTTCAAACTAACAAGGATACCGTCTCTGTAGCTATCTCTTCTATTACACTCTAACAATGTACATCTGAACTTCCTCCTATAAAGTACAAACTGTTTGGTCTCTCACTAACTGACTTTTGAAAGCAACCATTATGTACCACTTTACTACCATCCTATTGCACTCACCTTTAATACAGCTAAATAATGGGTACAGCCAATTACAGAGACGTTTTCTAACACCTTGAGCTCCTCCGTTTCTGCATTGACCACCAATGGTTTGTATGCAACTGGGTGGACTGTTGGATACTAAAGAGGAGACGAGGAGTGGAGATCTGCCGCAGATCCCGACCCACTGTTATGTCAATCATCAATGGGCTTCCGCTTCAGAAAGTTGGATGAAAGCAAATCGTTGTCCTGGATACTAGTGAAACCTATCGTGCCTGGCATGCGAATCTTCAATCAGTTCCGCTGGCCTATGGGTTTCATAGACATTTTATCGTTTTGGATCGGTAGCTTCTTATGAGGTCATATGTATTGTCAGAGCTCTCTGTCATACTCATGATCAACATTGTTGTGGCCTAAAGATCGGTTTTGTCTTTCCCACTCTTCCTTCTCTATATCAAGGACCTACTTGCTGTGGCATCCAACAATGATACAACCTTCCTCAATCACGCATCATCCACACGCTACCCAGGAACCACATTTCAAACATGCACTGATTTTGTGAACGGTGTGATTGAGATCATTCTCCTATGTAAGCATGCAAGTCTCAAACATTAATTATAAAAGGAAGCATCACACCACAACCTCCCTAGCACTTACTATCACCGATTATATGTTTTCCGAATACTTGAAGAGGATAGTAACAGTGACAAGAAGCAAGGTCTCTCTTGGTGCGGTAACCACTACATCACATCACTCTTCGAAGTCTATTCATTTGCAAACCAAGAACAAGTCATTGATACTAAATACCTTATCAACAAAAGAGACAGTGAAACCTTTGTTGTTACAAGATGCAATCGTAACTGTAAATTATTTCATATTTCTGTGAAGACATCACACATGTGATTAGCAGCTAACTAAAAATTTCATGACAGCATTACCTCCCTGTGCGACATGACATAGTCGCAAAACAATATACAATGCCATTCGGAAGAAAGACTGTCCTGAAATAAATATAGATAATTCCCCTGTTATTGAACACGTACACAAATAGCAGCACAAGTAATACTGGTGGAACATTCTCATCAAAATATGTCAACTGTGAGCATGACAGGCAGGATATTGTCGTTTGGGACAGACAAGAAAAAGTATGTACCGTCATAGAGGTCAGCTGAACTGCTGAAGTGAATATATTTTGAAAATCAAAGAGAAATAATATAACAAAGAACTGCTTTGAAACCTCCAGCTTCTATATCAGGATTACAAATTTACATTTATAGCAATAATAATTGGAGTATCTGGATTTGTATGTAAATGCCTAACTGTCAGTCTGGATCAGCTTGGATTTTCAAAGAAAGAAATCAACCAGCTGATTCGCACATTACATAATTTTACTCTTCCTGTAAGTGGAATAGTAATATTATGTAACACCCTTCTCAGATTTATAATGTGGCATTGTTTTCATTATCTACATTCCAAATATGGAGCTTCGTATCTTTGTTAGAAACCAGTTCCTTTTTCAGAAGAAGAATTTAAATGATTAAATACAGGAGAACACAAACACGGCCGTACACTCCCAGACACACCCAAACAAGGGCGTATGCGCGCGCCCACGCACACACATATTCACATTCACACTAACGGTAGAATTTGATACACACATACACAAATACAGATGCACAAGAGACATGGTAAGATATATACACACACACTCATGTTAAAACTATATCTGTATATCTACATCCATCCATCTATCTATCTATCTATCTATCTATCTATCTATCTATCTATCTATCTATCTATCTATCTATCTATCTATCTATCTATCTGTACGTTGAAAATTATTTATTGTGAAATATTTTGTGTTTAAAAGTTGTACAACAACATCCACTGTAAACCTTTGATAAATATCTCCACAAAATTTTGCCCCTTGTGGGCAAAATTTAAAAGAAAAATTCTCATAGCCTTCGTGGTTTCATTTAGCCATTTTATTTCCAAAATGGCCACTGGTCACCACGAGGCTGAGGTGCAAGTCAACCGTGACGGAGAGGCAGAAAAACAGGATGCTCTGTTACCTTACGCTGAACCTGACAACTCCGCCACCATCAACATCGACAACAGCAACAAATACAAAACAAAGGTCGCAAGGCCAAGCACCGTCAACACCATCAGTGAGTCCACCACCACCACCAACACCGACAACAACACCATGGCAGAATCTGCTACTAAAACTGCTATCCCTACTAAAGACGTCGCCACCAATAACAATACCAACATCACCATCACCGCCACCAAAGACCGTGCCGTCAATGCTACTAATACTACTAACACCACCGCCGTCACCAAGAACGACAATAACAACAACAACAACAACAACAACAACAACGACGACGACGACAACAACAATTCCCTTCAACCACTGCTCACTCCATCACCAACAAGTGAAAAAATAACGACGACAAGCAAACGAAATGCCGAAATTTGCGCTAATGCAGGACTAAATTACGCAGGCAATTTTCCACCCCTTGCTAGTTGCATAATCAGCAACCACAAACCTACAACCCACACCCCTGCCATCAACATCAACAGTAACAACAATAACAAAACAACAACAAACTTCGCCGAGGCGATAAAAGAAAAGGTAACAAAAGTTTCGTTTACTACACAACAGATTAAAGATTGCAGAAACCTTATTACAAATCAAAACGGAAAAATACTCTTACACATACCTCAGCACATACTGAATGAGGAGAAAAAAAAGACAATTGTATATAAAATCACAAATAAAAAAACAAAAAGTCCAGAAAAGGCAAGCACAGACAAAGTCGAAAAGTGCTTACGCCCCATCTGGGGATACAAGGATTGTGTGACTTGGGCGAACAAGTTCGCACACGTACAGGTGGTTTTTCAGAATGAAGAGTTGGCGAAGAAATTCTCAACGATAACCCTTCATTCTGACGAACTAACGTTGACACCGAGTTACCTCGGCCAGAAGGTGACGAAAGTCATTATCAGTGGTGTCCCCCAAGTGACTACAACACTGTGGATTACATCCGCCGTAACATCCGAAATGGAGGACATAAACATCCTAGATATCGGTTTTCGGAAAACAAGGACTGGCTGGGAAAGAGAATAGAGTTCCTCTTCCACATAAGTCAAGAGGACATAAATAAAATCCCCACCCACGTACATCTTGAGGATGGCCGCAAGTTATACGTAGTAGTCGAGGGCAGAAGGCCACGATGCTATACATGTGGCAGTGAGGCACACCTCAAAAAGGAGTGCAAATCTGCCGCAAAATTACAACAACAACAACAGCCACAGGAAAAATCACAAAAGCCAGGATTATTGCCCACACCACAATATGGACAGCTAGTCAAGAAGCTGTATGCGGAAATGCAGGAAAAACAACAAAGAACAAACCAACCCAACCAAACAACACCAACACCAGCGCCAAGAACAGAATCATCACCACCAACAACAAATAAACCAATTCCAACACCAAGAATAACAACGAAGAAGACAAGCACCAAGGATGTAGGAGAGACAATAACCACAACAAACCCCCCAGCAACCCCTCCCCGCGCACCACAACAATATCTACAACCGCACAAACACACCCAGACGCTTTACCCTTGCCCCCTGCTGATTCGTCAGACTTTTCATCTAACGATGAAAGTTCGACAGAATGGCAAATAGCCACAGGGGGTAAAAGAAAAGATCAAGAAAAACCAAACAAGAAATCGCAAACAAAGCAGGGAGATACCTGAACCCTGAAAACTCCATACACAACAAAACAAGCACCAACACCACAAAAACAATGCTATCAGCGATAGACACAAAAGACTCCAAACTAATGGAGTACATCACAGGATACACAAACATTTGTGAAGATGACTTTAAAAATAGCAATCATCCACGCACTACACCACCCAAACACATCAAAATACTACACATCACACAAACACAACACCACAAACTCAAAGCCCTCTTCCCAAATGCTGTAGGGGGTTTCCAGAAATATCTGTCCCAAAAACTATATAGAAACCTCCTCGAAGACACATCAAAGAACGAGGAAGCCAAAACTTTCGACACAAGTAAGTAACTCTCTGTACTTTCACTTGTGTGTTTTAAAGCACACACCCCAATAGAATCATGGTCAAGATTGGTTGTGTGAATGCGCGTGGCTTGGGGTCTCCTTGGAAACAAGGATACCTCCTAAATGACATCAAGTCACATGATTTGGGAATCATAGCCATAAGTGAGACCAGACTCCACGAGCCACGGGCCCTAAAGTCCATGTTTGGCGGACAGTTTAACATTTATTTCGCTCCCTGTCTGCCGAGGATGGGCGGTAGTGGCACCGCGGTACTTTTTCACAAGAGCCTGGATCTCGAAGTCAAGACGATATTCGTAGACCCGGAGGGTAGACTGATCGTTCTGGATGTTGACGGCAGCAATGGGTGCGCTTTTCGACTCGTATCAGTCTACGCACCGCCCTTAACAGGTCGGGCGGATTTCTTTCGACGTCTAGAAGTATTCTTGGGAACGTCTCGTCCTTTACTCTTAGTGGGGGATTGGAATGCTACCTTGGACACGCATGTAGACTACGTGGGTAGAGACAGAAACAGAAGGGGATGCAAATGCCTCAGAGACCTGCTCAGACGATTCCAACTGTCTGACAGGTACCGACTCGACCACCCAAATGCACCAACGTGGACAATGAGCAACCGCAGTGGGTCGTCGAGATCGTATCTAGATAGGATACTGTGTAGGACAGTAGACAAGGATAACTTAGGATGTCCACAATTCCACACAGTCAACTACACGGATCACAAATTGGTGACGTGTACGCTAGACTTAGATAAGGCACATAGACAGGGTCCTGGGTACTGGAAACTGAACGCATCATTCCCGTCCAGACAAGTTTTCAGAGACCGGATTAGCACACTAGTAAAGAGGGCTTTGACGGGAGCCATCATCAACAACAAATGGTGTTTTGCCCTCAAGAGAGCAGTAAAAGCAGAAGCGATTAGGTACAGCAAAGCACTAGCCATAGATAGAAATAGAGTAGAGGGTGAGCTAGTTAAGAAGCTAGAAGAGGCAATTAGAAGCGGCATCGCATCCGACGTTTTGGCGGCGAGGTTGGCCCTCGACCAACACTTCAACGCCAAACACGAAGGATGTGCTGTCAGAGCTAGGATGCGTGCTCTAAGGAACGAAGGTGTTGGAGCCGCGAGAGAGGCCCGGGTGGCAGAGGCGCAACAGGGCAACAAAGCCACCATTCGGTCACTGGTAGATGAACAGGGGCGCGAATTGCTCGAGCCAAGTAAAATGTGTGAGGCCTTTCAGCAGCATTTTGCCCGACTGTTCGGGACGAGTGGAGGGCAAGAACGTAGGGTAGACTTCAGTGCCTACCTACATAGCCTGCCACGACTCTCGACAAGAAAGGCAGGGTGCTGCGAAGGTGCCATCACGGCGGCGGAAGTGCGGGAAGCGATGGCAGAATGCTCGAGGGACAAATCACCGGGTTTGGATGGTCTACCCTACGAATTTTACTATTGTATGCCAGACTTGTTTGGAGACGTCTTGGCAGCGGTATACTGCAACTGGCAGCAAAACGGGAGCATACCCGGTTTTGTGAGTCGAGGAGCTGTAACTCTGCTGAAGAAAGATCCAAACAAGGGAAACATTATAGATAACTTTAGGCCAATCACTCTGCTCAATGCAGACCTGAAAATTTTGACAAAGGTGTTAGCCAAGAGGTTGGCGCTTGTCATGGAGAAACTGGTCGACAACGCACAAACGTGCGCCGTGCCGGGCCGGAGCATCCATGACAACCTCCATCTGATGCGCTACATCATAGACAGGGTAGTTAACGAACCTGGCATGGGTGGGGCCCTGATCAACTTGGATCAATCGAAAGCCTTTGATAGGGTAGACCATCGATACTTGGAGGCAGTCCTGAGAGCGGCTGGTTTCGGTCCCGTCTTCCGCGGCTGGATAGCTGCCTTGTACAGAGGCATCCGTTCGGTAATTCGCGTAAATGGACATCTATCGAGACCCTTCGACATTGCACGTTCGGTCCGTCAGGGATGCCCCCTCTCGGCGCTTCTATACGTATTGACTCTTGAGCCACTACTGCGGAAGCTGGCGACTCTGAGGGGCATCCCGCGAGAATTAGGATGCGGGACGAGCGTGTCTGCATACGCGGACGACGTCACCGTCATAGTGTCAAGCCACGAGCACATCGAGCGGGTCGGCGAGACACTGAAAGACTACGAAGCGGTGACAGGAGCAAAAATCAACCGGGAAAAGTCAGTGGGCTTGCGGCTCGGCACCTGGAGAAGCAACCCATGCCGTCCACCAGTACCTCCGTCGTGGGACGCTGGACAGACGGCCCGGTTGAGTTGCTCGGGGTCTGGTTCGGTCCGGACCTCCAAATGGAGAAGAACTGGAACGAGATAACGAGTAGGGTGGTCACTCTCGCCCAGCAATGGGCCGAGAGGAAACTGTCCCTAAAAGGTCGGGCGGAGGTGGTGAACGCGTACATCGCGTCCATCATCTACTACCGCCTGACCGTCGTACCTTGTCCCGACCCTACCATCACCAAACTAGAACGCATCCTCTTCCGCTTCTTGTGGAAAGGATGCGTCCCGATGGTCAGGCGATCCATTTGCTGTCAACACCCGTTAAAAGGAGGGCTGGGCATGCCGTGGTTGATGATGCGCAGACACGCGCTGAGACTGCGACATCTCCGGCTCTATGTAGACGACGGTGAACAGGTGTGGTCGCCGTTTGTGAGGCACGCATTCCCGCAACTCGTCTCCATGACCGAACTACAGTCGTGGATCAAAAAGAGGCCGAAGAAGGGCGAATGGCACCGCGAGTGTCGCGTTGCTCTCAAGCAACTCTGCCGTCCCGGTCGACCTTGAGTGACTTCAACACAACCAAAGCATTCTATAGGGGATTAGTGGAGGGGAGGTACGACGACGAGCTCGGGGCAAACCTGGGCGTCGACGAGGAATACCTGACCCGCCTGTTTCAAACGACTTTCGGCCCGGACCTATGGACAACTTCCAGAGATCCCTGGCCTGGCGGTGCTACCGAGAAGCGCTACCCGTTCGGGATAAGCTCTATAGGCATGGCTCGAGAAACACGGGGCCGACCTGCCCGAGATGCGGGCAGAGCGACGAAACCGCTCTGCACGCAATCGTGCAGTGTCCAGCAATTTCCCACCTGTGGGCTTATGTCGAACGACTGCTGTCACGTGTGGGACGTGTCGGTTTATCAGCCGAGTCTATCGTTAATATCGTCACGCCTCCTTCCTTCAAACGGGAAGGAAGAGCTAATTTTATCATACTTGTGGCTATGGCGAAAGAATGTATCTGGTGGACGCGTCTGAAAGGATTAGAGACAAACACTTTCCTCTCTGGTCAATCTCTCATCAACTTCTTCAAGTATCACTTGAAGAAAAAAGTGAGAGTAGAGAGGCAAGTTTTGTCTAGTGAATGTTTTAAAAAAAGATGGGTGAATGTAGCAAGAATGGCACGTATGAATGACGAAGCCACCTTGACTATGATTCTATGAACCGTAAAAATTAATACAGAGAGTTGCTTATTTGCAAAAAAAAAAAAAAAAAAATATAACATGTGACTTCATTGACCGAGGTTACCGTGGTCTTTTCCGTAGGCTTTTCTTTCCACGGGTAAACCTCACCTGTCCCCCCTTTACACTTCATATTGACATTTCTGTGATAACGATCCCTATTGATCAATTTTTTTTCCTCTCCCCCTTTTTTTTAACCCCCCCTTTTTTTTTGTCCTCTTTCTCTCCTTTTACGATCCCTTTTGATCGACCCCCCCTTTTTTTATTTTATTTTTTATTTTATTTTATTTTTTCTATTTTTTATTTTTTTTTATTTTTATTTTTTATTTTTTTAACCTTCAAAAGAAAAGCTCTACCTTGTAATTTGTTCTATCTGTGTGCACCCTGTGTGGCTAATAAAGAAACATATCTATATATATATATATATATATATATATATATATATATATATATATATATATATATATATGTATATCTATTTATACAATGTATACGTACACAAACACACACACTGTTATATTTCGTGAGATGGTATTTATTTATTGTCAAATAAAGACCCGCACAATTCATTTTTCACTCGTATATTATTTTTATTATTTTGTCTTATGTCCATTGTCTGGTAATCTTTCGTCAAATATCTGTGACGTCTTCACTCTCCATTAGTTCAGAATTCTGGAGTAAATAAAACAGAAAAAAAAGCAGGAGGATAGAAAAGTAGTGGAAGAGACCATAAATGTGTGACGAAAGATTTCCAGAAAATGGACACAAATTAAAATAAGAGCAGTAATAATTGTGTGACGAACGAATATGGGCTGCGTGTGCTTTTGTATTTCGTTTTTGGATTTGGTTTGCAAGATTCTTTATGTGAGTTCGTGTGTTGAAGCATATTCTGTTGTGTCTGGGGAGAGTCATTTTCTTTTTGTGTCTCATAATTTAACACACTCACCGGTAAAATTTCCACTTTTTCCTTATTTTTATTTTCCTTGCCTCTTGCAACATTTTCAATAGTCTTAACTATTGAAAAGGTTGCAAGATGCAACGAAAATAATAATAATAATTATAATTATAATAATAAAGATATCATGCTACTCAACAACTATGAAGAAAAACAACAAACGCTATAAAACAACTGAAATTCACACTAAAACTGGAACAGCAACGGATCATGGTAAAACGATGGCAAGAAAAGTCTCTTCATAGCAAATACTGGGTTAGTTAAACTAAAAGCAAAGGAAATAGACAAAACAAAATGCCAACAATGGCTGAGAAGCTCAGGACTCACAGCAGAGACTGAATGATTTTTAATTGCAGCACAGGCCTAAGCCTCCCCTCCAGAAATTGCCAAAAACATACAATGAAAAGAAACATAACATGTAACTGCAGAATATGTGGAGATGGACAAGAAACAATCAACCACACTGTCTCTGGCAGCACAGGAATATATTTACAGATGAGACAGAGTTGGGACCTATATATAGTGGAGGCTATGTCAACACTATGGAATAACAACAGAAAAATGATGGTATAGGCACACACCAGAAAAGGTCACGGAAAATGCTTAAATTTTTGAACTGAGGAAAAGCAGGGCGTATACTCACATACTTATATACATACCTACATTCATCTCCTTGTCCTGTTTGTCCTGTCTTTTACTGTTTATATTTTGTACTGTCGTTACTGTCCTGTTTTTGTTACCATTTTTCCCCTCCGCAAAAAATCTCAAATTTTATTTAATTTGATTTTCGTGGGAAGGATTGTTTCATTTATGTCATGTATCGCCTTGACCTTCGAAATGTGGAGTAGATGAAACAAAGGCGACTGAAGAAGGGGAATTTTCCTTGTTTTGTATGTCTAGTACTCTATTTTTTCGTTGTTTAAGAAAAATGTCCATTCCTTGGTTTTGTGTTTATGTTTTCGTTTCTCATTGTGTTCGACGTTTTTTGGGTGTCCTGTACCCATATATATGCATGTATATAAACATGTAGAGGTAGGTACGTACATATATGTATGTATATATGCATATGTTTTATTTATTTATGAATTTATTATATATATATATATTATATATATATATATTATATATATATATATTATATACGTATATGTGTGTGTGTGTACACACGCACATTCACACACAGAGTTGAGGTAAGGTATGATACATATGCTTTCATATATACTGGAGGTAAGGTATGCTACACACAAACACACTCACATATGTATTTAACAGTAACTTTCCCTTGTGTAGAATATCGATTACCAGTTCAGAAGAATTTGGTGGACTCTCAAATCTGCTGGAATTCTAATAATTGTCATATAATAATATACCGCAGACTCAGATAGGAAATCAAAACTGGAGAATATTTCAAACGTTGAATCGGCTTTTAAATTTACATATAAAGTTATCGTATTACAATTATAATTAGATATACTTAGTAATACTATGTTAGTTATATAAACATCAATTTTATCGTTGGTTTATTTGAATAAAATTTAGTATAATATACATGTAATTATTAAGACATCATAAAGTTTTTATGAAAACTTTTTTTACAGCAACAGACATAAGAAAACATATATACACATATATTCATATGTATACATTCATACAAACGTACAAACACGTACACAAACATATACATATATACAGGCATAAACATAGAGATATACAGATATGTATATACTTGCACATACATGAATATATCCATATGTACAAACATATACTCTTTACTCTTTACTATTTACCCTTTTACGCATTTCAGCCATTTGACTGGGGCCATGTTGGAGCACCGCCTTTACTCGAGCAAATCGACCCCTGACTTATTCTTTGTAAGCTTAGTACTTATTCTATCAGTCTCTTAACCAGAACCGTTAAGTTACGGGGACGTAAACAACCACCATCGGTTGTCAAGCGGTGTTGGAGGAAAAAAAACACAGACACACAAACATATACATACACATATATACGACGGGCTTCTTTCAGTTTCCGTCTACCAAATACACTCTTAAGGCTTAGGTCGGCCCAAGGTGTCACGCAGTGGGAATGAACCTGAAACCATGTGATTGGTAAGCAAGTTACTTACCACACAGCCACTCCTGCGCCTATATAGATATATAGATACATATATATCAATTGTAGTTATATATTTACTGCACTGCCTTATGACGCATTAGATCTATATGCAAACTTCCAGACTTTTGGAGAAGAGAAAAAGGAAAATATCAAGATGATTTACCTTCTCCAAATACACTTAGTTGGGACACAATGGTGATTTGGGAAGCATTTCATGAATGTTCCCTTCTGAGTTCCCAGTTTAAAAATGCTTACACAGTCAAATATTAATTGTGAATCTATGCACAGACAAACACACAGACATAAACAATAATGAAACATACACTTATTTAAGCACATTGCACAATTCAGAAGTTGCGAAATCGTCTCGACTTAATGAAAAGACCCTTGCCACTTTAGTAGAGATTGCATTCTGTAAACTATTAAATTAAAATAAGTCTCAAAGAAGCACACATACATGCGCACGCTCACACATGAGTAGAGACGCACACCAATACACACACACACACACATTATACACATACGTATGCACACATAATTCACTGACACACTATGCACATACGCACGCACTCACTTATACATATGTATATGTGTGTGTGTGAGGGTGAGTGTATGCGTGTATGTATATGTGTGTGTGTATACGTATGCACACACACACATATGTATTTCGGTTTTGCATTTGGCTCGCGAACTTAGCGGTTCGTACACGTCAAAAGTGGTACTAGACTTTCAGAAAAGTACTGGCGCCGACTTAAATGCAGTGCTCCAGCTTGGTCACAGTCCAAAGACTGAAATAAGCAAAAATAAAATAAGAGAGATATTCAGTAGCATCCGCTCGCAAAGTTGAGGGTTCACGCGAAATCCACCCTGACATCGTGGACAGAAATGTGGATTTCATCTTGGTGTGGTGATATGTGAATTCTGTCTCGACCAAGAGACATAACTGACTCATTCACATCGGTTTTCAAAGAAATAAATTACAACAATAAACTCCAACCACGGAGCAGGTAGGCAAACTAGCAATCGTCGGGTTTCACAACTGTCTACGGAAAAATGTAGTCTACAAGTGTCGCGTTATATCACCACGCCCCCACCAAGCAAGGGTATATATCGACGGCACAGTTGATGTCAAGCGATGCTACTGTACACACATGAACTCTTTCTCATATCCAAATTCTTAATTATCAACCTCCTAACAATTTATATACGCAACCTTAAATCTCAAAATATTGTATATACTCTATCCTGGTTCATAGTAAGTCAGGAACCTTCATACAATGCAAACATCGGTACGTGTACATTATGTTTAAAATAACCGTTAACCATTCTTCGACCTCACAACGCCTCATTACTTAATAGATTCTCAGATGTAATTTTGTCTCATAAACACAGGTACAACTGATCTTTCGCACATTTTGTTATATAAGTGCGGTAGTGTCCAGTTCATGAGCTGATATTGTTCTCGATACCCCATAGTTTGGTGCCATCCCCTCGAGGACCGTCCATAAGTATATTACTGCATATCCCTATCACATTCGTTCCTGGGAATAGAGTCGTAGCCCCTTCAGTCTCTTTCAGTAGCTCAGCTGTTCCGTTGATGTAAGCTTCCTTATCTGATACCTCTGAACTTACTATGGGGTGGCAACTTTGCGAACAGTAGCCCAGACGGCTGAGGACAATTGTTCTCCATAGAACCAGCATAGCTACCTGATACCTAATTCTGAAAGTTCTCAGAATACATCCGACCATACGACAACACATGTCCACTAACTGGTGATATGCACATAAAACTAGGCGTTGTTGCTCAAATCAAAACTCTGACCACGCACTGTACACGATTCTGGAATTGCTGCTCCTTTTGGTTCAAAGTATCTTTGTTGTAACCTATTAGCACCCGTTAGCTTATAAAGGAGAGCTTGGAATTTTTCTCCATTTAATTGCATGTTGTTTCCTTCGACCCATTTATATATGACATCATGGGCTTTCTGTAGAAAATTAACATTGGGAGTATCCTTGACTGCTTGTACTATTTCTGTGTCTTCTGCACAGCTAGTGAGTGTGGTTGTCTGTGTAACTGATTGACTGATGATATATCTGAAAGAGCCACTATCGAAACACCAGCGCATCCGCGAAAAATCTCTAAGCTACCCCACTCGCTATTACTAAGTAATTGGCTGCGGCAGCCTGGTTTCTCTCTATTAAGAAATCATGTTACTTCTCCTAGTTTTCCAAACATTCCGAGTTTTCGTAGCTTGTGACATTTCATCCCTTGAGCAAACTTATCAAAGTCTTTTAGAAAATTGAGATGTATGACATCCACAGTTGCGTTACTGTTTTAACAACCAATCATAATGCTGCTAAAGCTATGTAAGGCAATCTTCTTGAACGGAAGCCATGCTGGGTTTTAAGGAGTATGTCATTATCTTCTAGGAACGTGATCAACCTCTTCCAGAAAATACGTTCAATGACTTTGATGACATATGTGGTTAGCCAGGTAGGTCTATAATCTTTAGCATCCACCCTGTTACCTCATTTATGGATAGGACTCATTATGCCTTCCTTTAACTTTTTGAGAAGTCTCCCAATTGCAAAGGAAGCTTTGGAAAATATCTGTAGTGGTGATGCTAGAACCACTTTGCGTTTCTCTAAGAGGTTTACTAAGAATCCAACAAGGACTATGGCTGAGTTAAAGCTGATACCACATTGGCTTCCTTTATTTCGATGTAATCAATAGTCACCATCTCTTAGTGTATGGTGCCGAAGAACTCATCCGGCAAAGATATATTTGCAAATGTCCCAACGGAGTTGTGAAAACATTCGTGTAATGCGCACTCAGTATTTCACTTATCCTCTAGGGATCTACAGTCAGTGAGACAATTTCTTCGAGCAGCAGCCCATTACTGTAGCAGAACTTGGATATCTAGAGAAACCTTCAGGAGTTGTTTGCATTTTATACAGCTCTGGCTTCCTGCTCTTTCCTCTCTTTTTCATGGGAGTGTTTGAGTTCGATTACAATCTCAAGCAGAGTTTGTTTGAGATGGTAATATTTGCTATCATTTAGTGGCAGACTTAGACAGTTCGAGATCTTTGTTCGTCGTCTCATTAGAATCTTCCTATGTCTGGGATCATGTTTTTCTGTCGGGTGGACCTTTACTTTCGAACAAAATTATTGCATATGCCCTGCATGATGGTCATAAGATTCTATAGCTTTATGTCGATATCTTGCGTAGAGACTGTAGAGCAATTTTGTTCCAGGATCTCTTCCTAAATACCCGTCCCTAGTTTGGGCCGGAAAGCATTTCAGTACTTCTAGTAGCTAGCATGCCCACAGTACATATGCATAACCACACACACACACATGCACTTACACCACACACACACATTCATATATATATTATATATATATATATATATATATATATATATATATATGCATCCTCATACATATTTTTATAAACTGTTGGTACTATTAAGTTAGGGTTCGAGATAATCATCGGTGTCACCTTAACACTATGGGGGAACGCCGCATTATTAGTGAAACAGAGGTGCAAGATATTTTTACCACTTGTTGCTCCATAAAGAACAAGTTCGGTCACTTTCTCAGCTTGCCTTTGTACTTGCAGTGACTTGCCATAGAGTAGGCTACTCTCAGCCCGTTCAACATTGAGGAGGTTGAAGTCCCTTAGAAGAAATATATGACGGCTGTCATCTAGATTGGTTAATATTTCCTCCAACTTTTTGAGACACTCCATGATTAAAGCAGCTGGCGGGCAACATGTAGTGTATATTATCGTTTTGTTTAATGTACTACCGGAGCGTCACAAACTGTGTTTGAGTGTGGCAGCAGGACTACAGAGATGAGGTCTTCCAGGATGTACATGTCACTCCACAACGAGCTCTTTCTCTCCTGTCTGTTCGACATACAGTATACTTTGGTACGTGTCGTAGCACCTGGTATGTCAGCATTCAGATGTGTTTCTATTAGTGCCACACACATTGCTCATATATATATATGTGTGTGTGTGTGTGTGTGTGTGTGTGTGTGTGTGTGTATGTGTGTGCGTGTGTGCGCGTATGTATATGGGTGTGTGCGTGCGTACGTGTGTGTGTATGGGTGTGTGCATGCGTGCCTGAGTGTATGTGCGTGTTTGCGTGAGTGTATGTGTGCGCGCCTGTATGTACGTGTACGAGTATATACGTGTATATATATATATATATATATATATATATATATATGCATGTATATATATATATATATATATGCATACACACATACACATATATATATACATATATATACATATATATACGTAATATATATATATATATATATATGGTAGTGATTTGTTTTAGTAATTGCACTACGAGTGGCTTAGCATGTATAAAAAGTCAATAGACAACATATTCTCAGTATAAAATAGTGTATATTTAAACACAAGCGAAGACTGCCTTCAACAGGCAGATTTACACGCTAGAAGAAACGGTCAGAACGACCATAACCACATTTAAGAGCAATCTACAAAAAGGAATGAAAAATAAAAATCTTACCTTGTTATTTTATTCCGGTCAGACCTAGGTGTCAAAATTTTTTTTAGCAAATAAAATAATATATATATATACATACATACGCAAGCGAATTTGTGTAAGTAGGTGTGCACGCGCGTGTTTGTGTAAGTGAGTGAGAATATAAATAACATAAATTTAAGACTGTGGTATATAAAATATATGATCATGTGAGGCTGTAATAGATCAGCATCGAGATTATGTTGCCATCTAAATGGAAAAGAGTCAAGTTTCAACTGAGAGGATTATGAAGAAAACATTTCACTACTGGCGGCAATTTCTCAAGAAATTGTACTAATTGGCCAATTTTCTTCCCTGTGGAATATCTGTGCATAACAAACCTTGCTTCTGAGTTAT